>NC_138769.1:525960908-526383211 GCF_965119305.1 Pelophylax lessonae | reverse complement strand
CGTTGGTATAATGGGCACCGCGCGAAGTGACGAGAGGGGCCGGTGCAGGCGCATTCTGGGACAAGAAGACGCGGAAGAAGACACAGAAGAGGACCGCGCCGGCTTCAGCTGCCCACAAGAGAGATGGAAACGCTGTGGAAGAAATTTTATAAGTAAGTATTTCTTCTTGCAGGTAAGTGCGAACCGGCACAGATCAGAGGCTAGTCATTGTGGAATGTGCTAGCCCTGACTGTCCCGGGGGTATGTTTATTAAAAAATGACATCTGTGCGCGGAACTCCGCTTTAACTCTTCTCTCTTTTCCTCCCTGTACCTTTATGCCTGACCACACACTGCCATCTACTGGTGGTTATTACTTGCTCACTTTAATCGCTCTAGATAGTTTGCATAGGTTTACTCCCCCAGATGGTTTATCCACTACCATTTTCCTCATTGCCCAAAATCATAGGACCTCTAAACTTCTGCACAAACCTAATTGGTGTAGACTTGTTGGAAACCCTGATTTATCTCTCACGCTTCTTCATCTGAAGTCTACAGTGTTACCTGTTATTGGTTCTGACTTTCGTTCTTTCTTTCTCTATTTACTACTTCTGTATTTCAAGCCAGATGTGTAGATGCAGAGACTGTAAGAAAAGACATGTGATACTAATGCAGAGGCGTAACTGAAACCTTCAGGGCCCCCCGGTGCAAGAAACCATGAAGCCCCCCCTCTTTGAAAAAGCATGATTTTGATAAATTTTTTATATAAAACAGTAAAACATTTCTGTTTCTGATTTCAACTACCATAACTGTAGCAGTGGCGGTGGTGGGATAGGGATGACATCAGTGGCATTGGTGGGATAGAGGTGTCATCAGTAGCAGTGATGGTGGAGGGATAGGGATGACATCAGTGGCATTGGTGGGATAGAGGTGTCATCAGTAGCAGTGATGGTGGAGGGATAGGGATGACATCAGTGGCCGTGGTGGGATAGGAATGTAATTAGTAGCAGTGGTGATGGTGGGATAAGGATGACATCAGTGACAGTGGTGATGGTGGGGATAGGGATGACAGTGGTGGTGGTGGTAGGATAGGGATGACATCAGTGGCAGTGATGGGATAGTGATGACCTCAGCAGCATTGGTGGTGATGGGATACGGATGACATCAGTAGCAGTGGTGGTGGTGAGGAGAGGGATGAGATCAGTGGCAGTGGTGGTGGTGAGGAGAGGGATGAGATCAGTGGCAGTGGTGGTGGTGGGGATAGGGAGGACATCAGTGGCAGTGATGGGATAGTGATGACCTCAGCAGCATTGGTGGTGATGGGATAGGGATGACATCAGTAGCAGTGGTGGTGGTGAGGAGAGGGATGAGATCAGTGGCAGTGGTGGGGATAGGGATGACATTAGTAGTGGTGGTGGTGGGATAGGGGTGACATATGTAGCGGTGGTGGTGGTGGGAAAGGGGGTGACATTAGTAGCAGGGGTGGTGGTGAGATAGCGATGACATCAGTGACAGTGGTGGGATAGGAATGACATCAGTGACAGTGGTGGTGGTGTGATAGGGGGGACTTTAGTAGCAGTGGTGGGATAGGGATGACTTTAGTGGTAGTGGTGGGATAGGGATGATATCAGTGGGGGGGGGGATAGTATCAGTCAGAGGCAGCAGCGATGGGGGGGGGGATGGAATCAGTCAGAGGCAGCAGTGGTGGTGGTGGGGGGATGAAATTAGTCAGAGGCAGCAGTGGTTGTGAGGGGGAGGGAATCAGCCAGAGGCAGCGGGGGTGCTGGATGGAATCAGTCAGAGGCGACGAAGGTGGAATCAGTCAGAGGCAGCAGTGGTGTGGTGGTGGGGGGGGATAGGGATGATATTAGTGGGGGGATGGGGGTGAGGATAATGAAATCAGTCAGACGCAGCGGTGGTGGTGGGGATGGGATCAATCCGAGGCAGCGGTGGTGGTGGGATCAGTCAGAGGCAGCGGTGGGGGGGGGGGGGTGCGGTCAGTCAGAGGCAGTGATGGTGGTAGTGCGGGGGATGGAATCAGTCACCCTTCCCTTCATTGGGACTAAGGGGCCAAGCCCAACCTCTTAAAAACAACCCCACACCATAATCCCTCCTCCACCAAATGATTTGGACCAGTGCACAAAGCAATAAAGACATGGATGAGCTAGTTTGGGGTGGAGGAACTTGACTGTCCTGGGAGTTCTGACCTCAACCCCAATAGAACACCTTTGGGATGAATTAGAGGGGAGACTGCGAGCCAGGCCTTCCCGTCCAACATCAGTGCCTGACCTCACAAATGCGCTTCTGGAAGAATGGTCAAACATTCCCATAGACACACTCCTAAACCTTGTAGACAGCCTTCCCAGAAGAGTTGAAGCTCTTATAGCTGCAAAGAGTGCGCCAACTCAATATTCAACCCTATGGACTAAAACTGGGATGTCATAAAAGTTCATGTGCATGTGAAGGCAGGCGATTCAATACTTTTGGCGATATAGCATGCATGTGAATCTAAGAGCCTTGGCTTCTGATATGCTTTGTTTTAAGAAAGACATACAGTAAATACACACTGTGCTATTATTATATATTCTGAGATGATCACTTTGGTTTCCATCTTGCAACCAAAATTGTTACACTTATCAGAATGCCGCATTTGTAAAGTAATGGGAATATCTGTCAGCATACTAATTGGCTTGTGCTTACAAATAAGTTTAAGGATGAGAGTTCCAGGCCATTACAGTGCCAGCAAAACATCTTGCTCTGATAATTAGCTTTATTGTATCAGGAAGAAATCTGTGGTGATTTGTGTGGTTTAAGGGAAAACACTTCTTGTTTAAAGTTGTTGTAAAAGTAAAATGTTTTTAACTTAATGCATTCTCTGCATATTTTTATCTCAACATTTTTTACCTTAATGCAAACAGTGCGTTAGGGTAAAAAATGTATAGGCTTTGGTACCCGTTTGAATTTTCTTTCCTGTTCATTGAGGGACTTAGGAATTCATAGACCTTTGGGGTTATAATATCGATTACAGCAGAAATGGACACTAGCAATAACAAAAAACTACTAGCCAGCATAAGCTGACTCCACCCACTACCAACATGTCTCAGTTATTTGCTAGGGTTCTCAGGAGAGTATATAGGAATATGCATATACAGTGCCTTGAAAAAGTGTTCACACCCCTTGAAATGTTCCACATTTTGTCGTGTTACAACCAAAAACGTAAATGTATTTTATTGGGGTTTTATGTGATAGACCAACACAAAGTGGCACATAATTGTGAAGTGGAAGGAAAATGATAAAGGGTTTTTCAAAATGTTTTACAAATAAATCTGTGAAAAGTGTGGTGTGCATTTGTATTCAGCCCCCCTGAGTCAATATTTTGTAGAACTTCCTTTCCCTGCAATTACAGCTGCAAGTCTTTTTGGAGATGTCTCTACCAGCTTTGCACATATAGAGAGTGACATTTTTGCCCATTCTTCTTTGCAAAATAGCTCAAGCTCTGTCAGATTGGATGGAGAGCATCGGCGAACAGCAATTTTCAAGTCTTGCCACAGATTCTCAATTGGATTTGGGTCTGGACTTTGACTGGGCCATTCTAACACATGAATGTGCTTTGATCTATACCATTCCATTGTAGCTCTGGCTGTATGTTTAGGGTTGTTGTCCTGCTGGAAGGTGAGCCTCCGCCCCAGTCTCAAGTATTTTGCAGACTCTAACAGGTTTTCTTCTAAGATTGTAGGAAACCAAAAAAAAAGGTGATACCAGCGTTACTTCAGAGGCAGAACCATTTTTCACTGTTTCTATCCAGGGTCCATGAGCAATTTGTATCTCTGGAATTGTATTGTTTTATTAATTTGCATTACCTGTTCAACCATGTTTCAATAAAGTACCATTTTTTATCTACATCATACCAGTGTTTGAGCCATCATATACAACTTCTTTTTTCTTGGTTTCCTACATGCTTTCAGTTGCTTGACTCACCGGTTACACACCGTTAGGTATTTGTATGTTGATTTTGAGCATTGATGTCATATCCTCACGCCCTAGGACCTTTCAGGGCGTTTGAGTGATTTCCTGGTGTTTCATCTCTTCCCCCCTTCCCCTTGTTATTGTTCTTCTAAGATTGCCCTGTATTTGGCTCTATCCATCTTCCTATCAACGCTGACCAGCTTCCCTGTCTCTGCTGAAGAAAAGCATACCCACAACATGATGCTGCCACCACCATTTTTCACAGTTTGGATTGTGTGTTCAGGGTGATGTGCAGTGTTAGTTTTCCACCACACATAGCATTTTGCATTGAGGCCAAAAAGTTGAATTTTGGTCTCATCTGACCAGAGCACCTTCTTCCACATGTTTGCTGTGTCCCCCACATGGCTTCTCACAAACTGCAAACAGGACTTCTTATGGCTTTCTCTCAACAATGGCTTTCTTCTTGCCACTCTTCCATAAAGGCCAGATTTGTGGAGTGCACACCTAATAGTTGTCCTGTGGACAGATACTCCCACCTGAGCTATGGATCTCTGCAGCTCCTCCAGAATTACCATGGGCCTCTTGGCTGCTTCTCTGATGAATGCTATCCTTGCCCGGCCTGTCAGTTTAGGTGGATGGCCATGTCTTGGTAGGTTTGCAGTTGTGCCATACCTTTTCTATTTTTGGATGATGGATTGAACAGTGCTTTGTGAGATGTTCAAAGCTCAGGATATTTTTTTATACCCTAACCATGTTTTTTTTTTTTTTTTATACCCTAACCATAATTCATGATGCTGTTTGTTCACTAAGGTTCTCTAAGGGCTCCACAGACACACCTCTGAGGGCTTCACAGAACAGCTGTATTTATACTGAGATTAAATTACACACAGGTAGACTCTATTTACTAATTAGGTGACTTCTGAATTCAGTTGGTTCCACTATATTTTAGTTAGGGGTATCAGAGTAAAGGGGGTGAATACAAATGCACGCCACACAAAACTATTTCTCATTTTCCTTCCACTTCACAATTATGTACCACTTTGTGTTGGTGTATCACATAAAATCACAATAAAATACATTTATGTTTTTGGTTGTAACGTGACAAAATGTGGAACATTTCAAGGGGTGTGAATACTTTTTCAAGGCACAGTGTGTGTGTATATATATATATATATATATATATATATATATATATATATATATAGTAGAGATGTCAGCCCGTGCCACTGTTTATTTTAGCAGTTTAAGCCAGATTTTTGGAGAGGCAGGCATGCTGATTGCGCAGGTGTGGGCTGGGTTCATAATAGACCTGGGGTTAGAGCTCAGGGCTCCACCCAACAGACAGGAGGTCTATTTATGGGAGTCATGAGGACTCCCATCCCCATCCTCTCTAGGAGTCAGAGAGGCTGCATGGGGACAGCCAGAGAGTCCATGTCAGCAGGAGGCAGATGCAGTCCATGGCAGAGCAACAAGGAGCTGATTGTGAGTAAGCTGTGAGAGAGCTTGACTGGAAGGATACCTTTGTGTTGGTCTGAGGAGCAGGCTTGAGGTCTGAAGCAGCTGTGTGGCAAGAGAGTAACCTAGGAGGCTGGAGTATTGTGCAAGTTACAGTATTGGTGGAATACCTTAGTGTCAAATTGCTATCTTTTGGGAACATTTTCCGTTCCTTAAAATAAAAGTGGACTGCCATACACTTAAAAATGCAGTAATGGACTGGCTCAACTTCTTGAAAACGCATGCACCACTTGAGTCTAATCACCCGATCTTTACAATATATATATATATATATATATATATATATATATTTATACACACAGTATCTCACAAAATTGTGTACACCCCTCACATTTTTGTAAATATTTTATTATATCTTTTTCATGTGACAACACTGAAGAAACAAATCTTTATACTGCTTTTGTATCCTGTAAACACAGCATACATTTTATGTCTTTATTTTTGTCTTCAATAAAAATAGTTTGATATTTTTTATACACATTTTCTTGAGCATATCTGTTATACAACAGCACCCGATTATAAAGTCCCCCCTTCTATGTGCCCTGCTCTTTCCCTTTCCAATACTGAAGAAACAAAACTACAATGTAAGTAGTGAGCGTACAGCTTGTATAACAGCGTAAATTTGCTGTCCCCTCAAAATATCTCAACACACAGCCATTAATGTCTAAACCGCTGGCAACAAAAGTGAGTACATCCCTAAGCAAAAATGTCTAAATCTGGCTCAGTTAGCCATTTTCTCTCCCCAGTGTCATGTGACTCGTTAGTGTTACAAGGTCTCAGGTGTGAATGGGGAGCAGGTGTGTTAAATTTGGTGTTATCACTCTCACTCTCTCGTACTGGTTACTGGAAGTTCAACGTGGCACCTCATGGTAAAGAACTCTCTGAGGATGTGAAAAAAAGAATTGTTGCTCTACATAAAAATGGCCTAGGCCACAAGAAGATTACCAAGAACCTGAAACTGAGCTGCAGTATAGTGGTCAAGATCATGCAGCGGTTTAACAGGACAGGTTCCACTCAGAAAAGGCCTTGTTATGGTCGATGAAAGAGGTTAGGTGCACGTGCTCAGCATAAAATCCAGAGTTTTTCTTTGGGAAATAAGACGTATGAGTGCTGCCGGAATTGCTGCAGAGGTTGGAGGGGTGGGTGGGTGGGGGGGGGGGGGGTCAGCCTGTCAGTGCTCAGACCATATGCCGCACACTGCATCAAATTGGTCTTCATGTCTGTCGTCCCAGAAGGAAGCCCCCTCTAAAGATGATGCACAAGAAAGCCCGCAAACAGTTTGCTGAAGACAAGCAGACTAAGAACATAAATTACTGGAACCATGTCCTGTGGTCTGATGAGACCAAGATAAACATACTTGGTTCAAATGGTGTCAAGCGTGTGTGGCGGCAACCAGGTGAGGAGTACAAAGACAAGTGTGTCTTGCCTACAGTCAAGCATGGTGGTGGAAGTGTCATGGTCTGAGCCTGCATGAGTGCTGCCAACACTTGGGAGCTACAGTTCTTTGAGAGACCATGAATGCCAACATTGACTGTGACTTACTGAAGCAGAGCATGATTCCCTCCCTTTAGAGACTGGGCGGCAGTGCAGTATTCCAACATAAGGACCTCAAACACACCTCCAAGACAATTTGGACATTTTGACTTAGGGGTGTACTCACTTTTGTTGCCAGCGGTTTAGACATTAATGGCTGTGTGCTGAATTATTTTGAGGAGACAGCAAATTTACACTGTTATACAAGCTGTACACTCATTACTTTACATTGTAGCAAAGTGTCATTTCTTCAGTGTTGTCACATGAAAAGATATAATTAAATATTTAGAAAAACGTGAGGGGGTGTATTCACTTTTGTGAGATACTGTGTGTATATATATATATATATATATATACATTTTTTTTTTCCTAATATTTCCAATTTTATTTTAGGGTGACCACTGAGCACAGCAGCTGGGTATCATTAGGTCCCAAACACCGGTTTTTGTTTATTTATATTTTTTCTCCGAATAGTAGACCTGTTTTCTTGCATTTTCATGTCCTTTGTTCACTTGGAAGATTTTCATATTTCCAGCTAAATTCATGACGCATATGTTTTTAAATCCTGCAAGTGTCTCCAATCAGGCATTGGGAGCGGGTAGATTCATATTTCCAGTTAGCCAGGCAGTGCAAATTCCCAGTTCATTACCTATACTGGTGTACTTTCTGTGACAATCTTGTAGTCAGCAGTAGTTACCATCTGTGTTCAAGTGTACACAGGACTCCACTGTTCAGGTCAGGTTAGTACTGTATATCGGTAGATTCCTTTATGGTATTATCAGTCCAGAGCTGAGGCTACTTTTTTGTCTGTTATTACAGTCCTTACTGTTGTGTGTTCAACGTACATCCCAACTGAGAATTTTTCTACTTTTTGCTGTGGACAGATCTACTCCTTAATTAGTGGAATTGACAGCTTTTGCCCTGTGTTCTATTGCTAGCCTTGGTTGTTTTACACCTAATAAAATCACAGTCTTCTCTTTTCTTGGTGACGTCATTGCAAAACACCACAACATGTTTGTTTTTGCACTTTGTCAAACCATGGCTAGCTGACAACCAACCTTTAAATAGATCACTCTACTACAACTGATCCCTTGCTTAACCACTTTAGGACCGGAGGATTTTCCTGCTTTACGTCCAGGCCACTTTTTGCAACTTGGCACTGTGCGAATTTAACTGACAATTGCGCAGTCATACAACGCCGTACCCAAACGAAAGTTACGTCCTTTTTTTCCCACAAACAGAGCTTTCTTTTGGTGGTATTTGATCACCTCCGCGCTTTTCATTTTTTGCGATATTAACTTCCTCGCATCCGCGCTACAGCCTATATACGGCTGCAGCGCGGACTCGAATTTTCGGGAGGCCGTTTTTAAACGGCCTCCCAGTGACACGCCCCCCACGCGCTCCCGCGAGCGCGCATCGGGGAGAATCTGTGTCGGCCGTGTCCCTTGGACACAGCCGATCACAGATCGTGGTGAATGGCCAATCACAGCGGCCATTCACCACGTGATCGGACCATCCAATGAGAGATGATCTCATATGTAAACATATGAGATCATCTCTCATCGCTGGCGCTCCTTCCTCACACGGAGCCTGCAGTGTGAGGAAGGAGGGGGAGCCGTCAGCCGCCGGGGACACAGAGACATGTAATCAGGGCACTGATCACCAGTGCCCTGATTACTAAAAGGTAAAAAAACATACAAATTGCCCCCAACAGTGCCCACAGTGCCCGCCATCAGTGTCCCCCATCAATGCCCACAATCAGTGCCCATAGTGCTGCCAGTCAGTGCCCATCAGTGCCTGCTCATCTAGGCACTGATGAGCACTGACTGGCAGCACTATGGGCACTGAGTGTGGGCACTGATGGTGCTGCCCATCAGTGCTCATCAGTGCCGCCCATCAGTGCTCATCAGTGCCACCCATCAGTGTCCATCAGTGCCATCCGCCAGTGCCCAGCAGTGCCACCTCTCAGTGCCACCTCTCAGTGCCCAGCAGTGCCACCTCTCAGTGCCTATCAGTGCCGCCTATCAGTGCCGCCTATCAGTGCCGCCTATCAATGCCGCCTATCAGTGCTCATCATTGCGGCATATTAGTACCTCCTCATCAGTGCCCATAAGTGCCACCTCATCAGTGCCCATAAGTGCCACCCCATCAGTACAGCCTATCAGTGCCCATCAGTGCCGCCTCATCAGCGCACATTAGTGAAGGAGAAAAATTTATTTTCAAAATTTACTCGCAGAAAATAAAAAAAACTTTTTTTTTTTTTCAAAATTTTCTGTCTTTATTCTTTTTTTTTGTAAAAAATAAAAAACCCAGAGATGATTAAATACCACCAAAAGAAAGCTTTATTTGTGTGAAAAAAAATGATAAAAATTTCATATGGGTACAGTGTAGCATGACCGCGCAATTGTCAGTCAAAGTGTGACAGCGCTGAAAGCTGAAAATTGGCCTGGATGGGAAGGGTGTTTAAGTGCACAGTAGGCAAGTGGTTAATAAAAAAAGAGCGACAATTTTGAAAAAATAAAATTTTTCTACTTTGACAGTAAAAAAATATCCAATATATTCAATGCTTGTCATATATTTAGGCCAAAATGTATTTAGCTACATGTCTTTGACAAAAAAATTTTCAATGAGCATATTTTTAACCGATTTAAGACCGGAAGATTTTACCACATTCCTGACCAGGCCATATTTTGCGATTCGGCACTGCGTTATTTTAATGGACAATTGCGCAGTCGTGCGATGCTGTACCCAAATTAAATTTATGTCCTTTTTTTCCCCACAAATAGAACTTTCTTTTGGTGGTATTTGATCACCTGTGCGATTTTCACTTTTTGCGCTATAAACAAAAAAAGAGCGACAATTTTGAAAAATAACAATATTTTTCACATTTTTTATATGAAATTCCCCAAAAAATTTAAAAATCAAAATTTTTTAACATTTTAGGCTAATTTGTTTTCTGCTTCATATGTTTTGTAAAAAAAAATTGCAATAAGCGTATTTTGAATGGTTTGCGCAAAAGTTATCGCAGCTACTATCTACAGGAAATTTAATGATTTTTATTGTTTTTTTTTAAACTAGTAATGGCGGCGATCTGCAATTTTTTTTGCGGGACTGCGACATTGCGGCAGACAGTTTGGACCCCTTACTGACATTTTTGACACTTTTGGGGGTACATTACTACAGTAATCAGTGCTATAAATATGCACTGTTACTGTAATAATGACACTGGCAGGGAAGGGGTTAACTTTATTGGTGATCAAGGGGTTAAATATATGCCTGGTGCTTACTGACGTGTGTGGGGGGAGGGGACTGTGTGACACAGGCACAGATCACAGGTTCAGCTATCTGTCTGTCACATAGGAAATCCGCCCGCTTTGTTTACACCAGCGGGCGGATCTCCTCACTCGATCCCCGATGATCGGGGAAGAGTGGCGGTGATCTCCTCCTCTGGCCCAACTCCCACTGTGTCTGAATACAGCGGGAGCAAGCCTCTGGAGGCGCGCACACGCCGCCCACAGGGGGAGGAGTCCAGCGACGTAGGTCTACGTCGCTGGACGATAACGAGCCACTTTGCCGCAGTACGCTCCATGTGAGTGGTCGGCAAGTGGTTAAAGCGAGCATGGACATGTGCTTGTCATTTTTAGTTTCAGCTGTTTTGGTCTGCTAAAACTTCCTGGATTTTCTATCACATGGTTCTCCTTGTCAGTACTTATGTTTAGGCACCATGCTTATGGTGCTGGACTGTGGATTTCAAGTAAAAGAAGCATTTTGTTCGGCATGGTCGTCAAAGTATCTTTGAATTGATTCTAAATACTATTTCTATAGGTTGTTACTGGCAGCAAAGGAACCCATCTTCCTCAGTGGAATAAGTCCTAAAGCCAAGTACACATGGACCCAAAATCCATCTGTGTAAACAGCTGTCTATTCAACAGAAGCCAGTTTGACTGGCTTCTGTTGAATGGGCATGCTGGAAAACCAGCATTTGATCAGTGTGATCGCTGATCAATGTATTCTAGCAGGCTCAGAATACAATAGCACAGCGGGAGAGATCCTTGCATCAACAGTGCTTGTGTTGATGCGGGAAGATGTCAGTTTTTTCGTTGAACCCACTGTTTGAACGGAAGAAAAACTGCCTATGTGCACCCAGCTTAAGGCTCAGACTGCTAACTCTTTCCCTCCTCTTACTGTATTTATTCAATTTGTTTATCTATATCCTCTTTGAGACCCTCCCAGCCTGGTTCCCACTTCATCTGCAACTTCTGGCACTCAAACTCTGCCAAAAGCTCAGACAAGGTTTGCCGCAATTTTCAGAGGGTGGGTGACGACTAGACTAGGACTAGGCTCAGATAATTCAAACAAAGAGTTGGTTCGAGTGACAATTCCTTAAGGTTCAGGATCCATTTGAACTGTTGTTACTTCTGGATAGATAAAGCCATGTTGTCAAAGAGAGCCTAGAGAGCTTGCATTGACTGTTCGCTTAAAAAAAGTTTCTTTAAGTGATCCACAATGGGGATACGACAAGAGCGCAGCAGGGCAAATTTTAGTGCTAGCACCTTGGTGAATTGTAAGTGTAGGGGCCCCGTGGTAAAATGTAGGAAGCCATATATACAGTATATGCTAGAAAGATGAGAACATGCAGCTACGCATTGTTGATGTGCACAGAAGTCAAAAAGACTACCTGAAGAAGGGAAGCGATGACAGATATATTGGATTCCATGCAAAATATCTTAACCACTTCAATACAGGGCCCTTTCACCCCCTTCCTGCCCAGGCCAATTTTCAGCTTTCAGCGCTGTCACACTTTAAATGACAATTGCGTGGTCATGCTACACTGTACCCATATTAAATGTTCATAATTCCTTTCACACAAACAGAGCTTTCTTTTGGTGGTATTTAATCACTGCTGGGTTTTTAATTCTTACAAAAAGAAAAAGACGGAAAAGTTTTAAAAAAAAAAAGTTTTTCTTATTTTCTGTCAGTAAATTTAGAAAATAAGTAATTTTTCTCCTTCACTGACGTGTGCTGATGAGGTGGAACTGATGGGCACTGAAAGACAGCACTGATGGGCACTGACAGGTGGCACTAATGGACACTGACAGGCTGCACTGATGGACACTGATGGGCAGCACAGATGAGCAGGCACTGATGGGCACTGACTGGCAGCACTATGGGCACTGATTGTGGGCACTGATGGGCACTGTTTTTTTACTGTACTGTAATCAGGGCACTGATGATCAGTGCCCTGATTACCTGTCCTAGACTCCCCTTTGAGGAGGAGCCGCTGATTGGCTCTCCTCCCCACACTCTGACAGTGTGAGACAAGGAGAGCCGGTAAATGGCACTTCCTCATTTACATGTGAACGGCTGTGATTGGACACAGCCAATCACATGGGTAAAGAGCCAAGTCATTGGCTCTTTACCAAGATTGGGGTCCCGCCATGTCCTAGGAACACGTCACGGTCATGATCACCACACTGCACGCCCCCGCGGGCAAGCGAGAGCGGCCGTTCTGGGGCGCCGTCATATGATGTCGTCCCAGAACCAGAGCCGCACCACTCCGCTGTCATTTGACGGTGGGCAGGCGGCAAGTGGTTATTTAAAAAAGATCCAAGACCGAGTGAATGCCTCATTTGGGTATGAGAAAAAAGAAAAAAACGAATTGTCACTGTCTAACAATTTATGTTAAAAAAAGTTTTTAGTTGCACACAATTGCAAATATATGTGGAAGTCACACTGACTCACCAAGGTTCCTCTGTATAGTGTAGTCCTAACTCTTAAATTTGAGGTCTCAAAGTTGGAGCATATATGGAGCAGTGGAGAAATTAAGGGCAGGTATGCCTGTGGGGAACTCATTTTTCCTTAAAGGGCAGGGACACAATTGAAACCCAGCAAGAGCACAATGGTAGCTGAAGATGTCCAATGTGTCCCTAAGTCATATCGAATGAACAAGCTATACAAGAATGGCAACCACCCAAATTTATAACTAACTTTTGAAGTAAAGTACACACGTAAAGGCATTGCACAGTACAAACAAACAGAAGATTTCTCCTTACCAGCTAGCCTGAAAAAACAAAATAAATTGGTAGTGGCAGTGAGGCATCCACATACAGTTAGGTCCATATATATTTGGACACAGGTGCAATTTTCATACTTCTGGCTCTGTATGCCACCAGAATAAAATAAAACAAAACAAGAGAAATTAATTTGAAGTGCAGACTTTCAGCTTTAATTCAAGGGGTTGAAGAAAAAATCAAGTACCGTATATACTTGAGTATAAGCCGACTTTTTCAGCACATTTTTTTTGCTGAAAAAGCACCCCCTCGGCTTATACTCGAGTGAGAAAAAAAATTTAAATGGGGGAAATGTCTGGATTGACAGAAATGACCGGGAATGACTAGGAATCTCCCTCCCCCCGTCCCCCCACCCGCCCGCCCGCCGTTTTGGAATAATACGCCGTAATAACATGCCCGCCGCTCGGCTCCTCTGTGGCAGAAGAGCGGAGGAGATTGAGTCAGTGGATGAGCTGCACGGTGCACGTCACAGGGGGGGAGGAGCCAGTGCTGGCGGCCGCGCTGCTGAAGTGAGCTGCCCGGGCTGCAGTAGACACTGAAGGAACCCGAATCCCTGCATGACGAGAATGACCACCATGAGCACTCCAGCATCTCAAGGTTTTTGTACTTATAATATTATATGTAGTAATTTATTTTATATATTTTTATTCATTTAATATCACTTTATGGGTGACCTGGGTTGGGGTGGGGGGAAGTTTGGAGGTGAAGGCCTAATGTGTGTTGAGGAGGGGGGGGGTATGGAGGTGAAGGCCTAACGTGGGTTGAGAGTCGCTTGAGGGGGGGGAGGGGGGATGTTGGAGATGAAGACCTAATGTACTGTGCAATGTACTGTGTAATGTGATGTGCTGTAATGTGCTGTGTGATGTGCTGTAATGTGCTGTGTGATGTGCTGTAAACTTTTAACCTACTGATGCTTCAGTGTCATTTTATTGGTATCTATTTTTATTTTTAAAATTTACCAGTAGCTGCTGTATTTCCCACCCTAGGCTTATACTCGAGTCAATACGTTTTCCCACTTTTTTGTGGTAAAATTAGGGGCCTCGGCTTATATTCGGGTCGACTTATACTCGAGTATATACGGTACACATTTTAGGAACTGCAACCATTTTTATACACAGTCCCCCCATTTTCAGGGGCTCAAATGTAATTGGACAAATGGATATAATCATAAATAAAATGTTAATTTTTAATATTTTGTTGAGAATCCTTTACTGGCAATGATTGCTTGAAGTCTGGAACCCATGGACATTACCAAAGACTGAGTTTCCTCCTTTCTGATGCTTTGTCAGGCTCTAACTGTGGCTGTCTTCAGTTGTTCTTGGTTTGTGGGTCTTTCTGCCTTTAGTTTTGCCTTCAGCAAGTGAAATTCATGCTCAATTGGGTTGAGATTAGGTGAATGACTCAGCCAATGCAGAATATTCCACATATTTTCTTTCAAAAGCTCTTGGGTTACTTTTGCAGTGTGTTGTGGATTATTGTCCATCTGTACTGTAAAGTGCTGTCCAATCCACTTTGCTGCATTTGGCTGAATCTGGGCTGACTTTATATCTCTAAACACTGCAGAATTAATCCAGTTGCTTCTGTCTTCTGTCACATCATCAATAAACACCTATGGTCCAGTGCCACTGGGAGCCATGCATGCCCATGCCATCACACTGCCTCCACCATGTTTTACTGATGAATATTTTGTGCTTTAGATCATGAGCTGTTCCAAGCCTTCTCCACACGTTTTTCTTCCCGTCATTCTGGTGTGGATTAATCCTAGTTTCTTACGTTCAAAGAATGCTTTTCCAGAACTGGTCTGGCTTTTTTTTAGATGTTTTTTTGGCAAAGTCTAGTCTGGCTTTTCTATTCTTCAGGCTTATGAATGGTTTGCACCTTGTGGTGAACCCTCTGTATTTGCTCTTGTGAAGTCTTCTCTTGATTGTAGACTTTGACAATAATGCCCCCACCTCCTGGAGAGTGTCCTCCACTTGTCTTGATGTTGTGAATGGGACTTTCTTTACCGTAGAGAGACTCCTGCGATCATCCACCACTGTTATCTTCTGTGGATGTCCAGGCCTTTTTATGTTGCTGAGCTCACCAGTGCGTTCTTCTTTTGTCAAAATGTACCAAACTGTTGATTTGAGGACTCCTAATGTTGCTGCTATCTCTCTGATGGATTTGTTTTGTTTTTGAAGCCTTACAATGGCCGGTTTCACTTACATGGACAGCTTCTTTGAATGCATGATGTAGGTTCACAGTAATATATTTCAAATGCAAATATCACACTTAAAATCAACTCCATACCTTTTACCTGCTTAATTGATGAAGAAACAATGGAAAGAAACCGCTTTTGATTCAATTATTCAATTACTTTGGGGCCATTGAAAAAAAAGGGGGGTTGGGGCTATTCTTAAAGCTGTAATTCCGAAACCCTTCCTCCGATTTGGATGCTCAAATTAAACCCAACAGTGCTCACTTTCAGCCCATATCCATGAAATAACTATAGCTTGAATATACCTAAAAAAAACTAAAATTGTGCCTGTGTCCAAATATATATGAACCTAACTATATATTTGAAAATGTGTGCAAATAAAACCTCTGTTTTAATGTAAATAGTTAGACCGTGCCCATTAGTTTCTTATTTTATATTGCAGGCTAGCTGGTAGTTCTGTTTATTTGTACTGTGCAATGCCCTTCCATGTGCACCTTATAAACTGGGGTGGTTGCCATTCTTATATAGTCAGCAAGAAACTGGACAACAAACTAACATACTTTCTGCTTTGAACTTCAATCAGGGCATCATTCTTATCTTCTTCTGTCTTTTACCAGTTCAGCCAAAGAAAATGTCCCTCCATAGTTGGATATGGCTTGGGCTGTGAGAAGTTATCTCTCAGCTACTGCTTTTTTCAAAGGCTGATTCTATGTGTCCTTGCAGATGGACCCCAGAATGGTGCAGTGGCTTCTCATTCCACCATCTCTAGGTGGCTCAAGTAGCTTGTTTAAACTTTTCAGCATCGAACAACTCTTTCAATGTTTGCAAAGCTGCCATCTGGTCTTCTCTTCTCACATTCTCTAAGGTCTACATGGTGGACATTTCAGCCTCATCTGATTCCTGCTTTTAGCATAAGGTCCTTCAGGTAGCTCTTTGAGATGAAAGCATTTTCCTGTTGTTTCTTGGGCCTCTTATTATTTATTTGCTGTGAAGTCTACCCCTCTCTTGGACTGCTTTTGGATGTCCTGACAGTTTAAGAAATCCCTTTCTGTTGGAGTACATTTTGGGACACTGATCCTCTTAACGTCCCTTATATATTTTTTTCCATGCTCTTGTTGGTACTGTTGGTAGTTATCCTGTGTTAGTAGCAGTTTATTTGTTGTCAGTGTCTATTTCTTTCTGTGGGCCACAATACTAACAGTCTAAGAATTTTTGTGTCTCTCAGTGGACTCCATGAAGAGAATTTTATGTACAAAAATCCTTTTTTTTTTTATGTTTTCTGTAGATTTTGTACTTGATCCTATTTCAAATTCTATAATCAAAGTGAAACTAGGACACTTATCCAAGAGCAGTAGCAAGATCTACTGCATGCCCTATGGGCTTGTTTGCACTTCAAGTGGGGGGTGATAAAAAAAAAAAACATGCTTTGCTTCATAGTCGCGGCAAGAATTAAACCCCCCTGTTGCGTTTGTCAATCAGTACTGCATGCTGACCATGACCCATTTAACGGAATCAGGCCGTGCCACAACAGCATACAATGTGCAATGTTGTAAGTATTTAGGAATTAAAACAGGCACTTCCTCACCACCAGTCAAACAGCTTCTAAAGAGCAATCCACCATAGATCACTATTGTAGTGTAAACTAACCCTATTTGAGTAGAAAGCATGAAAACTCCAAAACTTGCCAATAAAGTGCATAACATTACACGCCTTACATCCTTTTTTATTACAATAGTGTGTATTTAATTATTGAACACTTAGTTAAATGTTTGTAGACATCTGCCCACTACATCTATATGAACTTGCTGGATATCCCAAGATTTTAGCATGAATCAGAAGATCTGTGCCCATTTAGTTAAAATCCATTCTTATGTTCAGTATCTGATGTTGCATCAGAAGATTGGGCTCACAATGGCATTCCAGTACATCCCAAGTGTGGTTTATATTGTGATCCGGGCTCTGTGCTGGCTACTTGAATTCCTCCACACTAAGCCTGTCAAAAAGACTCTCATCTATGTAAGCTATCATGTGTGCTGAAAATAGATACTGTATATCCATCCCATATGTGAATTGCAGGAAGAAGCAGCATATGGTCTATAAACCACTGATTTTGGTAACCACAGTTCTAATGTTAATCCTTTTGTACAAAAATTGCATACAGTAAAGGTACTATCTAGATATATGCAAAGTACTATTGTTTTTAATATTCTTACTTGCCAAAGGGCTTTGAGGTAAAAAGTTGAATTAGGCCTCATACACACTACTGCTGTTAAACTCACGTTTTTGTGAGTTATGGCGTTTTTGGGTGAGCACTTGAACTTCCTTCCATGTTATCCATCCTGTTCATGCACACATGGATGTTTTTTTGCTGTTTATCAGCAGGGGAATTTATGGGCTGTTGTCTGAATGCCCTAAAATCGCATTCAAGAGCAGTTCTTCCAACCACAAAAAATGCTGAACACTGAAAAACTCTTTTAAAACGCCCATAGACGTGCATAAACTCTTGCCACATTTAGAACTTCAGCATTAATTTATTTCAATGACCAGAATAAATGAAACGTCTTGCAATGAAATAAATAAACTCCCAGACTCCAAACTCCGCTAAACTCTTTTGAAAACATGCAGCTTAGGTGAGTTTATAACGCAGATTTTCTCCTGTCAGGATAAACAGTGTTTACAAGAAACCAGTGTGCATGAGGCCTTATAGTAGCTTACTGGACTTTGATTTTAATTTACTATATGTTTCTTTAACTTATTTTTAATTTCCAAGGTTTAATTTTAATAAGCATTGCTTTCATTTGACCAGGCAACATGTTTCAAATTAACCTGTTATCCATGACTCGTGGACATTAAAATACGCAGAATAATACCCTATTAAATTACGTCTGATCTCAAAATATTATTAATATTATTCAAGACTTTGGAGTAAATCTTCAATTACTTTCACAAATGCGGCTATGATTGCTCGGGAATTTGCCAAATGTATTTTTTGAAAACCAATAACTAACCACAGGTTACTGAATAACACTAAACAACAAAGTACTGAATATAAATGCAGAAATACACAGAAAACAGCATCATTTAAAGCTACTCTCCGGACTGCTTATTTAAATAAGCAAAATATATTGGAAGGATGAAATAAGGCAGGAAGTAGAAGTTAGAGAGATTTTACATTTTCCTGGAGGTGGGCTTTAAAGTGTTACTAAACCTAGGACCCTGCATTCACTATATCTAATTTTCCACAGTACACAGAACATGGAAATGCAATTATTTTAGTAACTATAAACTGCTAAATACCTTTTCTCATCCGCAGTATAAAGCAGTCTTTTGACTTCTATCCTTTCCTGGTTAAAGATTGCATTAGGAGTTTTCATACTGCACTGGTTATCCTATCAGGATGCAGGACCCCTAACCCTTTGTCTGGACAGTGTTGATTGGCTCTGTGTCGATCACATGCACCCTCCCAAGAAAAAAAAAAAAAAAACCTCTCTAGCAATACACACTAAACTGAGCCTGTGTAGAGCAAAGGCTCTTTCTTATCTTGATAGAGGGAGGATGAGGGTGCTTCTGTAAGGATTGGTATCCGGACCTGGGCAGCAATATGGGAATGGAGCTTAGGGCAGCGCTTTCAAGAGAAGAAGCTCTAGAAAATCAGGAGAGAAAGACAAAGGCCTCTAAGTGCAGTATTTACGATTTAATCATGCGCAACAAGGGATTAAAAACACTTACAAGAGTTTCCATAAAAACAAGCATATCGGTATAGCAGTCCTCTAAATTGTGCGATCCTATGCGCACTGTCACCGCCCTACACCACTTCCAGCCATGTGTGTTCCAGCATGGTTATCGAAGACGGGCTGAATATATGCTTCCTCACTGCCCCGTTCTCTTGTGTCATCCCAGGCTTATAACACCTGCTGGCCAACTCTTCCTTCCCCACACAGAGACGTAGGATCGCACGAGTTAGAGGACTGCTATACCGATATGCTTGTTTTTATGGAATCTCTTGTAAGTGTTTTTATTCCCCTTTTGCACATGATTACATTGTAAATACTGAACATAGAGGCGCCTTTTTTTTCTCTCTCTGTCTTATCCGGATATGTTCTGGAGTCAGTGGAAAAAAAGGAGGACCTGCATAAAGGATGAAACAGTCTTTAAACACAATGCAGAGGATTAATCCCTTAGGTTCCACAGTGAGTATAACAAGCATGCTTTACTGTATATTCACACTGATTTTACTGTTGTGGGTTTAGTAACACTTTAACCACTTGCCGACCGCCCACAGTATATTTACTGTGGCAGTCATCCCCTCGCCTAGGAGCCTGTAGTGTCCCTAGGGCTCTACAGGCCATCAACGCATGAGTAACCGGCGGCTCTGATGTCCGCCGGCCACTCGCGATCTCCCGCTGGAGAGGAAGACGGCTGATGTAAACCATTCTCCCTGGTGTAACTGCAGAGATCATACGATCCTGCTATGTAGGATCGTATGTCTCTGTGGTTACATCACTAGCAACGCCCCTTGACAATTAGAATCACACTCCTAGGGACACACTTAACCCCTTGATCACTAATAAAGTTAACCCCTTCCCTGCCAGTGTCATTTTTTACAGTAACAGTGCATATGTATAGCACTGATTACTGTAATTATGTCACTGGTACCCCCAAAAGTGTAAAAAATGTCAGTCAGGGGTCCGATCTGTCTGCCACAATGTCGCAGTCCTACAAAAAAAATCGCAGATCGCCGCCATTACTAGTTAAAAAAAAAAACAATAAAAATTACATAAATCTTTCCCTTAGTTAGTAAACGCAATAACTTTTGCGCAAACCAAAAATATGTAGCAGAAAACAAATTGGCCTAAAATGTTAAAAAATTTTGATTTTTACATTTTTTTGGGGAATTTCATATAAAAAATGTAAAAAAAATATTGTTAAAATATTTTGTTTTTCAAAATTGACGCTCTTTTTTTGTTTATAGCGCAAAAAATAAAAATCGCACAGGTGATCAAATACCACCAAAAGAAAGCTCTATTTGTGGGAAAAAAAGGACGTCAATTTCATTTGGGTATAGCGTCGCACGACTGCGCAATTGTCCGTTAAAGTCATGCAGTGCCGAATCGCAAAATAGGCCCTGGTCTTTGAGAAGTTGGGTTTAAGTGGTTAAATCTTTTTTTTTTTTTTTTTTTTTTAATTCTACTGCAAATGATGTCTTTCAGGGAAGGCAGGATGGGATGAACTGTACATAAAACTACTCTAAAGTAACAATTGTTGTTGTACAGTGACACTAAAAAGCTTTTACAGTATTCCCCCAACCCCCCTTTAACCTAAGCTTTCCAACTTGTCTTTACACCGAATAGGACTGACACCTAAAAAACTAATTTTTACCTACAGGTAAACACTGGGAGCAACATAAATGCATGCAGGTCTGTATTGACTATTTGGGTCATTGTGATACAATACAGTGCCATGCAATTAATTGTCCTTGGATTATTTCTTGCAGTTATAGGTATTATTGAGGACCATATGCTTGTACTTACACACGGCATCATGTTATACTGTATGGTTATGCAGCCTTTTCTTTTTTGGACTCACTTCTACAATGAAAAGCAGGAAATTTGTATCAAAACTATTTAGAAGCCCAGTTCAGGCTTGGACCCCCCCCCCCCATTTTTCTCATCCCACACATCAGGGCTTAGAACACCTGATGATCTGCATATTGTTTCCAGTTCTGTGCCTCATAAAGTGTTGAAGCTCCTTGGTCAGCATGACAGCCAAGCAACTAACATTTCCAGAAGCAGAAGTCAGCAGTTATTTTATTTCAAAGCAAGTATTTAAAAGGGCTCGTACAAACTAAGCCAATTGGGAGCAGGTAGGAAATTAGATGGCAGATTCCTCTCTGTAGCCTGCTCCGAGTCCCCAGCAATCCTCACATTAAGGCTAGCTCTACATAAACACTATTGACACTAGGTTCACATTTTTGTTTTTGCAACCCATGTTTGTGCAAGCATGGCAGCCCATTAATTTAAATTGGCTGCGGTGCCTGCGTTTCTAGCAGAAAAAGGTGCATATATCTTTTTCAAAACGTGGACCGCAGGAAAATCGTCATGACCATGCGATTCTCTCACATTTTCTCACAGCAGTGCATTTTTATTGCGGGTGCAGAAATCACTGTGATTCCCACACCCTCAGCCACACACATAGTTGGGAGCCTAGCCTGAATCTCAAAAACTAAAAAAAATTTCCAGCAAGAAAAAATTGCTCTTATGTGCTACTTCATTAGATTATTGGGAGATTGGGATTGGGAGATTATTATCCAATGGTATATACATACATTAGGAAAAGTCACCCAAGGATCGCCTAAATAATTGACTGTTGAGCAAATAATCTCCCATTGCTGTTGAAGAGAAGAGAAGGGATTAATTGCCAATATTTTCTGTTTGCAAATGCCACAACCATTTGTGTGATTATTGACTGGTAAATTGTCTTAGCAAGAGTGTCAGCCAGGAAAATATTTGCCTGCCACTTAACATGCTAGCAACCGCCACAATCATTTGTGTTATACCAATGTTGTGTAGTGGCACGTGTAGACTGTTTTGGAAAAGTGCTTCTTAAGATTGGAGGCTGCTGCTATCCCTTTCTATGTAAACCTTGTATGGCCTGAGTGTTACAGGCGATGTTGACCCTAAAAGTTATATAACAAGTTATTACACCATGTTTTCTATATCGTAGCACCCTCTAGTGTGCTAGTGTGTATAGCTTGTAGTGTAGGAAAATTTGGCCTGGCTGAGAGTCAGGCCTGGGTTGAATCTGGGTCAGGGCTGAGTGACTCAGGAAGGCTAGATGACTCATCCAGCAGCATCTCTTTTGACTCCGCCTGCTTTTGTGGAACCCTGGAGATGCTTCCAGAAGCAGAAGGTAGGGTCTGGGAGGAGCTGCTTGGAGTATTGATGAGTATTCCCAGCCCCAGAACGCTGGATTGGCAGGGGGCGGGCCACCTTATAAATACTCTGTAGTCATGTCAGCAGGGGCAATCAGGTGGAGGATGGAGATGGAGTGCTGAGGAGGCTGTCAGTGGCCCTTGAGGGCACCCCCTAGTCGGGCCTGGGGCTCAGGTGCTGGAAGGACCCTCTACAACAGTGGTCCTCAACTCCAGTCCTCGGGGCCCACTAACAGGCCAGATTTTAAGTATTACCTTGGGGAGATGCAGACTAGAGTACTGCAATCACTGAGCAGCAAATGAGATCACCTGTGATGTAATTTAGTTATCTTGCAAACCTGGCCTGTTATTGGGCCCTTAAGACTGGAGCTGAGGACCACTGCTCTACAACACATGGAGGAATCCTTCCTGGAGGCACAGGAGCAAGGAGAAGACAGCGGGAGCAGGTCAGCATTTTTCCAGCATTTTTCCTGAGAAGATGGGCTGGTGAGTGTGCAGTTTGGGAGGACTGTGGTAAGAGTGTCAGTCTGGGAGGACTGTGCTTGAGAAGTTAGCTGAAGTTAGAAGAGACAGCTGCAGCCAAGTGGGCTGGCAGTGCCTGAAGAAGTGGTGCTGGAATCAGTAGCCACAGGGATGTATGGTGGACACTGACTTTTTTCTGCTACACACCAAGGGGCCTTGTTTCCTGCCTGTAATGGGCGGTTGCTCTAAATCTGACTGAGTGCTTTATCAGATCTACAAACAGTGTGTCAGCTGTAGTTCTGCAAGCAAGTGGTCTGGAGAAAGTGAGGAGTGTATATAGACTGTATATAGGAGAAGTAGTCCCTGAAGTCAAGCTAGCATCCCATAATTTCCCAATCCCTATCTAAGTTTTACTCCCTCAAATAAAAAAAATAAAAAATTCCCTGTGAAAATTCAATGTGCCTGGCTGTGCAGGGTGGGGGATTTCACTTGCAGCTCCTTAGGGGTTGCGCTAAACTACCATTGCATTTAAACGCAAATACACATGTGTCTGTGCCTAGCTGATAGTTTGTAATATTGTACACTATGCAAAATTATTCATTTTTTTCCCTCCCCACAGAATTTATTTTTCACATAAAATGTGTAATAATGGCATCAAAATCGCTTCATTAGGTGTGTTTGCAAACAGATAAGCCCAGTGTATCATATTCTGTTTTATTGTGCATTTATTTACCACAACACCCTAGTGAAAAGCAGACGTTGCAAATTATGTACAAACACATTAGGGACTCGCTAAATTGCATGCTTTCCCCCCGCCAGTGACACATAACACATCATGATGACAATCATTTGGCAAGCTAGAATAGCCTGCTTTCTAATTACTAAACCAAGGAAAAAAAAATCTGTGCTTCAGCTAGCTCAACAGGAGACAATTACTTAAAATGAGTTACCTTCTCCTGGAATGTGAATTGTTTTTTTTTTTTTTTTTATGTTTGCATATCTTAGTAATATAAGACTCAGCATAAAAAGAAGTTTCATTTAATTACCTAAGAGTATATGGAGTTAAAATTACACCTTTTTGCTTAGGCAATCTAAAAGCTAAATGCAGTGACTTTTCCGCTTGCTTCACGCAGAGAGATTGCTTTGGTTGTTTCTAGTTTGCTACATGAGCAGGTGAGTCGCTGATATAAATAACAAAAAAAGTGCACAGCTCATATGTGTATGTACATTTAAATGTGTGCTAAAAATATGTCATGGGAATGTTATTTCACAGAGCAAAGGAATTCCAGTAAATTATATCTTTAAAAAAAAAAAAACGAATCGTATCAGGCCTGTATAAATGAAAATGTGTACATGTAATATTAGCAAATTTAAATAGGAAAATTAAGGCAGAATGGGTTTTCAGCCTCTGCATGATTCATACAAAATTTCATGAATTACCTTCCAATCAAATAATATTTTATCTGCTCATGCATTGTTTGATCAAGTGTGCCATCTCACTTGTAGCTAGGCAAGCTGATCAGGTGGCAAAGTAAGAATAGATGGTATGGGGATGGATCATGAAGATAGATGATCAGGTGTCACGAAAAGAGTTGGAGATGATCATACACAATAGGGGTAACTGCAACAAATGTTATTGTGGACATTGTGAAGATATTTGTAACATTGGGAAACAGAAAGTGTGTAGTGATGTGGCTACCGATAAGAGGGCACTAGGGTTGGGGGACACTGGTGATAGAAGAATGTCTGTGCTAGGGACTTTTCAGTTGTAGTGCACAACTCCTGAAAGTGTTTAGAACCTTAGAAATAGTGCTTGCTCTTGCCTAATAACATAAAAATAGGAGTTTAATTTTATAAGGGAGGTGTAATATGTGTAGGGGCTGTGAGCAAATGGTTTGAACTGACACTTACATGTTCTGGACAGGACCGAAATATACATGCACTTTGGATATCTGCCTCAATACTAAATATAATTTCTGTTTGATCTGTAAAATATATTATAACTTAATAATACTAAAATGTAACTTCCATTTTCAATCTGCAGCAAACTAAGATTTCTTAAAACCACCCAAAAAGTTTCCATTTCTTTCAAAAGTACTCTGCATACAAGAGTTTCCAGATATTCTGTTTTGTACTGACTTCCTAGTCACCCAATAATCTCATGAAGTAGCACATAAGAGCAGTTTTTTTTTTGCTGGAAATTTTTTGTTAGTCTCTGAGATTCGGGTTAGGTTCACACCTATGAATAATAGAACCAGAAATATTGCAAGGTGGAAAAGTGGGTTTTATAATAAAGTTGGCAGTGCCTCTACCCAGGACAGGGTCAATGTGAACAGAGGGGATACCCCTCCTGAGAAATTAACCAGTAATCTAGTTAAAGTAATTGGGAGCAGAGGAACTACTGCAACCAGCATAAAACATTACCCATAAGTATACTGACAGACATATCAGTCTGGATGTCACACTACTTCCTCAAATGCAATCTATCAAAAACCAAGGTCATAATATTTCCTCCCCCCTGTGCCTCTGACTTCTCTGTTGAGCTCAATAGCATAACTATCAGTCCATCCCTGCATGCCAGGGTGCTAGGTGTAATCCTGGACTCTGAACTCTCCTTTTGCCCCACATCCAATTACTGTCCATATCTTGCAGCCCCAACCTCTGCAACATCTCCAAAATGCACCCCTTAACCAATATCACCACAACGCTTTTAATTCACTCTCTGGTTATCTTTTTCTTCAACTACTACATGTCCCTCCTTATTGGATCATCCTTACCTAGGCTATCCCTTCTTCAGTCTATCATGAATACTGCTGCCAGACTCATCTACCTTACCAACCATTCAGTGTCTGCTACCCCTCTCTGCCAATCTCTCTATTGGCTTTGGCTCACCAAAAAAATACAATTAAAAATGCTAACAACAACTTACAAAGGCATCCACAACTCGGCCCCCAGCTACATCACTAACCTTGTCTCAAAATACCAAGGAAATTGTTCTCTTTGTTACTCCCAAGACCTCATTCTCTCTAGTACTCTTGTCATCTCCTCCCATGCTTGCCTTCAAGACTTCTCCAGAGCCTCTCCCATTCTCTGAGACTCCTTACTCCAATCTGTCTGACTGTCTCGTCTCCTACTCTGTCAATTTTTAGGCAATCCCTGTAAAGCTTCTCTTTAAGAAGCCTATCCTGACTCCACCTAACAACTATACCTTTATTTTCTCCATCAGCTCATCCCAACAGTTATTACCTTTTCAATCACAGACACTCTCTTTTAGATCGTAAGCTCCAATGAGCAAGGCCCTCTAATTCTTCTTGTATTGAAGTGTATAGTAACTGTACCATCTGACCTCATGTTGTAAGGTGCTGCACAAACTGTTGGAGCTATATAAATCCTGTATAATAATAATAATAATAATATAGGTACACACCAGTATGGACATATTACAAGCTTAATATAAGAACAGAATAATAACAGTACATACATCCAATGTGCAAACAGGAATTATCAACAAAGAACCCAACCTAAGTCCCAGTGGACATGTGCACATATACTCTAGTAAATATAGTTATGAATGGGGATGCCTCCAGATGAATGTTGCAGAAAAATCCAGTTGTAGGGGTCCCTCAGAATGAATCATGATGTGGTTTCTATTTTCTTTATGTCCGAGGCCTGAAGACAAGATCTGGGAGATCTTCAAACCTTTTTTCAACCAGCTGGAAATGTTTTCACCGGCAGAAACTGTGGTGTGGCACTTGAAGCCTATCTACTCTACATTTTAGTCCCTTCCTAGTTGTTTTTAATCTGACATGCAACTAGACCTCTAACTACCAGAAGTGGCCATTGGATGCCTTACCTGCCTCTAGCATATGCTGGTTATTAAGCCCTCAGCTAAAACTAGCTAAAACTAGCTAAATAAAATAACAGGATCTGCATATAAATATATTGCAATAAACAGGTTCACTGTTAATACAATAGAAGGTGACCACTGCATACATACAGTAGCACAGTTCTAGCTATGTGGCACTGTGCATGTGATATAATATCAATAGAACAGAGAACTTTTCTGTCCCCAGGATTCAGATCAAGAAGTCCTGGACAGCTACAGTTAAAGTGGTATTAAACTTAAAAGCAAACATTTATTATATTGCAGCTTACCATTTTTTTAGGTGTGATGGCTGCATTCATTTTCTTTTTTAGTCTTACATTCTTCTATTTTCATCTTGTTATCCAGCCAATAAGTCTGTTGTTTTTGTTGTTTTTCAAAAAAACAAGCTCTTTCAAATGTATCAGTTGAGGCAAACCATTTAACACTAGCATGGGTGCTTACAATGAACAACTTTTATTTTTTGATGTAAAACCTTTATCCCAAAAGGAAAAACACTGTTGCTGTAACTGTTTATAAAGTATTAGCTGGGGATTAAAACACAAGAGAAACACTGCGCTAGAGTATAGAAAAAAGCTGCCTGCACTCAGAGCAAAGATAGGTACTCCAAATAATAAATTAAAAAATAAAAATACAATATCTGAAACCAATAGGTAATACAAAAATATATGTATAAAAGAAGAACAAAGTCCATAGGGCAAAGATATTACAGAGTCCTGAATCAATGATCCATGTGAGCAGGAGAAACGCCACCGATGGAAAGGGCGATAGGTATCATAGATGAAAAAAACCAACATGTTCCTACTTCACACCCAAGGTGAATATCAGAATCTGCTTGCCAGAATGTATTGACCACTAGACTATTTGTGGATAAATTACAGTAATGCAGTAATGTATGGGGACATATGTGGTGTCAGATCCTCTCTTCCGCTGTACTTTTTCCATCTGGGGTTTATAGCAATTCCCCAGGAAAAAGAAAGTGCTAATACATAACTATACATACCATTGTATTACTAGCAGCTAACAGTGGTGCACAGGAGATCCCTAGAACTGTATAGCTGAGCTAATGTTTTAAGGCCCTATCTAAAGCAATGGCCTGTGGAGAATCAAATATCTAATCTTCTGGGGCCCTTAAACTCTCATTTGAGTGCTCACTCTCAAAGTAAGAATATTTGTAATTCACAAGGACAGATTCTACTGGCCGCAACAAAGTGCAGAAACAGCAAATGTGCTTATCACAAGTACAGGTGGCCAAAAGGCTTCTCACCACCAAAACAATGTCGTTGTCCTTGGGTCAAGCAGTCTGTTCTTCAATGGTCGCTCCTAGTTGCTAGGTGGAGGTGGGTAATGCATGCTGCAAATCTCCCAGTAGAGTATATAGGTAGGCCTTTCAATCCCTCTGGTACAATGGTAAGGGTCAGTAGAAAAAAAAAGGCCACATCAAAGTCCAACTCTGCAGGAAAGGGGCTCAGTGTTCAGCAGCACAGCAGGCAGGTCAGATGCACACTGTGTACAGGCACACAGACAGGTCTTAGTTCTATGTAATTAATCTCACTTTGCACACTGCAGTCTGTTCTGCAGTATGGAAAACTGTCCCTGCACTCTTCTCTAACTTTGTGGTGCTCCTCTTGCCAGCAGTCCCTCATGACTCCTTTCTCTAAGTGATACAAAATACACTCTAGTCTTTCCTCTCTCCCTTTGGGGATTCCTTTCCACGTCCCTTCCCCTGGTAGGCAGAACTAAACTCTGAGCCCACTGAGGTGACCAACTAGGTTCCTCCCCCCTTTCCCTGGCAAGCTGTCCATCAATAGCCAGGAAAGGAGAGACAAGCAGCAGTGTGGCCACAATGATGCCTGGCTGTGTTGCTATGAGATAAAGGAACCGCCAGCTTGGCTATACCCATATACAACTTCTTATCATTGACTCCTCTTTTTTTTTTTAAATCTTTAATTCACACATTTCGATTCCCATAGTTTTACTAACTTAGGAGCTCTCTAAGGTCAGCTAAGAGCTCTTTTGGTTTCCCACTACTTCAGGCCAATGTATATGAATGAATCACAACAGTATGTGATAGAAATGTATATAATATTTGATAGACATAGAAACATACATACAAACCCAATTCCAAAAAAGTTGGGACACTGTACATATTGTGAGTAAAAAAAGAACGGACTAATTTACAAATCTCATAAACCTATATTTTATTCACAATATAATATAGATAACATATCAAATGTTGAAAGTGAGACATTTTGAAATGTCATGCCAAATATTTACTCATTTTGGATTTTGTGAGAGCTACACATTCTAAAAAGGTTGGGACAGGTAGCAATAAGAGGCCGGAAAAGTTAAATGTACATATAAGGAACAGCTGGAGGACCAATTTGCAACTTATTATGTCAATTGACAACATGATTGGGTATAAACAGAGCCTCTCAGAGTGGCAGTGTCTCTCAGAAGTCAAGATGGGCAGAGGACCACCAATTCCCCCAATGCTGTGGCGAAAAATAGTGGAGCGATATCAGAAAGGAGTTTCTCAGAGAAAAATTGCAAAGAATTTGAAGTTATCATCATCTACAGTGCATAATATCATCCAAAGATTCAGAGAATCTGGAACAATCTCTGTGCGTAAGGGTCAGGGCCGGAAATCCATTCTGGATAACTGTGATCTTCGGGCCCTTAGACGGCACTGCGTCACATACAGGAATGCTACTGTAATGGAAATCACAACATGGGCTCAGGAATACTTCCAGAAAACATTGTCGGTGAGCACAATCCACCATGCCATTCGACGTTGCCGGCTAAAACTCTATTGGCCAAAAAAGAACCCATATCTAAACATGATCTAGAAGCGCAGGCATTTTCTCTGGGCCAAGGCTCATTTAAAATGCACTGTGGCAAAGTGGAAAACTGTTCTGTGCTCAGACGAATCAAAATTTGAAGTTTTTTTTGGAAAACTGGGACGCCATGTCATCCAGACTAAAGAGGACAAGGACAACCCAAGTTGTTATCAGCGCTAAGTTCAGATGATATGGGGTTGCATGAGTGCGTGTGGCATGGGCAGCTTACACATATGGGAAGGCACCATCAATGCTGAAACGTATATATCCAAGTTCTAGTACAACATATGCTCCCATCCAGACGTCGTCTCTTTCAGGGAAGACCTTGCATTTTCCAACATGACAATGCCAGACCACATACTGCATCAATTACAACATCATGGCTGCGTAGAAGAAGGTCCTGGTTACTGAAATGGCCAGCCTGCAGTCCAGATCTTTCACCCATAGAAAACATTTGGTGCATCATAAAGAAGAAGATGCGACAAAGAAGACCTAAGACAGTTGAGCAACTAGAAGCCTGTATTAGACAAGAATGGGACAACATTCCTATTCCTAAACTTGGGCAACTTGTCTCCTCAGTCCCCAGACATTTGCAGACTGTTATAAAAAGAAGAGGGGATGCCACACAGTGGTAAACATGGCCTTGTCCCAACTTTTTTGAGATGTGTTGATGCCATGAAATTTAAAATCAACTAATTTTTCCCTTAAAATGATACATTTTCTCAGTTTAAACATTTGATATGTCATCTATGTTGTATTCTGAATAAAATTATGAAATTTGAAACTTCCACATCATTGCATTCTGTTATTATTCACAATTTGTACAGTGTCCCAACTTTTTTGGTCTCGGGTTTGTAGTTAATCTGGTTGAAAAAAGATACAAGATCATCCAGTTCAACCAACAATTACATGCTTGATATTTTAAAAGGAAAAACAAGGGGTCACCACAATAAGGACAGTATTACAGATCACCTTGATTTATTAAGAAGAGACAATGAGCAACTCACATGTATATAAAAACAACACGTTACTGCATCTACGGCAGTGCAGCTCCCTAATGACATCACTTCTGCTCAGATGCCATTTGCTCTCTATCCTGGTTACTGTGAAGCGCGAGTGCCATATTCTATCGGGACTTACATGGGAGACCCTGTATACCCTGCCATGGTTTACAAATGTGCCTGTTTTTTTTTTTTTTTATATACATATGAGTTGAACATTGTCTCTTTTTAATAAATCAAGGTGATCTTTAATATAACACTTAATTCTCCTCTTGTGTTCTTGCTTTGCTCTATGGGGTGCTACCTCTATTACTATTAAAGTTGCCTTCTATATGGAATTTCAATTTATATACATTTTTATGGACTTTTAAAGGAGGTTGCTTTTAATTAGATATTTTAGAGTATCCTATATTTCTTCAGTGCCATTTATTTATTTGCATTTTCAAATGCTTTTTCTTTTTCTAAGGAAGTAAACCCAACATTGCACAGATAGGTGGCTGTACAAGTATTAGGTTTGGATATTGCTAAAGGATGTGATGGCTAATTTGTAAATTAAGACAAACTAGTTGAAAAAAAAATCTATTTTTAAATGTATAAAAATATCACAAATGGCCTACTGGTATAGGAAATACTTTAACCACTTGCCGACCGCTCACTCGAGCTCTACTGCGGCAAAGTGGTTAGTTCCTGTCCAGCCCTACGTCGCTGGACTCCTCCCCTTGTGGGCTGCGCACGCGCGCCACCGGAGGCTCGCTCCCGCTGTATTCAGTCACAGCGGGAGTCGGGCCAGGGGAGGAGCGGCGGCAAACGCCGCAGCTCTTCCCCGATCGTCGGGGAATCGAGTCTGGAGATCCGCCCGCTTGTGTAAACAAAGCGGGCGGATCTCCTAAGTGACAGACAGGGTCAGATTGCAGGGTTCAGCATAGCTGAACCTGCGATCTGTCCCTGTGTCACTCAGTCACCTCCCCCCACACACGTTAGTAAGCACCAGGCATACATTAACCCCTCCCTCTCCAATAAAATTAACCCCTTCCCTGCCAGTGTCATTTTTACAGTAACAGTGCATATTTATAGCACTTATTACTGTAGTAATATCACTGGTACCCCCAAAAGTGTCAAAAATGTCAGTCAAGGGTCCGATCTGTCCGCCGCAATGTCGGAGTCCTGCAAAGAAAATCGCAGATCGCCGCCATTACTCGTTAAAAAAAAAAACCACCAAAAATGACAGAAATCTTTCCCTTAGTTAGTAAACGCAATAACTTTTGCGCAAACCAATCAAAATACGCTTATTGTGATTTTTTTTTACCAAACATAGGTAGCAGAAAACAAATTGGCCAAAAATTTAAAAAAATTTTGATTTTTACATTTTTTTGGGGGGAATTTCATATAAAAAATGTGAAAAATATTGTTATTTTTTAAAAATACCACCAAAAGAAAGCTCTGTTTGTGGGAAAAAAGGACGTAAATTTTGTTTGGGTGCGGCGTTGCACGACCACGCAATTGTCAGTTAAAGTCGCACAGTGCCGAATCGCAAAAAGTGGCCTGGACATAAGACAGCAAAATCCTCCGGTGGTAAAGTGGTTAAAGCTGCACAGTGTTTTAACCTACTGGAACTCTTTGCCTACACAAGCAATTTCCTTGAATAGGTGAATTTGCCATATAATCTTGAATATGCAGTTCAGTTTTGGACATCATTTTACAAAGAGGCAGTTGCAGATCTAAAAAGAATACTCAGAAGGGCAACAAACTTGATAAGCTCTTTGGAGGCTCTCAGTTATGAGAAATGGGTGTGTATACTGCATTAACTAACCTTTGATAGGTTTGGGGGACTAGGTGACCCTCTGAAAGCAGTTGGGAAGAGGACTGTGGAGTCAGCTAAGTATTATGTGTTGGATAATCCCTAGAGAAACCAATATTGTACTGTTAATAAGTTAGGAGCAATGCAAATATTTTATGTCTGTCATAGGACTTAAGCTTTAATGCAAATATGCTATACTAGGCTATATTTTATAGGATCTTTTCTTGTATTTTGGTGCAATGTGAGTTAAAGGTTTTAAGGATTTAAAAAACTTTTTTTGTTAATGTGTGAACCCAGGAGAAATGTGTCCTTTTAACCTACTGTGTAAATAGCACCTTGGGTTTTTTTTACTTGTCAGACCTCCTGCAAAAACCTCAAAATACATTAGCTGCTAAGGAGATTTAGGCACCATGTAAGGAATAATGCTGTTCATATAATATTACTGCAGAAGGAACTGCAATAACATTTAACATTGCAATTTGCAGGCTTCAGTGGTCTTTATTCTGTTCTGTGAAAATAATTGAAATCCCACCTTTTTGTGAAGAAAAATTGAACTTTTAAAAATCCTCACAAGGCTACAGTTGTTCTCATAAGTTTAAATACCCTGGCAGAATTTATGATTTCTTAGCCATTTTTCTGAGATTATGAATGATAACACAAAAACCTTTCCTTCACTCATGGTTAGTGTTTGGCTGAAGCCATATATTATCAATTAACTGTGTGTACTCTTTTTAAATCATAATGACAACAGAAACTACCCAAATGACCCTGATCAAAAGTTTACATACCCTGGTGATTTTGGCCTGATAACATGCACACAAGTTGACACAAAGGGGTTTGAATGGCTATTAAAGGTAACCATCCTCACATGTGATTGGTTTGCTTGTAATTAGTGTGTGTGTATAAAAGGTCAATGAGTTTCTGGACTCCTGACAGACCCTTGCATCTTTCATCCAGTGCAGCGCTGAGGTTTCTGGATTCTGAGTAATAGGGAAAGCAAAATAAATGTCAAAGGATCTGCGGGAAAAGGTAGTTAAACTGCATAACACAGGAAAGAGATATAAAAAGATATCAAAAGAACTCAGAATGCCAATGAGCAATGTTTAAACTCTAATCAAGAAGTGGAAAATGAGGGGTTCTGTTGAAAACAAACCACGGTTAGGTAGACCCACTAAGATTTCAGTCACAACTGCCAGAAAAATTGTTCAGGATGCAAAGAAACCCACAAAAAACTTTAGGTGAAATTCAGGACTCTCTGAAAACATGTGGTGTGGCTGTCTCAAGATGCACAACAAGGAGGCACTTGAAGAAAGATGGGCTGCATGGTCGAGTTGCCAGAAGAAATCCATTACTATGCAAAGGCCACAAAGTATCCCTCTTACAATACGCCAAACAATACGTCAAACACCAGACAAGCCTCAAACCTTCTGGCACAAAATCATTTGGAGTGATGAGACCAAAATTGACCTTTTTGGCCACAACCATAACAGTCAACAAGGCCTATGATGAAAGGTACACCATTCCTACTGTGAAACACGGAGGTGAATCGCTGATGTTTTGGGGATGTCTTTCCTTGGATATCTTTTTATATCCCTTTCCTGTTTTATACAGTTCAACTAGATCCTTTGACAATTCTTTTTCTTTCCCCATGACTCAGAATCCAGAAACCTCAGTGCAGCGCTGGATGAAAGATGCAAGGGTCTATCAGGAGTCCAGAAACTCATTGAACTTTTATACACACACGCTAATTACAAGCAAACCGACCACAGGTGAGAATGGTTACCTTTTCTAGTCATTCAAACCCCTTTGTGTCAACTTGTGTGCATGTTATCAGGTCAAAATCACCAGGGTATGTAAACTTTTGATCAGGGTCATTTGAGTAGTTTCTGTTCTCATTATGATTTAAAAAGAGTACACACAGTTGATTGATAATAAATGGCTTCAGCCAAACACTAACCATGAGTGAAGGGAAAGTTTTTGTGTTATTATTCATATTCTCTGAAAAATGGCCAAGAAATCATAAATTCTGCCAGGGTATGTAAACTTATGAGTATGTGCCACTTACGGATTTGAGTGCAACCTCTCACAAGCAAGGAAAGACACAGTGGGGTTATAACAAAAACTGGAGAGTGCAAAATTTGGTGCAGCTGTGCATGGTAGCCAAGCAGCTTCTATCTTCAAATTGTTCAATTAAGGTTTGATAAAAAAAAAAAAAAAAAACTGAAAGCTAATTGGTTTCTATGTGCAGAGCTCACCAGATTTTGCAATTTTAGTAAATCAACGCCACCAGTGCATTAGAAAGAAAGTTGCTTAGGGGAAAGCATAGCTGTGGCTCTCTAGATACTCCAGATATACTTCTCTAAAATGTTAGGATGCTAGATCTAAAAGATGCTGGTCATAAAGGATGAATGACCGACCGAACATCCAGATGTGGTTAAAGCATGAACTGATCCAAAGTAAGCACTTTACTTGTAGACAGCTTGCCTCCAGTTACAGCCATAGCACTGTCAGACTGAAGAGAACACTGTGCCAAGCCAGTCCAGGGTCGACTGGTTATATGTAAGAAAAATGAGAACTTCCGCGCTATGGATTAAGTGGATAGATAAGTGAATAATTAAGTGAAAAAAATGTGTGTATAAATAAATAAAAAATATGTAGTAAATGTATGAAATATAAAATATATATATATATATATATCTAAAAATAGGCTGCAGCCTCCCTGGATGATAGTCCGGAGACTATACACTGGATATAAAAGGAATAGGGGTGATGGCGCTGCCTATATAATTTAGATATAATAAAAAGCTGTGCTGCAAAGTGCCTTAAACTAAAAGCAATAATGTGTAATATTCAAACAATAATATATTTCATAAAAACTTCAATTAAGTGCAAGTGCAAGGTATAAAGTGCCTGCAGAAAGATTAGAAAGTGACTGGTGCAATGATGTATGAGCAATAAATAATATTTAACATGCAATATTAATGTGCTAAAAAATATATAATGTGCTAAAAAGTATAAAATATAATACTATATACAGTGAGCTGTTCCACTAATACCACGTGTTGGTATGGGGAATAAAAAAGTGCCAACAGAGCAACAGTAGAAAGGAGTTATTATTTTAAAAAATACAGCTTGCAATGTCCAATAAGAAAGATCCAGTAGAAAAGTCTATTTCATGTGCGGTGACTTCAAAAGCAATAAAAGTGACAACACTCGGAACAAACCGACACTCAGGTGGAAAGGTGACCCCGTGGTGGGTGGTAAGGTGCTGGGATTCCTTTGATAAAATTGCACACTTACCAGAGACACCCACCCCACACAGGGGTATAGAGCGGGTGTATTTATGGGTCTGGCAACCTAGCGGTATCCTCCTATCCCTGGGTGGAGGGCGTGTGCCGAGGATCAGGCTGGTCCTGGTATGGATGTACCCTAGGATGGTCCCCTGTGTGCCTTCCTGCCTAGGTATATTCCGAGGGATCCACTCAGCTCCACTCCCGATATTTAAACTTGCTTGGCTCTAGCGGGAGTCCCTGCAGGCGCCGCCGGACTGCAGGGACTCCCGCTAGAGCCAAGCAAGTTTAAATATCGGGAGTGGAGCTGAGTGGATCCCTCGGAATATACCTAGGCAGGAAGGCACACAGGGGACCATCCTAGGGTACATCCATACCAGGACCAGCCTGATCCTCGGCACACGCCCTCCACCCAGGGATAGGAGGATACCGCTAGGTTGCCAGACCCATAAATACACCCGCTCTATACCCCTGTGTGGGGTGGGTGTCTCTGGTAAGTGTGCAATTTTATCAAAGGAATCCCAGCACCTTACCACCCACCACGGGGTCACCTTTCCACCTGAGTGTCGGTTTGTTCCGAGTGTTGTCACTTTTATTGCTTTTGAAGTCACCGCACATGAAATAGACTTTTCTACTGGATCTTTCTTATTGGACATTGCAAGCTGTATTTTTTAAAATAATAACTCCTTTCTACTGTTGCTCTGTTGGCACTTTTTTATTCCCCATACCAACACGTGGTATTAGTGGAACAGCTCACTGTATATAGTATTATATTTTATACTTTTTAGCACATTATATATTTTTTAGCACATTAATATTGCATGTTAAATATTATTTATTGCTCATACATCATTGCACCAGTCACTTTCTAATCTTTCTGCAGGCACTTTATACCTTGCACTTGCACTTAATTGAAGTTTTTATGAAATATATTATTGTTTGAATATTACACATTATTGCTTTTAGTTTAAGGCACTTTGCAGCACAGCTTTTTATTATATCTAAATTATATAGGCAGCGCCATCACCCCTATTCCTTTTATGACTGGTTATATGTATTTTCCTAGAGAATGATCTCTCAAACAGACTAGGAAATCAAGTTTATCACAGCCAAACCTGCACATGGCAAGGAATTGCATGTATGAATGGAAGAATCCACAGAGAAAAGGAAAAAACAAATAGATCACTGTTGGGCGCTTAGGTCCTAAAATCCTTGATGCTTGGCAAAAATGGAGCTGCCTGTAGTAAAAGGGCGTTTTGGCTTCCAGATGGGACTGACCCTATACGGTGATACATTTCTAACATTATTCCCAGCTTTTTCCCTCCCACCTTGGAGTTTTGAAAGTTCTTGACCATCTTGAAGTGTTCACAAAAATCAATGTAGTATAAGTTGGAAAAAGTAGGACCCTTTTCTCAGGTCTATGGCTATTTTGTGATCCTGTGAACTCAAGCTAGGAAGATTACACTCCCAAAATCATGAGAACTATGAAACACTGTTAGATGACTTTTCACCAAAAATGTAAATAATAGTTTTGGGTGAATTTAGCCTTTATAAGATTCCTCTTCAGCATTTTAGTTAACAATTCAGCATTCACTGGTATAATTTTGTATGCTATATTTCATATAGATAATTTGATGTTTTGGATAAATACAGGCTTTGCTAAATCACCATAGAAACGAACCCGTTACACAAAAAGAAATGTAATATTAACTATTTGAAAATTACAAGTATATTTGTTTACATGTGATGTGTTAAATTAAGTCCACCTCCATGTTTTCTGTTACATAGTTTAAGTTTAAAGTTGAAAATAAATACAGGTCCATCAAGTTCAACCTACGTGTGTGTGATTTGTGTTCTATAACAATTCCCATAGCCCTGTATATTCTGCTTCCTGAGGAAGACATGTAAAAGTTTTTTGAAGTTGTTGACAATTTCAGCTAGTACATCATGGCTTTTTTTTTAAAGAAGTTATTGAAGTCACTTTTGCTATACACTATATTGTCAAACGTATTGGGACACCTGCAGCAAAATTAGAGAAACTGCACTCTGCTCACATAATTTGTAATACAAACATATTTACCATTCTGAAGCTTCCCTCAAACCACTTTGCATATTATTTTATATATATACTGTGATTCTGTACTTGCCAAATATGCTGCAGAAATCTCCCTTTACTAAGTCTGGCTGCAGCCATTTTAACTGTGGCAGCTGAAGTTGCTGCCTGTTCACTTTCTGGATTTGCATAGACACACAGACACATATATACACACACAACACACACACATACTGTATTACAGACACACACATATATACAGACAGACACACTCACACCACTGTTTGCCTGCACATTTCTCCTCTCTTGATGAATACTCATGGAACTTTGCAGTCTCCGGTTATCTCCACATTCATTCAGCCCCCTCTATCTATGCAGCTCTCATTGGCTCTCCTATGACTCACCCCTTTTCCCTTGCTGGCAAACTCTCACGAGAGTAAGAGAGAGAGCTGTGCATGATGTCATTATCCTAGGCTTATTACCAGACAAGAAAGAGGAAGTGGGCTATATAAGGTATTTACTGGCAGGAAAAAAATGTTTTACTATTAGAGTTGAGCGGACACCTGGATGTCCCTGTTCGGCGGGTTCGGCCGAACTTGAAAAAAAAGTCCGGGTCCGTGTCCCGGACTTTTGCCAAACTTTTCCCGGACACCGAACCCCATTGAAGTCAATGGGGACCCGAACTTTCAGGCACTAAAATGGCTCTAAAACACCAAAGGAAAGGGCTAGAGTGCTGCAAATGGCAGCAAAACGTAGTTAAGAGCATGGCAAGTGCTCTGCAAACAAATGTGGATAGGGAAATAACTTAAAACAACAAAAAAAACAGAAAAATAAAACAATGTTCTTCGTCTCTGAAGGACGAGGCCCATATGGAGTAGGAGGGAGGTTGAGGTGGTGGTGGATGTGGCGGTGTCATAGGCGTGCGCACAGGGTGTGCCGGGTGCACCTGGGCACACCCTAATCACCTAGGGAACATTAGCATTATCGCTCTGTTTGCCAGTGAGGAGATGGGAAAGATCTCCCTCGGACCTGCTCTGCTCTATGTCACTTTGCCAGCAGGGAGAGTAATGTATCGGGGCCATGTACATGTAGGCAAACACATGCATGTGTATTTAAACTTTGGGGTGCACACCCTAATGCAATAGGCTGCGCACACCTATGGGCGGTGTAGGTGGAAGCGGCGGTGGAGGAGGACCAGGGCCGGATTAAGAGCATCATGGGCTTGGTGCTGAGAATTTTGAAGGGCCTTAAGGGCCGTGCCTTGGCATGCACCCAGAGGAGGAAGGGTGTAGCCATGCATGCCTAATTCAACATGGGATGCTGTCTCTGAAGCCCATAAACACATCCATGCATCGGCAACTGTCCCTCCTTGTCCGGCCTTCGTGCTGTGTGGGGAGGTTCTGAGGGAGCTGCCTGGGGAAGCGAGCATAGAAGCCAGACTTCTGTGTTTACAAGTGACAGAAGAAGGGTAACAGTGAATATGGCCAACCCGGGGCCTATATTAAGGTAGGGGCCTGGAGCTGCAGCTCCAATAGCCCCTATGTTAATCTGGCCCTGAGGAGGACGAGGTAGCCAACACTGCTTTTTTTCAGAAATTTTAAATGAGGGTACACCCCAAAAGAGTGAGAAAGAGCAAAAATAGAACAATGGCTGGGTAAGGTCGGTATCCATCGCTATTCTGCACAAGGTACGGAAAAGTCCCGTGGGATCCATGCCTGGTTCATTTTAATGAACGTGAGCTTGTCCACATTGTCTTTGGACAGGCGGCTGCGCTTGTCTGTGATAACGCCCCCAGCCGTGCTAAATACCCGTTCAGATAATACACTGGCTGCAGTGTACGCCAGCACCTCCAAGGCGTAAAGGGCAAGCTCAGGCCATGTGCCCAATTTGGAGACCCAGAAGTTGAAGGGGGCAGACCCGTCATTCACTACATGTAGGCGTGTGCACACATACTGCTCCACCATGTTGGTGAAATGCTGCCTCCTGCTAAGACGTTCCATATGAGCTGCTGGTGCTGCTGTTTGTTGTGGCGTGCTGACAAAGCTTTTCCACATTTCGGCCATGCTAACCCTGCCTTCTGAGATGCTGGCGGTGCCCTGGTTGTGTTGGCGACCTCTTCCTCCTCCTCCTCCTCTGCCTTGTGCTTCCACTGTGGCCCCGCTGTCAGGTGGGAATGCCAGCAGCATCGCGTCTACCAGCGTGCGCTTGTACTCGCGCATCTTGTGATCGCGCTCCAGTGAGTGAATTAAGGACAGTACGTTGTCCTTGTAACGGGGATCCAGCAGCGTGGCCACCCAGTAATCAGCACAAGTTAGAATGTGGGCAACTCGGCGGTCGTTGTGGAGACACTGCATGTAATCGCTCATGTGTGCCAGGCTGCCCAGAGGCAACGAAAGGCTGTCCTCTGTGGGAGGTGTATCGTCTGTGTCCTCTGTATCCCCCCAGCCACGCACCAGTGATGGCCATGAGCTGGCCTGGGTGCCACCCTGCTGTGAACATGGTTCCATCTCCTCCTCCATCTCCTCCTCCTCATCCTCCTCATCCTCCAGAACTGTGCCCCTGCTGGACAATTGTGTCCCTGGCGTTTGTGTGTGCCGGAACCCACCCTCGGAGCCCCTTGCGAATGACTGCCCTGAAAGCCTTGGAAATGTTACCTCTTCATCCTCCTCCTCCTCCTCCTCATCCTGTGCCACATCCTCTTCCATCATCGCCCGAATTGTTTTTTCAAGGAGGCATAGAAGTGGGATAGTTAAGCTGACAACGGCGTCATCGGCACTGGCCATGTTGGTGGAGTACTCAAAACAGCGCAACAAGGCACACAGGTCTCGCATGGAGCCCCAGTTATTGGTGGTGAAGTGGTGCTGTTCCGCAGAGCGACTCACGCGTGTGTGCTGCAGCTGAAACTCCACTATGGCCTGCTGCTGCTCGCACAGTCTTTCCAGCATGTGCAAGGTGGAGTTCCACCTTGTGGGCACGTGACATATGAGGCGGTGAGCGGGAAGGCCGAAGTTACGCTGCAGCGCTGACAGGCGAGCAGTAGCAGGGTGAGAACGCCGAAAGTGCGCACAGACGGCCCGCACTTTCTGCAGAAGCTCTGACATATCGGGGTAGTTTTTAAGGAACCTCTGCACCACCAAATTCAGCACATGCGCCAGGCAAGGGATGTGCGTCAAACCGGCTAGGCCCAGAGCTGCTATGAGATTTCGCCCGTTATCGCACACCACCAGGCCGGGCTTAAAGGCTTGCTGGCAGCAACCACTCATTTGTCTGCTGTTCCATGCTCCTCCACAACTCCTGCGCGGTGTGTGGTTTTTCCCCCAAACAGGCAAGTTTTAAAACTGCCTGCTGTCGTTTACCCCTGGCCGTGCTGAAGTTGGTGGTGAAGGTGTTACGCTGACTGGATGAGGAGGCGGTAGAGGATGAGGACGCGGAGTAGGAGGAGTTAGGAACAGGAGGCAAACTGAAGCGCCCTGCAATCCTCGGTGGTGGAAGGACATGCGCCAAATTGCTATCCGCCTCAGGCCCATCCGCCACTGCATTTACCCAGTGTGCCTTTAGGGAGATATAACGCCCCTGACCGTGCTTACTGGTCCACGTATCGGTAGTTAGGTGGACCTTGCAACAGATGGCGTTGCGCAGTGCACACCTGATTTTTTCCCCCACTTGGTTGTGCAGGGAAGGGATGGCTTGCCTGGAAAAGTAGTGGCGGCTGGGCACGACGTACTGTGGGACAGCCACCGACATAAGGTTTTTAAAACTGTGTGTCTCCATCAGACGGAATGACAGCATTTCAAAGTCCAAGAATTTTGAAATGCTGGCATTCAGGGCCAGGGATCGCGGGTGGGTAGGGGGGTACTTCCTCTTCCTCTCAAGTGTTTGGGAGATGGAAAGCTGAACGCTTCCACGGGACATTGTGGAGATGGTTGGTGACCCAGGTGGTGGTGTTGCTGACAGATCGTCTGTTTGCGGGGTGGCAGGTGCCGGTATCACTACAGATGTGGATGGAGCGGCCGAGACTGCAGCAGAAGAGGAAGCAGGATGAGTCAGAGACGTTTCTTGGTTTTGAAGGTGTCTACTCCACTGCAGCTCGTGCTTTGCACTTAGATGCCTGATCATGCAGATTGTGCTCAGGTTGAGAAGGTTTATGCCTCGCTTCAGGCTCTGATTGCACAGGGTGCAAACCACTCGTGTCCTGTCATCAGCACATTTTCTAAAGAACTTCCACGCTAGAGAACTCCTTTGAGCTGGCTTTGCTGCGCTCGTTCCCTTGCTGCGTTGGGCAGTAGCAGGCGTAGTGTCTAGGGCACGGCCGCTCCGCTTCTGCACCCTGCTCCCTCTTCTGCTGTGCTGGTGGCTCTGTGCGACCACCGCCTCTTCCTCCAAACTACTCAGGTCACCTGCATGACCTTCATTCCATGTGGGGTCGAGGAACTCATTGTCCTCCACATCATCTTCCACCCAGTCTTCACCCCTGCCCTCCTTGTCGGTCTCCACAATTCTGAACGCCGCAGCAGTTGTCACCTGTGTTTCGTCATCATCGGAGACGTGCTGCGATGGTCCTTGCATGTACTCATCTTGAGAAATAAGTGGTTGGGCATCGCTGCACTCAATCTCTTCCACTTCTGGGGCAGGGCTAGGTGGATGGCCCTGGGAAACCCTGCTGACAGAGTCCTCAAAAAGAAGAAGAGACTGCTGTATGACTTGGGGCTCAGACTGCTTGCCTGATTTGCAAGGGGGTGAGGTGAAAGACGGTTGGACATTGGCTGCAGGTGCCAACTCTGACCTTTCTGCAGTAGACTGGGTGGGAGACAATGTGAAGGAACTGGAGGCACTGTCAGCAGCAAACCAATCTACTATCGCCTCTACTTCTTCTGGCCTCATCACTTCTAGAGGCGTATGATGCCCTACCAAATACTGCTGCAGGTTCTGTCGCCTACTCACACTTGAGGAAGGTGTTTCACTTGTGCGTGTAGCTGGCACAGATCGACCACGTCCTCTCCTTGCAACAGGAGCTCTACCAGCAGCACCACGACCCAGGCCACGGCCCCTATTTGACGGACGCCTCATATTTCTGTAATTTATGATCTTGCCCTAGAAAGGTGTTTATTGAATAGCGGAACAAAACAACAACAGTATCGCACGGGTGTATCTCACAGTCAAATATGCAAACTATGCCGCAATTTAATGTTTTTTACACTCCAAAAGGGTGTATATTGAATAGCGGAATAGGAAAAATTTTATAATACGGTGTATCTCACACGTACAAACACAGACTAGGCCCCGATTACAATTTTTTGTACCCTAAAGGCAGGATGAGGAAGAGGAGTAGGAGGAGTTGGGAACAGGAGGCAAACTAAAGCACCCTGCAATCCTCGGCGATAAAAGGAGATGCGCCAAACAAATTTAAAAAGGTGTATCTCACATGTACCGATACAACCTATCCCGCAATTTAATTTTTTACACTCAAACAGGGTGTATATTGAATAGCGGAATAGGACAAATTTTACAAAACGGTGTATCTCACACGTACAAACACAAACTAGGCCCTGATTACAATTTTTTGTACCCTAAAGGCAGGATGAGGAAGAGGAGTAGGAGGAGTTGGGAACAGGAGGCAAACTGAAGCGCCCTGCAATCCTCGGCGGTAGAAGGAGATGCGCCAAACAAATTTAAAAAGGTGTATCTCACATGTACCGATACAGGCTATCCCGCAATTTAATTTTTTACACTCAAACAGGGTGTATATTGAATAGCGGAATAGGAGAAATTTTACAAAACGGCGTATCTCACACGTACAAACACAAACTAGGCCCTGATTACTATTTTTTGTACCCTAAAGGCAGGATGAGGAGTAGGAGGAGTTCGGAACAGGCAGGAGGCAGACTGAAGCACCCTCAAATCCTCGGCAATATGAGATGCGCCCCAAAAATTGGAAAGGTGTATCTCACACGTACCGACACAGACTATACCGCAATTTAATTGTTTTTACCCAAAGGTGTAGATTGAATAGCGGAATAGAAAATATGATATCAAAAAGTGTATGTATCTCACACGTACCGACACAGACTATCCCGCAATTTAATTGTTTTTACCCAAAGGTGTAGATTGAATAGCGGAATAGAAAATATGATATCAAAAGGTGTATGTATCTCACACGTACCGACACAGACTATCCCGCAATTTAATTGTTTTTACCCAAAGGTGTAGATTAAATAGCAGAATAGAAAATATTATCAAAAAAAAGGTGTATGTATCTCACACGTACAGAACCAGACTAGGCCCCGATTACTATTTTTTGTACCCCCAAAGGCAGAATGAGGAGTAGGAGGAGTTCGGAACAGGCAGCACCCTCAAATCCTCGGCAGTATGAGATGCGCCCCAGAAATTGGAAAGGTGTATCTCACACGCACCGACACAGACTATCCTGCAATTTAATTGTTTTTACCCAAAGGTGTAGATTGAATAGCTGAATAGAAAATATGATATCAAAAGGTGTATGTATCTCACACGTACCGACACAGACTATCCCGCAATTTAATTGTTTATACCCAAAGGTTTTGATTGAATAGCAGAATAGAAAATATGATATCAAAAGGTGTATGTATCTCACACATACAGACCCAGACTATGCCCAAATTACTATTTTTTGTACCCCCAAAGGCAGGATGAGGAGTAGGAGGAGTTCGGAACAGGCAGCACCCTCAAATCCTCGGAAGTATGAGATGCACCCCAAAAATTGGAAAGGTGTATCTCACACGTACCGACACAGACTATCCCACAATTTAATTGTTTATACCCAAAGGTTTTTATTGAATAGCGGAATAGAAAATATTATCAAAAAAAAGGTGTATGTATCTCACACGTACAGAACCAGACTAGGCCCCAATTACTATTTTTTGTACCCCCAAAGGCAGGATGAGGAGTAGGAGGAGTTCGGAAAAGGCAGCACCCTCAAATCCTCGGAAGTATGAGATGCACCCCAAAAATTGGAAAGGTGTATCTCACACGTACCCACACAGACTATCCCGCAATTTAATTGTTTATACCCAAAGGTTTTGATTGAATAGCGGAATAGAAAATATGATATCAAAAGGTGTATGTATCTCACACGTACAGACCCAGACTAGGCCCAAATTACTATTTTTTGTACCCCCAAAGGCAGGATGAGGAATAGGAGGAGTTCGGAACAGGCAGCACCCTCAAATCCTCGGAAGTATGAGATGCACCCCAAAAATTGGAAAGGTGTATCTCACACGTACCGACACAGACTATCCCACAATTTAATTGTTTATACCCAAAGGTTTTTATTGAATAGCGGAATAGAAAATATTATCAAAAAAACGGTGTATGTATCTCACACGTACAGAACCAGACTAGGCCCCAATTACTATTTTTTGTACCCCCAAAGGCAGGATGAGGAGTAGGAGGAGTTCGGAAAAGGCAGCACCCTCAAATCCTCGGAAGTATGAGATGCACCCCAAAAATTGGAAAGGTGTATCTCACACGTACCCACACAGACTATCCCGCAATTTAATTGTTTATACCCAAAGGTTTTGATTGAATAGTGGAATAGAAAATATGATATCAAAAGGTGTATGTATCTCACACGTACAGACCCAGACTAGCCCCAAATTACTATTTTTTGTACCCCCAAAGGCAGGATGAGGAATAGGAGGAGTACGGAACAGGCAGCACCCTCAAATCTTCAGAAGTATGAGATGAACCCCAAAAATTGGAAAGGTGTATCTCACACGTACCAACACAGACTATCCCGCAATTTAATTGTTTATACCCAAAGGTTTTTATTGAATAGCGGAATAGAAAATATGATATAAAATTGGTGTGATTTATCAATAGCACATGTTAACAGCAGTGTCTTATATCAGTCAGCTCTGCTGCAAGCTATGGAGGGAAAAAAAAAATTCCCCTTTTAAGTTTGTAATTTTTAACTAGATTAGTACAGACTATGCCACAATTTAATTTTTTTAACCCAAGGGTGTATATTGAATAGTGGAATAGAAAAAAGTGTATAACTTTTGAAATCACTCAATAATAGCACATGTGAACACAGCAGTGTATTATCACAGTCAGCACAGCAGCACTGAAGGAAAAACGCTGCACACAGTGACTGATAAAAAAGACTTTTCTCCCTCCTCCTCAGTGGGCAAAAAAGATTGTTTTCACTGCACCCCACACACAGCAAAATCGATGTGGACCACTGACACCTGCCTATCTCCAGCCTCTCCCTAAAAGGATTGATAAGATCGGTCACTGCAAACCCCCCCCCACACAGCAAAATCGATTGTAGAACACTGACCCTAAAAATCAGCAGCCTCGCCCTAAAATGCCCTACAACTCGCCCTGCCTAAAACACTCCGACCTGTCCCTCAATTCTATTCAGACACAAATGATTTTTGCCTGTCTGTCCCTAATCAGCAGCCAGCACGTATGATGTGTGCTCTGTCCCTGAACAACAGCATAATGACGCAGCGGCGCTCCGTCTCGAACTTATAAAGACTTGGTCACATGCTTCAGATGGCCAATCACAGCTACTAATACATTTGTAAGCATGGCTGGGATGGCTTAAGGCACACCAGTTAAACGCTTGTTGATTGGCTGTTGAAAGCCTGCCATGAAAAGCGCGCCAATGCATACAAAACCCGGAAATAAAATGACCGAACACGGATTTTTACCCGAACATACAGTAAAGTTTTCGGGTCCGTATTCGGGTAACAAAAATCCAATTATTCGGTACGAACATGAATAATACAGTCCGTGTTCGCTCAACCCTATTTACTATCCAAAGATAAAACCACAAGGGCAGAGAATTTAATAGATGGAAAGATGAGAAAATGCCTGAAGGTCTGCTTTAATAAGGGAGATGGAGAATCTCAGCTATAAGGATCAATTGTATCAATTACAGTTATTCATTCTGGAGGAGGGGTGCTTAAGAGGGGATGTGATTACAGTGTACAAATACACTATATTGTCAAAAATATTTTGGTGCCGGCCTTTACACGCACATGAACTTTAATGGCATCCCAGTCTTAATCCGTAGGGTTCAATATTGAGTTTGCCTACCCTTTGCTGCTATAACAGCTTCAACTCTTCTGAGAAGGCTGTCCTTAAGGTTTAGGAGTGTGTCTATGGGAATGTTTGACCATTCTTCAAGAAGTGCATTTGTGAGGAAAGACACTGAGGTGTGACAAGAAGGCCTGGCTCACAGTCTCAGCTCTTATTCATCCCAAAGATGTTCTATTGGGTTGAGGTCAGGCCAGTCAAGTTCCTCCACCCCAAACTCGCACATCCATGTCTTTGTTGTAGACCTTGCTTTGTGCACTGGCGCAGTCATGTTGGAACGGAAGGGGCCATCCCCAAACTGTTCCCACAAAGTTGGGAGCAAGAAATTGTCCAAAATGTCTTGGTATGCTGATGCCTTAAGATTTCCCTTCACTGGAACTAGGGGGCCAAGCCCAACCCCTGAAAAACAACCCCACATCATAATCCCCCCTCCACCAAGTGATGTGGACCAGTGCACAAAGCAAGGTCCATTAAGACATGAATGAGTGGGTTTGGGGTGGAGGAACTTGACTTGCCTGCACAAAGTCGTGATCTCAACCTGATAGAACACCTTTGGAATTAATTAGTGGAAAGTGTGAGCCAGACCGTCTTGTCCAACATCAGTGCCTGACCTCAGAAATGCACTTCTGAAAGAATGGCCAAAAACTCCCATAGACACACTCCTAAACCAGTGGTTTGTGAAAGGGTAGAATTAATAAATTATTTCTTGAATGTACACTCCTGAATGACAACATTTTGTTAGCTTTGTTAGCTGCAGCTTGGTATTGCATGGTATTGCAAAGTGCGTGATCTACAAACACTTCCAGATACTTCCCATCACTGATTTCTCTCAAGGCAGCCCCTCCTAATATAAGCATGACATTTCTCAATATTAAGCCCTATCTGCCATGTAGCTGCTCAAACATCCGTTTAGGCAAGGTCTTCCAGTAATGACGCTATATCTTGTTCCAAAGTTATTTCCCTGCAAAATTTGGAATCATTAGCAAACGGAGCTCTTTATGTCTTCCTTTATCATTAATGAACAAGCTGAACAGCATTGGCCCAAAGACAGAACCCTGGAGCACACCACGCACAACTATAAACCAGGAGTCTCCAAATGTTCATAAGAAAAGGGCCCGTTTACTGTCCTTCAAATTTTAGGGGTGCTAGACTGTGGCCATTGGGAGTGAAAATGGACCTGGCGCCAGTGGGAGTAACCAGAGCATCTTTGGCATTCGGTGGAGGAATATTTCCTCATCATTGGTGTCAGTGGAAGAATAGTGCTTCACCGTTCGTGTCAGTGGGAGCAATAGTACCCCATTGTTGGTGTCAGTGGGAGAAATAGTGCCCCGTTGTTGATGTCAGTAACAGGAATTATGCCCCATTGTTGGTGTCAGTGGGGGGAATAGTGTCTTGCATCAGTAGAAGAAAAAGTGCCCCAAGGGGAACATAAAGGCAAACAAAGTGTCACATCCGGCCCCTGGGCTGTAGTTTGGAGGCCACTGCTTTAGACCATTCAGAGAGTCATTTATGACTAGTGATGGGCTGAAAATTGGTTCGGTATGCACCAGAACTCCCAAACATGGAAAAAGTTTGGACCCGAACTGCAAACCCTATTAAAGTCTATGGGACCAGAACTTGAAAAATCAAAAGTCCCCATTTTGGAGGCTTATATGCAAGTTTCTTGGCCATAAAAAGGGTATGGGGACCCGGCTACTGTACTGGGGGACATGTATCAGTGCAAACACCTTTTTTTTTTTTAAAGATCGTTTTTTTTTTTTAATTCATCTTTATTTAGCTTTAACAAGAAAACAGATAAAAATGAGACAACAATGTCAAAGGTAAGAGGGGAGGAGTGGTAGCCAAACAGTGCCACAGTTCAGGGGGTAGAAAAGTGCAATGTGGTACAGAACACAGAGAAAAAGGAGCAGTAAATGTCAACATAGTGCAATGCAAAAAACCAACATTCGACATAGTGCAGGCTGCCAGAGGCCATGAGCTACAATCAGCCATGAACATTCTCAAGTCTCCAGGAGGCACGGAACTTAGCCCAGGGGAGCCCCAGGCAGAGGCACACCGCAGGGGGAGGGGGGCCAATGGCCTCCATCAGACCTCCCCCAATGCGGCGCCCCGACCCGTTGCCCCCCCCCCCCCCGGCACATCCGACCACCCAAAGCGTGCCGCTTTCAACCGAGCTCGAGTGGGTTAGTTGGTAAAGATAAGAAAGCTGGGCGCCGGAAAGCGCTCCCAGATCCCGCTCCCATAGCAGAACACATACGGGCGCAGAAGCGGAGGAGGCAGCACCCATCAATTGGTATGACTCAGAAACCATATGAGAGATGGGGGTGTCCTGTATGAACAGACGCTCGAAGGGCTTAAGAGAGGTCTGGGGGCAGATGGCGGGGCCATGAACAGCAAAGAAATGATGGAGCCTACCCCGTTCCATCAGTTTCCCGCAGCTGGCGTTGCCATCGTTCACCCAGGGGTCAAAAAAGGCCATCGGAGGGAACCAAAGGTAGCCCCCCAGCGGGGCCAATGGGGATACAGGGGGTGCCAGATCCAGGAGCTTGTTCACCCGGTCCCACACAGCAAGCGCATGGACCGTAAGGGGAGAGACATTGTCTGACAGCCCCTGGTATTCCCGGGAAAGCCAAGGGGCATAGGATAGATTCCTACCCGCCATAAACTTTAACGATCGTTTTTAAAGGTGCAGTGATTTTAATGATGCCTAAAGTAAAGCAAAAGAAAATTAAAAATTCCTTTAAATATAGTGCCTGGGGGGTCCCCTTAGTCTGCCTGCAAAGTGGAGCATCTGTACCGTGTATAGAACCTGCTGCAGCAAAATTTACATATACCGTATAAAGAAAAAACATTTGATTTAAATAGATTTTCCCAGCTGCAAGCTTTCTTGAAAACCAAAACTATTGCGGACAATACAAAAATGTGGATTTTTTTTATTAAATGGTGTGAGGTCCCCCCCAAAATCCATACCAGACACTTATCTGAGCATGCAGCCTGGCAGGCTGCTCACCCGCCCCCCCCCCTCCTGAACCATTCCAAACCACATTCCTTCAACATGGGGAGGGTTGCTTTGGGGCAGAATGGGCACTGCCCCCCCCCACCTTAAAGCACATTGTCCCCATGTTGATGGGGTCAAGGGCCTCTTCCCCACATCCCTGCACAGTGGTTGTGGGGGTCTACATTGTACCTCTATTCATTCACCAAAAAAGTGTCAAAAAGAAATGCAAACACAGAGACAGTTTTTGACAATCCTTTTATTAAAGATAAAACAACAATGTCTCCCCATGTAGAGACATCCTCAATTACGATGCTCACCGCACCACGGATCCAAAAAAACGAAAAACTCAGCACGAGACGAAGACTATCGCTGTCTGCCTGCTCCGCCGCGTGACAGTTCTTAAATAGGTAAAAGGTGGGGCCACCTGGTGGCACCTCCCCTTGTGACATCACTTACCCAGCATGCACTATTAAGTGATGTCGCACGGGGCGGTGCCACCAGGTGACATTGCCAGGTGGCTCTGCCTCTTAACTATTTAACAACTATCAGACAGCAGAGCAGGCAGTCGGCAGGGAGTCTTTGTTGCAGGTGGAGCTTTTTTGGCGGGTCCGGCGAGCGTCGTGATTGATGATAGATCTATATCGGGGAACATTTTTCTTTTTTTTTAGTAAAGGAATTGTCAAAAACTGTGTGCATGTTTTTTTTGGACACTTTTTTTAGTGAATGGTGGAAAAATTTACCCCATACTCATTCACATGGGGGGGGGGGAGGCATCTGGGCACCCTCTTGTTTAAGGGTGCTTTCAGATACTGATTAGCCCCCTGCCCACAGGCCCCCACAACCACCGCCCAGAGATGTGAGGAAGAAGCCCTTGTCCCTGTAAACATGGGGGGAAGGTGCTTTGGGGTGGGGGGACAGAGCCCCCCCTGCCCCACAGCACCCCCCTATGTTGAGGGCATGTGGCCTTGTATGGTTCAGGGGGCACTCATTTGCTCCCCCTTTTCCTGACCTTCCAGTCTGCATGCTTGTAAAAGGTCTGGAATGGAGTTTGGGGAGACCCCACCCCTTTTTTAAATTTTGCATGGGGGTTCCTCTCGAAATCCATACTAGACCTAAGGGTCTGGTATGGATTTTGGGGGGACCCTACGCTGATATTGTTTACATTTTGGCACAGGGTTCCCCTTAAAATCCTTACCAGACCCAAAGGGCCTGGTATAGATGGGGGGGGGGCGTTTTCCCCCCACACTTTTGCATTGTCAGCAATGTTTTTTTTGCATTCAGCAGAGAAGCCCACTGACAGCTGTTAACTCTGCGCGGTGATTTCCAGCCCCCTCCATAACAATCAGCTATTCACTGTGTCCTGATTGAGCAAAGCCATGCACCTAACCAGCTGTGCATTGCTTCAGCTGATTAGGGCTTAGAATACACTGTACAGCACGTAGTGCACTGTGGGGCGCTCGGCGGGTGAATATCTCACTGAGCGCCCTGCAAATTCAAATGTTCAGACAAACACCTGAACGGGCACTGTTTCAGGGCCAAACTAATGCTCAGCCTGAATCATTTCCCCATCACTATTTATGACAGCTCTCTGGACCTGTTCATGTAACTAGTTTCCTAGCCATGTACATGCAAGTTAATCAACTTCAACAGACTTTAAAATAGATTAAAAGTTGATGAGGTACAGTATCAAATGCCTTAGTAAATTCTAAATGAACTACATTCACTAGACTTCCACCATCCAATGTCTTACCTACTTGCTCACAGAAAGATAACAGGTTGGTCTGATTTTCTTATGTCCATACTGGTTTTTACTTATGAATGATACCTTTATCACAGACAATTTTTTTGTATAGGGTCTCTTAACTTTTCTCACAAGTAACTTACATACTATTGATGTTAGGCTCACCGATCTATAGTTTTCGGGTATACATTTCAATCCCTTTTGTAAATTGGTACCACATTTGTTCTTCACCAAATGTGTTGGTACCATTTTAGTTAGTAAGGTTTCTTTAAAAAAAATAGGAATAGCAGCTTGGCTATAGTCTCTTTTGTATCTGGTTTTTAGTCAACCACAGTGGTACCGTTGATGAAGCATCATTAATATTTTATCAAGATTATCAAACCCATCTTTTTCACCTAAAAACTGAAGAAAAAAACGATTTAACTCATCTCTGCCTTTTCCTTGTCATTTGTAACCAACAAAAACAAAACACCAAAGAGATTCATAAATGTGCATGTGAACACACACACACACAAACACACACACACACACACACACACTAAGGTGTGACTTGGTCACCTCCTGAAGAGAAGTTACCTCTCCCTGACCCCAGGGTGAAAGACTTCTGCTGAGGTGAGGCAAGGCATACTCAGGTCAGTAAAAATGAAAAGGTACCAGTGTGCAAGACAATGGCTAGGCCTTACTGCCTGGTAACACAAATGTCACTGGTCTTGGCCAAATTGCCATGAAGGGATGTGCAGATAAAAACAAGTGTGATGTGGTCTAGTACTCCTTCTCAAAATTTGGGTCCCAAGTCCATAGCGATACTAATAGCACCCCCGGGCTGGGTTGCTACTCTCAGGGGACACCTAACAGTGCAGCCTCCCTGACCCTGGCCAGACAAGGCAGCATCATTCAAACCAGAAGGCACTAGGCCCCTCAGAATCCTCTATACCAGGGAAGTACTACTGACACCCCCTTATCCAGTGGGTGCTCACTTCAGGTTCCTTCCAGAGTAGAAGAACTCACAGGACCCCAATCATACCAGCAGGGATAATATACAGCCAGCTATCACAGTCAAAAGGCCAGAATGACAGTAGTAGAACACCCCTACTTGATACTGAAAAGATACTACACTTGATCTTAGCCAAAAGGCCAACAAGTCATTTGTAACCAGCTTCCCATGTCATCTGTTGTGGGACCTATCTGTTCTTCAAAGCCTTTTTACTATAAATATATTTTAAATAATTGGGGGATTGGTTTTATTTGCTGTAGAAATGTATTTATTAAATTTTTTGTTAGCCGCCCTGATTGCTTCTTTGCATTTCTTGTTGTTTCCTTCTAAATCTGGAATGCGGAGGGTGTCCCTTCTACTACTATGTATATTTAAAGGCATGTTTATTCTCATTTATTTATTAATTTACACTATGTAGTGTAAATTCAAACCTATGTTTTAAGCCATAGGTTCAAATTTTGTTCTTTTATGCTTGTTGCCCAACAGAATCCAATGATTAATGCACTTGTTTAATTACGTCATTCCGTCTGGTGGAGACGCAGGGTTTTAAAAGCCTTATGGCGGTGGCTGTCCCACAGTACGCCATGCCCAGCCACCACTACTTTTCCAGGCAAGCCATCCCTTCCCTGCACAACCAAGTGGGTGACAAAATCAGGTGTGAACTGTGCAACGCCATCTGTTGCAAGGTCCACCTAACTACAGATACGTGGACCAGTAAGCAAGGTCAGGGACGTTATATCTCCCTAACAGCACACTGGGTAAATGCAGTGGCGGCTGGGCCTGAGGCGGATAGCAGTTTGGCGCATGGCCTTCCACCACCGAGGATTGCAGGGCGCTTTAGTTTGCCTAACTCCTCCTACTCCTACTCCGCTTCCTCATCCTCTACCGCCTCCTCATCCGGTCAGCGTAACACCTTCTCCACCAACTTCAGCACAGCCAGGGGTAAACGACAGCAGGCAGTTTTAAAACTTGCCTGTTTGGGGGAAAAACCACACACCACGCAGGAGTTGTGGAGGGTCATTCAACAGCAGACAAATGAGTGGTTGCTGCAAGTGAGCTTCAAGCCCAGCCTGGTGGTGTGCGATAACGGGCAAAATCTTGTAGCAGCTCTGGGCCTAGCTGGTTTGACACACATCCCTTGCCTGGCGCATTTGTGCTGAATTTGGTGGGGCAGAGGTTCCTTAGAAATTACCCCGATATGTAAGAGCTGCTGCAGAAAGTGTGGGCCGTCTGTGCACACTTTCTACGTTCTCACCCTGCTGCTGCTCGCCTGTCAGCGCTGCAACGTAACTTCGGCCTTCCCGCTCACCTCCTCATATGTGAAGTGCCCACAAGGTGGAACTCCACCTTGCACATGCTGGCCAGATTGTGTGAGCAGCAGCAGGCCATAGTGGAGTCTCAGCTGCAGCACGCACGCGTGAGTCACTCTGCAGAAGAGCACCACTTCACCACCAATAACTGGGCCTCCATGCGAGACCTATGTGCCTTGTTGCGCTGTTTCGAGTACTCCACCAACATGGCCAGTGCCGATGACGCCATTCTCAGCTTAACTATCCCACTTCTATGCCTTCTTGAAAAAACGCTTTGGGCGATGATGGAAGAGGATGTGGCACAGGATAAGGAGGAAGAGGAGGAAGAGGTAAAATTTCCAAGGCTTTCAGGGCAGTCATTCACAAGTGGCTCAGAGGGTGGGTTCCTGCACCCACAAACGCCAGGTACACAATTGTCCAGCAGGGGCACAGTTCTGGAGGATGAGGAGGAGGAAATGGAGGAGGAGATGGAACCATGTTCACAGCAGGGTGGCACCCAGGCCAGCTCTTGGCCATTACTGGTGCATGGCTGGGGGGATACAGAGGACACAGAGGATACACCTCCCACAGAGGACATCTTTTCATTGCCTCTGGGCAGCCTGGCACACATGAGCGATTACATGCTGCAGTGTCTCCGCAACGACCGCCGAGTTTCCCACATTGTAACTTGTGCTGATTACTGGGTGGCCACGCTGCTGGATCCCCTTTACAAGGACAACGTACCATCCTTAATTCCCTCACTGAAGCGCGATCGGAAGATGCGCGAGTACAAGCGCACACTGGTAGACGCGCTGCTGGTGGCATTCCCACCTGACAGCGGGGGCACAGTGGAAGCACAAGGCCAAGGCAGAGGAGGAAGAAGAGGTTGCCAACGCAGCCAGGGTACCGCCAGCACCTCAGAAGGCAGTGTTAGCATGGCCGAAATGTGGAAAAGCTTTGTCAGCACACCACAACAAGCAGCAGCACCACCAGCTGATATGGAACGTCTTAGCAGGAGGCAGCATTTCACTAACATGGTGGAGAAGTACGTGTGCACGCGCCTAGACGTACTGAATGACGGGTCTACCTCCTTCAACTTCTGGGTCTCCAAGTTGGGCACATGGCCTGAGCTTGCCCTTAATGCCTTGGAGGAGCTGGCCTGCCCTGTAGCCAGTGTATTATCTGAACGGGTATTTAGCACGGCTGGGGGCGTTATCACAGACAAGCGCAGCCGCTTGTCCAGAGCCAATGTGGACAAGCTCACGTTCATTAACCGCTTCCATACAGAGCAGTTAGACCCCCTTCCTGCCCAGACCAATTTTCAGCTTTCAGCACTCTCACACTTTGAATGACAATTGCTCAGTAATGCTACACTGTAACCAAACAACATTTTTATCATTTTTTTGACACAAATAGAGCTTTCTTTTGGTGGTATTTGATCGCAACTGGGGTTTTTTTTTTTTCGTGATATAAGCAAAAAAAGAGCAAAATTTAAAAAAAAAAACACTTTTTTTTGTTTCAATTATAAAATTTTGCAAAAAATTAATTTTTCTTCATACATTTGGGCCAAAATGTATACTGCTACATGTCTCTGGTAAAATTAACCCAAATTAGTGTATATTATTTAGTCTGTGTGAAAGTTATTGAGTCTAGAAGCTATGGTACCAATTACTGAAAATTGATCACACCAGATGTACTGACTGCCTATCTCCTTTCTTGAGGCCCTGAAATGTCAGGACAGTACAAATACCCCCCAAATGACCCCTTTTTGTAAAGTAGACAGTCCAAGGTATTTAGTAAGAGGCATGGTGGGTTTTTTGAAGTTGTAATTTTTTCCCACAATTCTTGGGAAAATTAAGAACATTTTTTTTTCTTTTTTTTCCCACAAAGTTGTCAATTTATAAGCTATTTCTAACACATAGCATGTACACAGCAAAAATTACACCCAAAAATACATTCTGCTACTCCTTCCGATTATGGCGATACCACATGTGTGAGACAGGTACTCGGGTACTCTGATGGGCAGGTGACAGGCAGGTGATAGTTACTGATGGGTACTGATGAGTAGTACTGATTCTGATAGGTGTCACTGATGAGTACTGATGATCAGTACTGATACTGATAGGTACTGATGAGTACTGATGGGTACTGATGAGCAGGCGGCAAGTACTCGGGTACTTCAGGCGTCAGGTACTCTGATGAGCAGTTGGAAGGTACTCCGGTACTCTGATGGGTAGGTGGAAGGTACTCGGGTATGCTGATGGGTAGGTGACAGGTACTCGGGTACCCTGATGGGCAGGGAAAAGGTACTCGGGTACTCAGATGGGCAGGTGACAGGTACTCAGATGGGCAGGTGACAGTACTCTGGTGACAGGTCCTCTTTATTTGATGGGGGCAATCAGGGGACAGTAATAGTGACAATACTCTCACTGGTAACTCACTGTTTGCTGATCTCCTCACACTGAATCGGTGTGTGAGGAGAAGAGCCTGGTAACAGTGAGTTACCCTCATGTTTGTTGACATTTGTGACCGGCTGTGATTGGACACAGCCGGTCACGTGGTAAAGAGCCAATTTCATTGGCTCCTTACCAAGATCGGGGATTGGCTCTGTCCAAGGGACGAGCCTCGACCCCGATCGCTGCTCTGCGCGCCCCCGGGGGGCGCGCATTGCAGAGAGAACGAGCGGCTCGTGCTTGAGCCGCTCATGTGATCGGCTGTGATTGACACAGCTGATCACGTGGTAAACAGCCAATTTCTATTGGCTGTTTACCTTGATCAGGGATGGGCTATGTCCGAGGGACGAGCCTCATCCCTGATCGCGCCGCTGCGCGCCGTCGGGGGCGCGCACTGACAGCTAGAACGGGCCGACGTCATATGACGGCGGCCTGGATCGCTAAAGCCATGATGCCGACGTCATATTACTATAACTCGGTATTGAAGTGGTTAAAATGAACCAGGCATGGATCCCACAGCATTTGTCCGTACCTTGTGCAGAGTAGACATGTATGCCAGCCTTACCCAGCCATTGTTGTATTTGATCTTTCTTACTCTTTTGGGGTGTACCCTACTTTCAAAAAAAATTTTATTAAAAACCAAAACCAGTGTTGGCTACCTCGTCGTCCTCCTCCACCACTTCCACCTACAATGCCATATCCACCACCACCTCAACCTCCTACTCCATATGGGCCTCGTCCTCCTCCTACATCATTCAAGATTATTATTTTTTTCTTTATGTATTTTATGTTATTTTAAGTTATTTCCCTATCCACTTTTGTTTGCAGAGCACTTGCCATGCTGTTAAGAATATTTTGCTGCCATTTGCAGACCTCTAGCCCTTTCCATGTGTTTTTTAGAGCCATTTTAGTGCTCAAAAGTTTGGGTCACCATTGACTTCAATGGGGTTCGGGATCAGGGTTAAGTCCGGGTCACGAACCCAGACTTTTTTTTTCAAATTCGGCCAGACCCGCCGAACCCGGACATCCAGGTGTTCGATCAACTCTAATCATAATTAATCATCTTTTGTCTTGTTACACCCATCTAAATGTGTTTTATTTATCCAAATAACATGTTTTGATAGCTTTCAAAAATGAAATCCACTAATTATAGCTTTTATTTGTATTCATTTCCCACTGATGTGTTAATTGTGGATTGTTGTTTTTTTCTTTTCATTTCTATTACATAATATTATATTTATATTGTGGTATGTAATTGGAAAATGCATAGTAATCCTCAATGGTTTGTAGGAGTGATAAGGCTAACAGAGACAGGTTTTCTAACCTGCACAATTGGTGTTGGGTTCAGAAGTAACCCATAGACATAAAATATTTGCTCACTGTAGCTGAAAATAACCAGATCTGTCATTTCACATCTATGTCTCCAATATCACTAACTAAAATGTGCTCCAAGGCATCTTCAATTTTCCCTTGGAGCTAGAAGGGCTTTCTACATGGTGAAGAATTTGAGATTGAGGCTATGATCACACTTATGCGAATTGGATGTTGGTTCCCCGCATCCAATTCGCATGACAGGAGAATATGACCAGCTCTCAGTGGAGCCGACTCACACAGATCCAGGGCTGCCACAGTCTGCACTGGAAAAGGGTCCTTTGCATCTTTGGCTCTGTTTCAGGTCCAAATTTAGTCAAAAATTCGGCCCTCACTCGCACCTGAAACGGAGAACAGGGACTCACTGGACCACCTGCTGCAAGCCATGGCCGCAGATAGTGTGAACCTGTTCTAAAACCACTACTTACTAGGGTAAGTTGCTGGTGATTGCTGATTTAACCACTTCCCGCCCGCCTGTGCGGATCATTTACCTGCTAACACGTTTCTTCTTACCACGTTAACTGACCCTGGCCTGTTTACTGACGACGCATTTGCCTGCTGTTTTCAACCGCGTTTCTGACTTCCACCTTCACCGATCTCGGCCTGGTAATCGCCGCACTTTTTGCCAGCCACTTGGACTGATCTTTTACCCTTCTACGTTAGTACTCAGGGGTCTCACATATGTGAGGGGCTCCAGAATAGTGTTCTGAGTAGAGAAAAACTGTTTTTAGTTTTCTATTTTCCCAGAACAGGGTCTGGAGTCCGGAGGCTTCAAAGAGATTTTGGTGGGAGAAGCCTCTACCCCTGTCCCCATTCTTTCCTGACAGAGGCCCTAAGCTTGATGATCCTTCCTGCTGCCTGGACCAATACTTTGGCTGTGCGGATAATATTGCTGCATATAATGACCCAGGACTTTATGGACCACATCTCTGCCTGCTACCTGGACCATTGCTTTGGTTGTGCGGACAGTATCTCTGCCTGCTGCCTGTACTGACTATAAACAGTATTTCTGCCTGCTGCCTGTTTGATTGCTTTTTCTGTCACTGACCACATCCCTGCCTGCTACCTGGATGCTCTTCTCTGTGGACCACTGCACTACTAAAACCACAGGTAATCTTTTGTTTACCCTTTGCTCAGCAGAATATATTTTGGGGTGTAATTGGTATGTACATGCTATGTGTTAGAAATATGAAGGGCCTTCAAAAATGCAATAGGTTGTCAGGAAATTAGATGTATAATTCATGCTCCTAGAACGTCTGAAGGTGACTACTTGAATGTGGGGTCTCTGTATATGGCCAGGCTGTGGTAAAGTCTCATACGTGGTATCGCCATACTCAGGAGGAGTAGCAGAATGTATTTTGGGGTGTAATTTTTGTTATGTTCATGCTATGTGTTAGAAATATCGTATAAATTGACAACTTTGCGTATAGAAAATATGTTTTCATTTTCTTTCCACTTTTTCCAAAAACTTGTGGAAAAAAATGACATGTTCAAAAGACTCCTAATGAATGAATAGTATATTTTATATACATATGAATAGATCAGACAAAAATGAGGGACAAATGAGGAGAAAAGAGGAACAGAGGGACATTGTTCCAAATCAGAGACAGTCCCAGCTCATGTGATCGGCTGTGATTGACACAGCCGATCACGTGGTAAACAGCCAATTTCTATTGGCTGTTTACCTTGATCAGGGATGGGCTATGTCCGAGGGACGAGCCTCATCCCTGATCGCGCCGCTGCGCGCCGCCGGGGGCGCGCCGCCGGGGGCGCGCACTGACAGCTAGAGTGGGCCGACGTCATATGACGGCGGCCCGGATCGCTAAAGCCATGATGCCGACGTCATATTACTATAACTCGGTATTGAAGTGGTTAAAATGAACCAGGCATGGATCCCACAGCATTTGTCCGTACCTTGTGCAGAATAGACATGTATGCCAGCCTTACCCAGCCATTGTTGTATTTGATCTTTCTTACTCTTTTGGGGTGTACCCTAATTTAAAAAAAAATTTATTAAAAACCAAAACCAGTGTTGGCTACCTCGTCGTCCTCCTCCACCACTTCCACCTACAATGCCATATCCACCACCACCTCAACCTCCTACTCCATATGGGCCTCGTCCTCCTCCTACATCATTCAAGATTATTATTTTTTTCTTTATGTATTTTATGTTATTTTAAGTTATTTCCCTATCCACTTTTGTTTGCAGAGCACTTGCCATGCTGTTAAGAATATTTTGCTGCCATTTGCAGACCTCTAGCCCTTTCCATGTGTTTTTTAGAGCCATTTTAGTGCTCAAAAGTTTGGGTCACCATTGACTTCAATGGGGTTCGGGATCAGGGTTAAGTCCGGGTCACGAACCCAGACTTTTTTTTTCAAATTCGGCCAGACCCGCCGAACCCGGACATCCAGGTGTTCGATCAACTCTAATCATAATTAATCATCTTTTGTCTTGTTACACCCATCTAAATGTGTTTTATTTATCCAAATAACATGTTTTGATAGCTTTCAAAAATGAAATCCACTAATTATAGCTTTTATTTGTATTCATTTCCCACTGATGTGTTAATTGTGGATTGTTGTTTTTTTCTTTTCATTTCTATTACATAATATTATATTTATATTGTGGTATGTAATTGGAAAATGCATAGTAATCCTCAATGGTTTGTAGGAGTGATAAGGCTAACAGAGACAGGTTTTCTAACCTGCACAATTGGTGTTGGGTTCAGAAGTAACCCATAGACATAAAATATTTGCTCACTGTAGCTGAAAATAACCAGATCTGTCATTTCACATCTATGTCTCCAATATCACTAACTAAAATGTGCTCCAAGGCATCTTCAATTTTCCCTTGGAGCTAGAAGGGCTTTCTACATGGTGAAGAATTTGAGATTGAGGCTATGATCACACTTATGCGAATTGGATGTTGGTTCCCCGCATCCAATTCGCATGACAGGAGAATATGACCAGCTCTCAGTGGAGCCGACTCACACAGATCCAGGGCTGCCACGGTCTGCACTGGAAAAGGGTCCTTTGCATCTTTGGCTCTGTTTCAGGTCCAAATTTAGTCAAAAATTCGGCCCTCACTCGCACCTGAAACGGAGAACAGGGACTCACTGGACCACCTGCTGCAAGCCATGGCCGCAGATAGTGTGAACCTGTTCTAAAACCACTACTTACTAGGGTAAGTTGCTGGTGATTGCTGATTTAACCACTTCCCGCCCGCCTGTGCGGATCATTTACCTGCTAACACGTTTCTTCTTACCACGTTAACTGACCCTGGCCTGTTTACTGACGACGCATTTGCCTGCTGTTTTCAACCGCGTTTCTGACTTCCACCTTCACCGATCTCGGCCTGGTAATCGCCGCACTTTTTGCCAGCCACTTGGACTGATCTTTTACCCTTCTACGTTAGTACTCAGGGGTCTCACATATGTGAGGGGCTCCAGAATAGTGTTCTGAGTAGAGAAAAACTGTTTTTAGTTTTCTATTTTCCCAGAACAGGGTCTGGAGTCCGGAGGCTTCAAAGAGATTTTGGTGGGAGAAGCCTCTACCCCTGTCCCCATTCTTTCCTGACAGAGGCCCTAAGCTTGATGATCCTTCCTGCTGCCTGGACCAATACTTTGGCTGTGCGGATAATATTGCTGCATATAATGACCCAGGACTTTATGGACCACATCTCTGCCTGCTACCTGGACCATTGCTTTGGTTGTGCGGACAGTATCTCTGCCTGCTGCCTGTACTGACTATAAACAGTATTTCTGCCTGCTGCCTGTTTGATTGCTTTTTCTGTCACTGACCACATCCCTGCCTGCTACCTGGATGCTCTTCTCTGTGGATCACTGCACTACTAAAACCACAGGTAATCTTTTGTTTACCCTTTGCTCAGCAGAATATATTTTGGGGTGTAATTGGTATGTACATGCTATGTGTTAGAAATATGAAGGGCCTTCAAAAATGCAATAGGTTGTCAGGAAATTAGATGTATAATTCATGCTCCTAGAACGTCTGAAGGTGACTACTTGAATGTGGGGTCTCTGTATATGGCCAGGCTGTGGTAAAGTCTCATACGTGGTATCGCCATACTCAGGAGGAGTAGCAGAATGTATTTTGGGGTGTAATTTTTGTTATGTTCATGCTATGTGTTAGAAATATCGTATAAATTGACAACTTTGCGTATAGAAAATATGTTTTCATTTTCTTTCCACTTTTTCCAAAAACTTGTGGAAAAAAATGACATGTTCAAAAGACTCCTAATGAATGAATAGTATATTTTATATACATATGAATAGATCAGACAAAAATGAGGGACAAATGAGGAGAAAAGAGGAACAGAGGGACATTGTTCCAAATCAGAGACAGTCCCAGCTCATGTGATCGGCTGTGATTGACACAGCCGATCACGTGGTAAACAGCCAATTTCTATTGGCTGTTTACCTTGATCAGGGATGGGCTATGTCCGAGGGACGAGCCTCATCCCTGATCGCGCCGCTGCGCGCCGCCGGGGGCGCGCACTGACAGCTAGAGTGGGCCGACGTCATATGACGGCGGCCCGGATCGCTAAAGCCATGATGCCGACGTCATATTACTATAACTCGGTATTGAAGTGGTTAAAATGAACCAGGCATGGATCCCACAGCATTTGTCCGTACCTTGTGCAGAATAGACATGTATGCCAGCCTTACCCAGCCATTGTTGTATTTGATCTTTCTTACTCTTTTGGGGTGTACCCTAATTTAAAAAAAAAATTATTAAAAACCAAAACCAGTGTTGGCTACCTCGTCGTCCTCCTCCACCACTTCCACCTACAATGCCATATCCACCACCACCTCAACCTCCTACTCCATATGGGCCTCGTCCTCCTCCTACATCATTCAAGATTATTATTTTTTTCTTTATGTATTTTATGTTATTTTAAGTTATTTCCCTATCCACTTTTGTTTGCAGAGCACTTGCCATGCTGTTAAGAATATTTTGCTGCCATTTGCAGACCTCTAGCCCTTTCCATGTGTTTTTTAGAGCCATTTTAGTGCTCAAAAGTTTGGGTCACCATTGACTTCAATGGGGTTCGGGATCAGGGTTAAGTCCGGGTCACGAACCCAGACTTTTTTTTTCAAATTCGGCCGGACCCGCCGAACCCGGACATCCAGGTGTTCGATCAACTCTAATCATAATTAATCATCTTTTGTCTTGTTACACCCATCTAAATGTGTTTTATTTATCCAAATAACATGTTTTGATAGCTTTCAAAAATGAAATCCACTAATTATAGCTTTTATTTGTATTCATTTCCCACTGATGTGTTAATTGTGGATTGTTGTTTTTTTCTTTTCATTTCTATTACATAATATTATATTTATATTGTGGTATGTAATTGGAAAATGCATAGTAATCCTCAATGGTTTGTAGGAGTGATAAGGCTAACAGAGACAGGTTTTCTAACCTGCACAATTGGTGTTGGGTTCAGAAGTAACCCATAGACATAAAATATTTGCTCACTGTAGCTGAAAATAACCAGATCTGTCATTTCACATCTATGTCTCCAATATCACTAACTAAAATGTGCTCCAAGGCATCTTCAATTTTCCCTTGGAGCTAGAAGGGCTTTCTACATGGTGAAGAATTTGAGATTGAGGCTATGATCACACTTATGCGAATTGGATGTTGGTTCCCCGCATCCAATTCGCATGACAGGAGAATATGACCAGCTCTCAGTGGAGCCGACTCACACAGATCCAGGGCTGCCACGGTCTGCACTGGAAAAGGGTCCTTTGCATCTTTGGCTCTGTTTCAGGTCCAAATTTAGTCAAAAATTCGGCCCTCACTCGCACCTGAAACGGAGAACAGGGACTCACTGGACCACCTGCTGCAAGCCATGGCCGCAGATAGTGTGAACCTGTTCTAAAACCACTACTTACTAGGGTAAGTTGCTGGTGATTGCTGATTTAACCACTTCCCGCCCGCCTGTGCGGATCATTTACCTGCTAACACGTTTCTTCTTACCACGTTAACTGACCCTGGCCTGTTTACTGACGATGCATTTGCCTGCTGTTTTCAACCGCGTTTCTGACTTCCACCTTCACCGATCTCGGCCTGGTAATCGCCGCACTTTTTGCCAGCCACTTGGACTGATCTTTTACCCTTCTACGTTAGTACTCAGGGGTCTCACATATGTGAGGGGCTCCAGAATAGTGTTCTGAGTAGAGCAAAACAGTTTTTTTAGTTTTCTATTTTCCCAGAACAGGGTCTGGAGTCCGGAGGCTTCAAAGAGATTTTGGTGGGAGAAGCCTCTACCCCTGTCCCCATTCTTTCCTGACAGAGGCCCTAAGCTTGATGATCCTTCCTGCTGCCTGGACCAATACTTTGGCTGTGCGGATAATATTGCTGCATATAATGACCCAGGACTTTATGGACCACATCTCTGCCTGATACCTGGACCATTGCTTTGGTTGTGCAGACAGTATCGCTGCCTGTACTGACTATAAACAGTATTTCTGCCTGCTGCCTGTTTGATTGCTTTTGCTGTCACTGACCACATCCCTGCCTGCTACCTGGATGCTCTTCTCTGTGGACCACTGCACTACTAAAACCACAGGTAATCTTTTGTTTACCCTTTGCTCAGCAGAATATATTTTGGGGTGTAATTGGTATGTACATGCTATGTGTTAGAAATATGAAGGGCCTTCAAAAATGCAATAGGTTGTCAGGAAATTAGATGTATAATTCATGCTCCTAGAACGTCTGAAGGTGACTACTTGAATGTGGGGTCTCTGTATATGGCCAGGCTGTGGTAAAGTCTCATACGTGGTATCGCCATACTCAGGAGGAGTAGCAGAATGTATTTTGGGGTGTAATTTTTGTTATGTTCATGCTATGTGTTAGAAATATCGTATAAATTGACAACTTTGCGTATAGAAAATATGTTTTCATTTTCTTTCCACTTTTTCCAAAAACTTGTGGAAAAAAATGACATGTTCAAAAGACTCCTAATGCCTCATAGAATATACGTTGGGGTTTTTGCTTTCCAAAATGGAGTCATCTTGTTGGCGTTTCCATTGTCCTGGTGCTTCAGGGTCTTCAAAATTGTGATAGGTCGTCATGAAATTAGATGTGTAATTTTTGCGCCTAGAACGCATGGAGGTACTACTTGGATGTTGGGCCTCTGTATGTGGCCAGGCTGTATAAAAGTCTCACACATGTGGTATCGCCATACTCAGGAGAAGAAGCAGAATGTATTTTGAGGTGTAATTTTTGGTATGTACAGGCTGCGTCTTAGAAATATTGTATAAATTGACAAAAAAAATAATGTAAAAAAAAATAAGTTTTCATTTTTTTGCACGTTTTCCAAAACTTGTGTAAAAAAATGACATGTTAAAAAGACTTATAATGCCTCATAGAATATACGTTGGGGTGTTTTCTTTCCAAAATGTGGTCACATATATTGGAGTGCAATTGCAAGTATGCATATGCCGTGTGTGAGAAATAACTTGGTATTATGACAATTTTGTGTAATAAAAAAATATATATATATATTTCTTAATTTTCCAAAGAATTGTGGGAATAAAAGTACAACTTCAAAAAACTCACCATATCTCTTACTAAATGCCTTGGAATGTCTAATATGGCCCAAATTTATGAAGAAAAATTACTTATTGGCAACATTTTATAAACTAAAAAAAGTGTTTTTTTTTTTTTTCAAAATTTTTCCTCTTTTTTTGCCTATATGTCAAAAAATAAAAACCCAGCAGTGATTAAATATCACCAAAAGAAAGCTCTATCTGTGGGAAAAAAATCATAATTGTCATTCAAAGTGTGAGAGCAGTAAAAGCTGAAAACTGGTCTGGGCAGGAAGGAGGAATAAGTGTCCTGTATTGAAGTGGTTTAAATGCACTTCTATTTTTCATTCATTTAAATTTAGCGGTACCTTCAATATCTGTTCCATGATCTACTTCAAATGTACTCTTACTTTCCCTAAAGCATACAATCATACCTCAAGCACTCTTTGTGCTTTTTTTTTTTTTCGAGTTTGTTCTGTGACAGAATAGGGCAGCCCATTCACATTCACACTACATACAACAAACCAGACAAAGTAGCCCCTGCACCTGTTTTGTGAATTGAGCCTACCACACATGGCTGACCACCACAAACCAGACAAAGTAGCCCCTGCACCTGTTTTGTGAATTGAGCCTACCACACGGGGCTGACCGCCACAGTATATGTACTTTACTGTGGTTAAAGTATTACTTTTGTAATTTTTTCCTTAAAAGAGATGTATGAGTTTTTTTTTAAAGATTTATACTTATCTAGGTGGATGCTGCATCTGTCCCCCGGTGCCTCCCCCCGGTGCCTCTGGCACTGAGATCTGAGCGATCATTGCCGATCCCTCAGTTCTCAGAGCTCACAGCTGACTGTCAGTTAGCTGCTCCCTACTCTGCCCCCTTCTTACTCACTGGAGTGCTGGGCTTTAGACGGGCGGGAGCAGCGGCCTTAGGCTCTCAGCAGCTTGCTGTGAGGCTGGGCCGGGTACCCTTGCAAGCATGTGGGTGGATCCCGATTCCATTGTTGCAATCTTGCCCGAGCCTGGACGGGTTCTGTGACATCAGAAAACAGCGAGCTTCAGCCCACTTTCTGCTGAAAACAGGTCACAGGAGTGCAGAGCAAAGTGCACTCTTGTGATCCATGGGAGAAGTACAGCCAAACAAACTTTGGATGTGTTTCTCCTTTAACCAGAAAAGCTGTGTTTTTGTTTCAGATTTCAACAATATGTAGTCAGTTGTACATTGAACTGTAAGGTTTTTATTAGCATTTGGAATATAACATTTTAAAATGCAATAAACAGTTGCATAGGTAATTGGGTAATAAAGAAAGGGGTGGGGGCATACATTTTTGCATGTTTCTGGGGTGGTTTATTCTAAGGTTAAGCATGTCTTATGAGCAGCTTTGTTTGCACTCTATAGAAATGCCAAACAAATGTATAGTTAAAAAGAAATCTTATTGGTTGTTGGAGAAGGCAGTTGGAGAACATTTGCATTACATTGAGCATGACACCTTGCAAACAGACCAGATACCATATAGCGCCATAGCTCCCAACTGTCACTGATTTTGTGGGACTGTCTCTGATTTGGAACAATGTCCCTCTGTTCCTCTTTTCTCCTCATTTGTCCCTCATTTTTGTCTGATCTATTCATATGTATATAAAATATACTATTCATTCTTTAAAAAATGTTTCACAGTGCGAAAACGTTCATCCAATTTCTAAATTGCTTCATTTGTAAATTTCAAAGCCAGTAGTTCAGGAATAGTAGTGTAATAAAAAAAAAAAAAAAAAGAAGCACTTGAGGGGTTTAACCAATTATTTTTTTTATATAATTCTTTTTTAATGGGGTGTGGCAGGGTGTATGTCTTATGCCTACATACTTTTTCTGATAGGTGTTCCTCATTCCCATCTCAGAAAGTTGGGAGGTACTGTATATAGTGCTGGCCAGTGTGCAGCCACTATTTCCTTCTGTGCTGTCTCTCATGCGGCAGTCTTTCTGAAACAAGACATATTATACACTTATATACATCTTATACATGGAAATCTATATCTAACAATCAGTCCTTTAAAGAGCAAGTCCCTCATATAATAGCTTTGCTAATCAAACAATCTATCTCTGTTTAGTAACACTAACTTCTGGTTTCCACAAACCTGTAAAATCATTACAAATATTAACATTTTTAATATGATCTATCATCAAAAATGTTAGAAATGTCAGATAACACATGAAAAACTCCTGCTGACAAATCATAAATTATGCCTTTTTAACATGCATTTGCCACGCATTTAGTCACTTTTGATTCATTGCTGGGTGATGCTTCCCAGCATTGTATTGTACAGTATTAAAGCTTAAAGCCTATTTCCACTTTAGCAATCACATTTAGAAAAACACTGATATATGTTAATGTGTTCCCATTCACACAGCATGTCTAAAAAAAGTTTTACAAATATTTTTTTACCTTTACATGTTTCTAAGGAGAAGGTGTCATGGCTGATCCTAAAGCCTAGTACACACGATGATATTATCACATACTGTAAATATGGGGGTATTGGTGATTAGACTCCAGAGTCTGCCACATCCCTAGATACGAATATAGACATAGAGGTTCCCCATTTGTGGGACTTGATAGGCACTTCAAACACATAACATTGAACAATTAACATTAAAAACAGATATTTATAATGAATTGTCATTAAAAAAAACAAGAAACATAAAATATACATGATATGGAGAACTGAAAAGACACCAACTGAAATGATAATGATACAATCTGGTATCCTTCACCCAATGTGTTTCAGGGACTATCTGGCTCCTTCATCAGGAGAATAAGAGGTAACCTTATACTGTAGCTGTTTATTGGTGTATCAAAGAACAATCCATGCTTGGTTTAAAAACAGAGTCTCAGAACTTTCTGCCCTTCTGCCCAACCTTTAGAGGTAACGTATGTTGTACTGCCTAGAAGAGCCAATCGTAAAGAGGAGCATCCAAAAGATGCAACACTCAACCTGGAACACCAGGGGGCACTGAGGCCTGGAAAATAGGGTCCTGCACCTATGGACCCAATATGTAATGTCAGCGCCATGAAAGAATAAAAAAGAGAAGTGGCCCCATGGGATTGTCACCCCTAACACCCATACTTTTTACTCTTAATAGGGCTATGATGATTGTTAAGTACATGTCTCTCTATGGCTGCTTTGCTGGTTCTTCCTGTTTTGTGTTTCAGGTGACAAGCTGCCTGCCGTTGCTAGGAAGATTTACTTCAGTTGCTGAGCACTGGATTGGTGACAAATCTAGTGGTGGGAAACATCTAGACATTGAGTGTAACCTTCCACTTGTATATCTTCTCCTGTCACTGGGCGGAGTCAGCATTTACCTCAGGTCTGTCAGCTGGACTCACCTCTGGATTCTACTCAGCCTTCCTTCTGGATCTTTTGACCTGCCCCCCACCCTCTCTCCCCTTCATTATTTCCCCTCCATTATTTCCCCTCATTGCGGTCCACCTTTATGTGGGTAATGTGACCTACTTTGTGCTTGGTACACTGTTATTTGGTTGGTATAAGGTATTACTGCTTGGGTCTTAGTGACTAAGCATGTTGATCTGTTATTGATTAACAGTTCTGTTTGATATTCAAGGTCCATATTTTTGGGTAATGTCGCCCACTTTGTGGGTGGACAGTGGATGGTAAATTGTTATTTCATTGGTATAAGATATTGCTCCTTGAGTCTTAGTGACTAAGCATATTGGTCTGTTACTGGTAACAGTGGTTCTGTTTGGTATTAAAGGTTAAAGTTCATTTCATAATTAAAATTGTTTTAAACTTAATAAAGGGTCCATGACCTAAACTTTTCCACAATCCTTGTTGTGTGTTTATTTTATTATTTAGGTATGTTCTTATGGTATGATGGGTGCTAATGGGGTGTACAATCCCATGGCAGAGCTTGCATTGAGTTCTAATATAAGTATGGGCTGGCTTTAGACAGCACAGCTAAGATGATGTGTCCTCCATAAAAGTGTGCAGCAGGATTGACGAATGATCGTCCGTTTTATTTATTTTTTGCATGCTAGTCTCTATATCTAAAACGAATAGGTTGCTAAAAAACGAAAATTCTCGTATGACAGAACAAAAATTTGGATGTCCTATATTTGTATTGTATTTTTGGACGAAAACTGTACTGATTATATGAAAATCGTACAATCTAGTATTGTACAAGAAAAATTTTTGTGTTTGTCCCTTCGGAAAATTTCAGACGCAACTGTGTACTAACGCTTAGATTATTGTACGAATGCTTCGAAAGTGGTATTTTTTGTACAATATTCTGATCGTGTTTACAGGGCTTAGGTGTTTATGGACATTGTCAAGAGTCTTTTGTTCCTACGCTATTCCTCATTAACATACTATGCAGTAGGGCAGTTTCTAACTTTATTAGGACAGTGTTTTAATCTAGTTTACAGCTTATAATGAGGAACTGCAAACACAGTACAGACAGGGTTAAAGTGTACCTAAACCCATAAACAAATGTTGTAGTTTTCCAGTCATTCGATGTGGTGGCTGTATTATTTTTCTTTTTTACAAAGCTTTTATTTTTCTATGGTGATCGTCCTGTAACACATCTTCTGTCTTAGCATGACTACATTCATTCTTCCACTGTATCTATGAAGTAGCAACATAGCCACCCTTGTACAGCAGCATTGTCAATCACTGAAGAGGGTAGTAGTAGATGGACTAGATGATGTAGATGGACTTTACATAGGTGGCTAACAATTTAAAGCCCAACTCCAGCGAACACTTTATAAGCAGTTACATCAAACAGTTTTTTTTTTTCCTTTGAGGATAAAGGTTAAATATAAATAGTCAGTAACTATAAATGTCTGTGTTAAATTGTTTGTCTCAACCCTATAACTGGCACTTTTGCTGGTCAGCTGGGTCTGTTAACCACTTTACCACCAGAGGATTTTGCTGTCTTACGTCTGGGCCACTTTTTGCGATTCGGCACTGTGCGAATTTAACTGACAATTGCGCGGTTGTGCGACGCCGTACCCAAACTAAATTTACGTCCTTTTTTTCCCCATGTTTCTTTTGGTGGTATTTGATCACCTGTGCGATTTTTATTTTTTGCGCTATAAAAAAAGAGCATAAATTTTGAAAAAATAACAATATTTTTCACATTTTTTTTATATGAAATCCCCCCCCCCCCCAAAAAAAATGTAAAAATCAAAATTTTTTAAAATTTTTAGCCAATTTGTTTTCTGCTACCTATGTTTGGTAAAAAAATCGCAATAAGAGTATTTTGATTGGTTTGCGCAAAAGTTATTGTGTTTACTAACTAAGGGAAAGATTTATGTCATTTTTTGTGTTTTTTTTTTAACAAGTAATGGCGGCGATCTGCGATTTTTTTTGCGGGACTGCGACATTGCGGCGGACAGATCGGACCCTTGACTGACATTTTTGACACTTTTGGGGGTACCAGTGACATTGGGGTTAATGTATGCCTGGTGCTTACTGAAGTGTGTGGGGGGAGGGGACTATGTGACACAAGGACAAATCGCAGGTTCAGCTATGCTGAACCCTGCAATCTGACCCTGCCTGTCACTTAGGAGATCCGCCCGCTTGTGTTTACACAAGCGGGCGGATCTCCACACTCGATTCCCCGATGATCGGGGAAGAGCAGCGGCGATCGCCGCCGTTCCTCCCCTGGCCCGACTTCCGCTGTGACCGAGAGAGAGGAATGTCTGGTGACGCAGGTCTACGTCGCCAGACGTTATCGAGCCACTTTGCCGCAGTAGAGCTCTAGTGAGCAGTGCGGAAGTGGTTAAAAGAAGTTGAAAAACAACAGACTTACCGGCCGGATCACCAAGTAATAAGCTAGGTTATGGAGGACTCAGAAAAACAAAAGTTTTTTGTGTTAATGCTAGTGACAGGCAGTATCATATGTTTTTTTTTTTGTTTTTTGGCCATAGTGCTGCTTCAACAAATTCAAGACTGAAAACTCTCTCCCCTTTTCCAGCCCTGGCCATTTTTCAGCTTTCAGCACTTTCACACTTTGAATGACAATCATAGCGATGGGACATAGAATAGTTTTTTATTAGTTATGGAGAAGGGGTGGATTAGATAAGTTTGTATTTTTTCCCCACTCCTTTTCGGATATGTAAACGTAATTATTTTTATAGTACTTTTTTGTCTGATCTGCCACACACTGTCTCTTGTAACTAGTTATTTTGTCTACTACTGAATAATTTGTTTTTTCGAAATAGACCTAAACTAACTAACTAACAATTACCTAGTCATGCAACACTGTACCCAAATTACATTTTTATGATTTTTTAGACAGATACAGCTTTTTTTGGGGTGGTATTTAATCACCACTGTTTTTTTTTTTTTTTTTTTATGTATAAACAAAAAAATACTGACTATTACAAAAAAAATCTTTGTGTTTGTTATAAATTTTGCAAAAAAAATATTTAAAATAAAATAAATAAATTTAGACCAAAATGTATGCTGCTGCATTTCGTTGAAAAAACAAAACAAAAATAGGTGTATTTTATGTAGACTGTGTGAAAGTTATTACTTTTACAAACGATGATGTCGTGACTGCCTAACTCATTTCTTGAGGCCAGTAAAAAAAAACCTACAATTACCCCTTTTTGGAAAGTAGGCAGTTTGAGGTATTTAATAGGAACATGGTGATTTTTTTAAAGTGGTAATTTCTTTATCACAATTTTTTGGAAAATAAAGAAGTGGAATAATTTTGTTGTCACAAAGATATCATTTTAACAAGTTATTTCTCACACATAACATAGACATACTTACAATTACATGTGGTACAATAGGCAGCGCTAAAAAACACTAATAACAACATAAAACAACATAAAATCATTAGGGAGAAAATCAGAGTCCATGCACAAAGCCCGTGATGAGAAGTGAACACACTTTCTGGCAGGATCAACAGGTGCTCTAAGTGTTAGAATCCACCACCGAGTGAAATGGCCTCTCACCTTAGGCTTATTGGATATAAGCATATGACTCAAAAAATCTTATAGCGATCTCCCCTTGGTGGATGGGATGTACTCCTTCTTGTACTTCACCTCCAAGAGACCTCACACTGGACAGAAACAACACCACAAAGTTCCCAAAGCGGACTATGTTCTGCTCACAGATAGGCTTCAACCAGCAACTCCCCTTGAAACCATGAAATAGGGAAAAACACCGGGCAAGCCCATAGCGTGATACTGATAAACTTTATTCAAAATGAAGTTAAAAGACAGCCTCTTACTTGTATAAAAAGGTGAAATCGCATCAAACAATCATGCCGACGGGTCCCTTAGGTACCTCACCGGATCTCCAGACAGCAGTGGGCAACGCCTGTAAGCTCCTCCTTCCCCCCGGACGCGTGTCGTCCCCCAATGGGCGGGGACTTCTTCAGCGGTATGTGAAGGTAGGTAGTAGACGTTGCCCCTTAAATATACTGCCATATCTGCTGATTGGACCGGAACTCGGGATCCTCTCATTGGATGACCTCCATTGCTAGGGTTACAGAGTACACTTCCGCTCTCTATAGGGCGGAAATGACGATGCCCCATGTTTGGAGACCGCCCTATCACCGCTCTAGGATTGGATGAGCGGACCGGATCCTATTGACAGTGGCTTCCTCTTTGTATAAGTACGGAAGACGCCGCCACTCTATCAAGAGAGGGAGCGCCCACGTATCTCGTTAGAGGACCGCCCCTTCCTTCCTAGTCCCAGGAAATGGCCGGAAGTAAACAATACTCGATCGTGCTAATGGGAGTCCATGGTTCCTCCCATATTTGCACAACTGTCAGCATCGTATATATTAGAAATGACACAAAACAGGATGTGACTCTTATTGGTCTAGAAAAAATAAAAGCATATGGCTGTGTTAAATCAAAAGATAAAATATGTACCATTTATAAAATGATGAATAAAAAATATACTAAAATACGGATACTTGCAGGGGGGAGGGGGGCCTGGCAAAAATGGTGATATTCCTCCATTTAATCATCAACCTTGCACCTAAGACAGGTGCAAACACTCTAAGAGACCTCTACCCTATATGTCCCTGTATCCTTAGAGTATTTATCATATTATCATTATAACAATAATTGGATTTGTTAAAAAAATATAAAAAAAAAAAAAAAAAATATAAAAAGTTTAAAAACGGAGCCGTAGACGTCCCACTGTTGTCTGGATCACAAAAAAGACCTCAAAAAGCATATGTAAATAGATATGAAATCAAAACATTAAAACATTATTATTGGTCGGAAATAAAACAATTGAGGTCAAACTCCACGTTCAGGCCTCGGGGTACCCCCACTTTAGTCTCGTATATCCAAAAGGACTCGCGTTGACTTAACTTTCTGATCAGGTTACCCCCCCTCCAATGTTTGTGAACTCTTTCTATACCCCAAAACTTCAAATTCCTAGGGTCTTTGTTATGGAATTTTTTGAAATGTTGGGTCACATGATGGAGTGTTTTCCCTTTCTTAATGCTTCGGACATGTTCAGCAACCCTAATTTGCAGGGCCCTTGATGTCCTACCTACATACTGCAGGCCGCAGTCGCATTCTAACATGTATACTACGCCTGTAGTCGAGCACGTGATCAGATCTTTAATTACATAGCTCCTACCTGTTGCATTTGCTATGAACTCCTTCCTTCGTTTTAAATTCCCTTTGGCTGTTCTACACACTACGCATTTGCCACAGGCATAAAAGCCAGATAAATATGGCAACAGATTGTTATTAATCTGTGTAGGTGGGTCTACTACCCCTGGGGCCAGATAATTCCTGAGAGTAGGTGCCTTCTTGTACACAAACAATGGTCTAGCAGGTATAATTGCTCCCAGGGTTTTGTCCTGTTGAAGGATCGGCCAGTGTTTATTAAATATCTTTTCGATTTTTTTGTGCTGGATGTTGTAGTCTAGTATAATTCTAATCTCATCATTCTTAGGTTTAACTACTCTAGGGGCAGTTGACAGAAGTGATTCTCGATCAATAGCCTGGACAGCCAACCTATCCTTTTCAAGCTTATCTCTGCAGTATCCTTTTTGCATAAATCTGTCACTGTAAACCTGTGACTGTGATGCAAAATCTATGTCGGAGGCGCAATTGCGCCTTAAGCGCATAAACTGACCTTTAGGAATATTGCAGAGCCAAGTACGGTGATGGCAACTGTCCAGTGGAATGTACGCATTCCGGTCCGTGGGTTTGGAAAAATTAGAGGTGGTAATTTTGTTTTCAGTGACCGAAATGACTAGATCTAAGAACACTACCTTCTCTTTGCTAGTGGTCCAGGCTAAGGTAATATTTTTGTTGTTATCATTTAACCTGTCCATGAATTTATTTAGACCATCCATATCTCCTTCCCATATAAGGAACATATCATCTATGTACCTTCTGTAGCATGTTAGCTCTGGGGGACGGTCTTTAAATACCACTTCTTCCTCCCAGTGGGCCATAAACAAGTTGGCCACACTGGGAGCGAAACGTGCCCCCATTGCCACACCTCTGGTTTGTAGATAATAAGTCCTATTGTACCAGAAATAATTCCTAGTCAGACAGAACCACAGGCTGCTCAACAGGAAACTTCTTAGCTTTCTGGGTAAATCAGACTGGGAAAAAGCCCATTTGACAGCTGCTTCTGCGGCGTCATGTCCAATTATGGTGTAAAGTGAACTGATGTCCGCAGTTACCAAAATCGTGGAAGCTGTACATGGGAACTCGTGTAGAATCTGTAAGATGTGTTTAGTATCTTTTAAATAAGACTTGGTTTTCACCACCAAGGGTTGCAAATATACATCTATGAATTGTCCTAATCTGGACGTCACAGATTCTATCCCATTCACGATGGGTCTACCGGGTGGATGTTCCTTGTCCTTATGTATTTTAGGCAAGAAGTATATTACAGGGGTCCGACAATATAAGGGGTCAAGATATAGAGACTCCTTTTTATTTAGGACTCCTTTCTTCTTACCAGATTCAACCAAGGTGTTTAGTTCTCCCTTAAATTCCGGAAGTGGATCGCGTCGTAAGATGTTATACGTACTACGATCCGAAAGTAGGCGTGCCATTTCTTTTTTGTAGTACTCCTTACTGAGGACTACAAGGCCACCTCCCTTGTCTGCCGGCCTGATGACAATCTCTTTGTTCTCCTCAAGAGCTTTTATTCCGGCTTTGATAGAATGGGGGTCAGTCACTTTCCTTACTTTCAGGTCCTCTAAATCCTTAACCACCATATGTTTGAATACATCTACATATTTGTTTCCTTTATTTTGGGGGTTGAAGGTTGACTTGTTCCTCAGATTGGTGTGCTGAGGAACTCCAGAGGGATTGGTTGAAACCGAGGGGCCTATAGGGGGGTCAGAGGAATTCTTCATAATGGGGTTGGTCATACAATATTTCTTGATATTGAGGGAACGGATAAATTTCTGGATTCCCACATAGGTTTGAAATTTATTTAAATTTCTTACCGGTGCGAACTTAAGCCCCTTATCAAGGGTCTTCAATTCATCCTTTCCCAAATGTACACCACTTAGATTGAAGATGCCGGACCCTACCGGGATCTTTTTCCTCTGGACCCTCCTGCCTCCTCGGTTTCCTCTCTGTTTCTTTTCCCTCCTTTTCCCCCGGGGGTGCCCTCTCCCGGTGCCCTCCACCAGTTCTCTGGCTGGTTGTGAAATGGAGGAGGGGGGCCCCTCTCTTGTCCCCCCACATTCCCTAAAAAAGGATTCCCATACTGACTGTTTTGTAAGGGATCGAACCTATTATAGGTAGCTACCTGGGCATAGGATGGATGGTTCCCTTTATTGGGAAATCCCCGGTTAGATTGGCCTCCTCTTTGAGAATAGGCCGTGCCCCCTCTTCCCCGGCCATTTCCTTGTGAGGTATGCCTGGGGGTTTGTGGGCGATCTATCTGGGGATTAGAGTACTGTTCATTGTAATAGTTATTCGACGGGGCGGGATAATTATTTGGCGGGGCGGAATAACCACCTCTCCCTAGGGTATTAGATTTTCCTCTACCCCTCTACCTCCTCTCTTTTTACCCCGATTTTGATGCCCTCGTTGGTAATCTCCGTTATAATATGGGGCCGGTGAGGCTCTCCATACTTCACTAGGGGCTTCTCTCTGTCCTGGTGCAGGGGTAATGGGGGGGTCTTGTGAACCTTCTCCACCATCGTCTATCTCTATATCTCCATTATCAATGTTCTTTTGCCACCTATATATATTATTATCGTGAAAATCTCCATAATCCCTACTGTATTTTTTCTTTTTCTTGTTTTGCGTTTCTGTGTCCCATTTGACCAACCTGTTCTTTAATATCCCTGAGAGTCTGACGAACTCTTCAGTTTCTTTATGTGGTTCTAGGGAGGTTTGTAACTCTTTGATCTGGGATTCTATGGTCTTTAATTTGCGCTTTTTCCTTAAAAGGAGAAATTCAATTAGCTCAAAACCTTTCTTGGAAAAAAAGTTTTTCCATTCCTCCATAGACTCACTGTCTAACAGTCCGTCATTAGGTGGGAGATCCCACCTGAGGCGTCTAGGGATGAGCTTTTCGCGCAGATAGTATTCAAAGGTAGTGATATCCCACCATAGTTTAATCTTTTTCTCAAGCGCATAACCTAGCTTTTTGAAAGCGGAGGACACATCCCCCTCCCCATTGGGTACTGGGGCGCTTGAAAAAATATCTCCCAAATTAATCTCCCTTTTTTCAATATAACTAAAAATTTCCATAATACCTGCAGCCAGATATAAGTATATTGAATAGCCAAAAATATGAGAGAAAAATAATATCGGCGCAGAAGGACAATATCAAATCGAAAAGCAGCTGCACTCCTCAGGTCAAAATACAATTCCTGTGCAAATAATATGTGGTACAATAGGCAGCGCTAAAAAACACTAATAACAACATAAAACAACATAAAATCATTAGGGAGAAAATCAGAGTCCATGCACAAAGCCCGTGATGAGAAGTGAACACACTTTCTGGCAGGATCAACAGGTGCTCTAAGTGTTAGAATCCACCACCGAGTGAAATGGCCTCTCACCTTAGGCTTATTGGATATAAGCATATGACTCAAAAAATCTTATAGCGATCTCCCCTTGGTGGATGGGATGTACTCCTTCTTGTACTTCACCTCCAAGAGACCTCACACTGGACAGAAACAACACCACAAAGTTCCCAAAGCGGACTATGTTCTGCTCACAGATAGGCTTCAACCAGCAACTCCCCTTGAAACCATGAAATAGGTTTCAAGGGGAGTTGCTGGTTGAAGCCTATCTGTGAGCAGAACATAGTCCGCTTTGGGAACTTTGTGGTGTTGTTTCTGTCCAGTGTGAGGTCTCTTGGAGGTGAAGTACAAGAAGGAGTACATCCCATCCACCAAGGGGAGATCGCTATAAGATTTTTTGAGTCATATGCTTATATCCAATAAGCCTAAGGTGAGAGGCCATTTCACTCGGTGGTGGATTCTAACACTTAGAGCACCTGTTGATCCTGCCAGAAAGTGTGTTCACTTCTCATCACGGGCTTTGTGCATGGACTCTGATTTTCTCCCTAATGATTTTATGTTGTTTTATGTTGTTATTAGTGTTTTTTAGCGCTGCCTATTGTACCACATATTATTTGCACAGGAATTGTATTTTGACCTGAGGAGTGCAGCTGCTTTTCGATTTGATATTGTCCTTCTGCGCCGATATTATTTTTCTCTCATACTTACAATTACAGTATAATAAGCGTAAATACGGCAAAGTATATACAATGTACCTAAACTTGTCTACGCCAGTATGGCGTCTGTCAACATAGCCTGAAAACCATGTAGCAAAAAGTATTCCCGTGAAAGCACAGGAAGAAAGGAAGGCTATAATGTTGGCAAAAAAAATAGCAGGTAGATGAAATATGAATATATTTATTAATTATCTTCAATGTAGCAAAAATTTACAAGGATATATAAGCTGGTAACAAATAAATACATCGAAGGTGGACCCGGATGGAGTAAAAACTCACTATGGTGCGAGATATGAGGCTCGCCTTACCAAAAAAACATCAAACGTAGACACTACAAGGACAAAAACAAAAACAGTAAACAGAAAACAATATCGTCCGGACGCAGGAATGTTTCCTCACAGGAGAACTCCAACCGGCAAACTGCCGTATGAAAACATTAGCAAAATTGAAAAATTTGGAGTCACTGGGTGGACCCCTGGTGGCTCGAGCTGGAGGGGCTGGATATGGAGGTGGAATAAGAATTGAATTGACCAAAGATGAACAAATGTCCCTCCTGAAGGATCTCAGGAGAATTGAAAGGCGCTAGATATCTGTAGCTAAACTTGGATAGCAATGATGGGTGAGGTTGCTGCTATTTCCTGAAACATTATGCCATCAGTATTCCAAATAGAGATGTAGTATAATGCAGTGCTGAATGCATTATATGAGCAATATCCACTCTTAATGCAACAAAATAAACTCCATGGTCTTGTAAGAAATCTGATAATGCAGAGGGTAGTGATACCATGTGGGGAAAGTCAGTCGCCATGGTATAACTGGATATGTGTGGCAGATCAGCATATGTATTGCACTGCTACCCTGGGGTCTAATGGTACGTTACCCTCCCTGGTGTAATCCACCCTTTTGGAGAGATACTGCCTTCCAGGGCTGGTGCTCTTCAAAGCTATGAAGCACAGTCCACAGATGTCAGCCTTCTAATCTTGCATGGGCAAATTCAATACGGTCGGGTGATGGAAACCGTCTCCAGCTGATAACAGCTGATATTGCTCAGCCTACAGTTTCCCCGCTCGCCTCTCCTCTGGGGATACTGAAAGTGGCGTCAACCCGTTTCGCAAAAGCAATGTGTAGCTTTGTCTGGACATCGGGCTGATCGCAGTTAGTTCTGTTTAAATACACATCGTTTGTAAATGAAATCACTCTGCAATTTTCCAGTGTATGTGTCAGAATCGTTGTTCTCTTCCTTTTTTGTTGTGTGTCCTGTGTTATAACCACTTACGGGGTATTCTCATATAATAAAAACTTTTACAAGGGCATCTATTACATTTAGGGGAGGAAATAAAATAAGAGGAATAAGGAAAAAAAAAAACTTACTTAAAATTACACCCTAAAACATATTCTAATATGCCTTCTGAGTATGGCAATACCACATGTGTGAGACTTTTTCACAGCCTAGTTGCATAGAGGAGTCGAAAATCAAAGGAGCGCCTTCAGGCATTCTAGGGGGATAAATTACACATCTAATTTCCTGACTACCTTTCACATTTTTGTAGGCCCTGGAGCACCAGGAGAGTAGAAACACCTACAAAATGACACCATTTTCGAAAGCAAACACTCCAAGGTATTTTCTGAAAGACGTAGTAAGTCTAAGGCGGACCTCCCTGACAGCCTGGGGTTACCACACATGCTTGATTAGAATATCACCTGGCATCATTGATTGTGTATTCATTATAAAAAGCCCCCACACACACTGTTCGGATTTCTCCTCCAGTTGAATCCATGATAGATATGGCAAAATGCGTAGAGGTACCAAGCGGTGGACAGGTTTGACGTTTTGATGTTTATCTTGGAGTTGTGATTACAAAAAGCTGTTTTTTATTTCAATAAATGTGAGTTTGAAATTTGAAGTTGGGATCTGTGTTTATGCCTCCTGAATTAGTTGATACTGTACTATTGGAGATGGTTTTTCTTTTTATATGTCCTAATCTCTGTGGACCTACTTCGAGCATACTAGAGCAATATATTATATGGATGGCATTAATCTAGCTGCTCTCTAACTGCCTGAGACCCCTTGAGGGTGAAATATGAAGGCGAGCAAACACTTCACCTGGTGATAGTAGCACATCACTTTAAGGAGTGGACGCACACAGAATTACTCACTGGCTGTTTCTTTAATAGAGACTTTTTTTGGACTTTATATACTGCACATTTGCACTATTAGAGTGGTTACTTATTTTTATTTTTTTTCACTTTGGATTCATTTGTTTTGTTTCCACCTTAATACACATGAGACGGGGTTCTCCCCATTATATTGCACTTTATTAGGTTTTTTACCTATTTGGCACTGTGTTTAATATGCTATAATTATTTTAAACCTTCTTCTACACTGATATTTTTTTACCAATTTTTAAAAGCAGTATCTTTATTTTTTCTTATAGCAATTGTTTTATTCAGGTTTTTTATCTTGGTAGCACGCCCTCTTTCATCAGGGACAATTTGTCTCTGCTTCACATTGCACTTTATTAGGTCTAGACCTATATCTGTTATATCAATTGGTTGATATCTATTCATTTTTTATACATTTTACCATATTATTTTTTTAGCAGCGTTACCACATTTTGTCTTTTTTATTTTTCTTTATGTGGGAACACATTTAGGTGGTAGCAGCAGCTGGCACTTTATTCATTTTAGGTTTCTAAGGGTAGCACACAATTATTTTGACTCTAAATGCAAAATGTACTTTCATCCAAAAAGAGGAATTTGGGCCACTGAGCAATAGTCCAGTCCCTTTTCTCCTTAACCCAGGTAAAACTCTTCTGACAATGTCTCTGGTTCAGGAGTGGCTTGACACAAGGAATGCGACATTTGTAGCCCATGTCCTGAAAACGTCTGTGTGTGGTGGCTCTTGAAGCATTGACACCAGCCGTAGTCTACTCCTTGTGAATCTCCCCCAAATTATTGAATGGCCTTTGCTTCACAATCCTCTCAAGGCTGCGGTTATACCTCTTTCTTGTGCACTTTTTTCTACTTCACTTTTTTCTTCTACTCAACTTTCCATTAATGTGCTTGGATACAGCACTCTGTGTACAGCCAGCTTCTTTAGCAATGACCTTTTGTGACTTATGGGCCATACACACTATAAGATTTTCTGAAGACTTTTTCCTTTAGACTTACCAAAACCATATAATATGAGGTCAAACCTAAACACTTTCAATTTGTATGCAATCTGGCAGGCCCTTGCACTACATAGAAAAGGTAAATCTGAAGGAAATCTAACCACAAAAGTTGGATAGTGTGTATCCAGCTTAACCCTCCTTGTGGAGGGTGTCTTCTGCACAACTATCGAATCAGCAGTCTTCTCCATGATTGTGTAAAACTGAACCAGACTGAGAGACCATTTAAAGGCTCGGGAATTTTTTTCAGGTGTTTTGAGTTCGTTATCTGATTAGAGTGTAACACAATTCCGGCCCGAAGGCCTGCCTTTGTATTATTCACATTGGCACTAATTCACCTCTCCACTTCCCCTTCCCCACCTTTTTGTTTGTGTGTGCTTTTTCTTTGTGGTTTTGTCACTTCACTTTCACCTTTTCTTCCTGCACGACGAGTACGGTGTGGGTCTCTGGGCCTACCTTGAAAGTCTTGGGAGGGGGTGGACATGGCCTTCTGGCTTAGTTCGCCCTCTCTCATGGGGTCTCCCTTCGGGGGAGCCCCACCCAGTACTAGGGGTGGGCTGTTTCGGCAGTCCCCCTGGAGAACGGGGTTTGCCAGGTTTCGGCCAGGCAAACCATAGGAAGTACCTCAGTCCCTGTCAGGAGTCTTGCGCCCCGGGGGATCAAGGTATAGGTCCAACCTCTTCGGAGGCTAGACCATTCGCACACCCTGTGCAGTTTTTGTGTGTTTCACGTTTGCGTGTGTGCCACTTTTTATGCACCGGGTGTTAAGTCTTTTTGAGTGTGATTCACACGCTACGGGCTTTAAAAAAAAAAAAAAAAAAAAAAACAATGAGTCCACAATATTGAACTTTCTGAGATACTGAATTTTGGGTTTTCACTAGCTATAAGCCATAATCATCAATATTTCACTTTTTGAATTGAATTTCTGAAATAAGCTAACTTTGTAAAGATATTCTAATTTTTTTGGATGTATCTATATATATATATATATATATATTGTGCCGCACAGAAGGCAGTTATTTTATGTTACACATTACTCCACAGCCTCCTCCTAAACATTACAAAGGAGAGCAATTAAGAATTTTTAAGTAAAGCCCCGTACACACGTACCGATGGTCGGCTTACAAATGTTCCTCTTTTCTCCCCGGGATGTCGGTGTCTGCTGAAAAGTGCAAAGACAGCACAAGGACAGCACAAGAATTTTGTCCGCCGACTGCAGAAGTGATGTCATGTAATGGTTAACTTTCCCTGTGTTTTCTATTTTCTGAGCATGCCCAGTCTTGCAAATCTGCGGTCTGTCGGCCGAATTGTGTACTGACAGGCGAACAATCGTCCGTTCTGGTGTCGGCATACAAATATTTTCATGTTTGCACGAAAGACTTTTGTCCGCGGATTGTGCGCAGACATCTGTCGGAGGCACCATACTAACACGCGTACAATCGGCAGATCCTTCGTCCACCGACGTTTGTATGCCGACGATCGGTACGTGTGTACGGGCCTTAAGTAAAAAAACACTCAAAGAGGTAACCAGCAATTTTTCCTTTTTTATGCTATGTTAATGGAACATGTAACAAATATAAAGGAAGTGTTATCTCAATTTGGCTGCAAAAGTGGAAATACACTTTAAAGCCTACAATTACTACTTTGCAGTCTGTGGAATTTTTAAGTTAAACTGATTTTTCTTTTGTAGTTTTTATTCATCAGATTATTTTGTATGGGCAAGGCATGAACACCTCTCTGTAGTTCAAACTCTTTAGTTGTCACTATCAAAATTGTTCTGGAAAGCAGTCTAGCAACAATCTTTGATTCCAGATGGATGGCACTCAATTTTGCAGGAGACTGAGCTGGAGATTAAACTGATCTGTCAAGATAAAAGTTCATAAGAATGTCTAAGGCAATGAGGAAAATGTGAAAAGACAACCCTGCACTGTATACAAACAAGGAAGATATTTTAGGATATAAACCATAAAACAGACTTATCTTCATTTCAATTGCATTCAGCAGCACATAAATATAATGACAAATATGTCAAACAACACTGCTTTCATTTAGGAAATATATTTGGAGTCAGTCTTTACCATGGTTAATGACATCAAGTGACAGCTCTCCTACTCTTAGTGTTTTATTCAAGTAAGACTTCCCCAAGACATTAAAGCATGACTCCGGGCTACAGGAATAATTATTCAGTGAACCTAATGCTATCCAGCACACATTACTGCTATTTTAATTCCGAAAGTCTGTGTTTAAGGATTTTTATGTTCACATTATTCCATACAGTAGGATTGCAAGAGGCCATTAAAAAGTCTCAGTATGGATTGCAGCCTCTTAGACATCATTCCATACTGTATAACCATTCTGCTTCAGGAATGGTTCCAGGAGACTGTCGTGGATATGAATATATTAATAAGTACTGTCATTTCAGATAGAGCTGTGAAATTTAAAATATTCAGGCTAGACAATGAAAGGATTGATAATAGAGGGTTCCAAGCATTCCTTTTACCAGTGACTGTAGACATTTGTAGACTAGAATCCCTCTGGTCACCCCTTCTGCTCTCTCTTTGATAATATAGTCAATGGGGCCTAAGGGTCCAAATCAAAGGGAAAAAATGACTGAAGTGCTGGCAGAAAAAGCAGCATCCCAAATGCTCATAGTAGCTCATATTGGCACAAAAGATTAGGAGAGTTTATGGACATTTGCTTTTACAAGCATTTTTTTTCTAAAACATTCCTCTCTGCTCATTTTTCAATGTATACTTGAAAACCTAAACGCTCCTAAACGTTACTTTTAGGAGTGTTTAGGAGCTATAAGCATATTTAAGCATATTTTCTACTTGAAAGCTCCTCTTATAAATCAACAAAAAAAATGCAAGAACAAGTCTTACGACTGGTGGACTTTACTGGCACATTACATGAGACCAAGACTGTATTCATAAAAATATCAAAAAAATGTATTAGTACATATCTTTAAAAGGCGATAACAAAGTGTTAAAAAAACAGACAATCTAAAAACAATGCATGTGACATTGCAGTTACAAGGGTGACCCCTATATACCACCTCCTGGATAGTTAGGCAATACAGATTTTATGAACCAATGAAGGTGTCTGTATATTGGGTCTCCTCCGTTGGTCAACGCATTTTGCTATAGTGCGTAGCTTCCTGAAGACCATTAATGGAGGGTGTCACATTCTGTTAAATATAACAAAACATTTTTACACAAAAAAATATATATAATTTCTATTTGCACAAATTTATATATATAATTATACATTGTAATAATCAATAATATCAAATCGCATATATTATTGAGTATTACAATGTATAAATCTATAAATACATTGGTACGAATAGAAATATATATTTTTGTGTGTAAAATGCTTTTGTTATATTTAACAAAATTTGTCACCCTTCTATAATGATGTTGAGGAAGCTGCATACTTTAGAGAAATGCGTTGACCAGTGGAGGAGACCTATTATACAGACACCTTCATTGGTTCATATAATCTGTATCATATTACTATCCAGGAGGTTGTATATAGGGGTCACACTTGTAACTGCAATGTCACAGGCATTGTTTTTAAGTTGTCTGTTTTTTGAACGCTTTGTTAGTGCCTTTAAAGATTTGTACTAATAAACTTTTTTTTATATTTTTTATCAATACAGTCTAGGTCTCATGTAATGTGCCAGTAAACTCCACCAGTCATAAGACTTGTTTTTGCATTTTTTTGTTGATTCTGCTTCTGGGATATGGCATTGGTAGAGGTGACACTTTGTTTTTCCTCTCAAAAATGCGATCCAGAAGCATTTTTTTTTCTGTCTCTAAACACTGAGCTTAAAGTGGTTCTAAAGGCTCAAGGTCATTTATTAAGGTAATTTATTGGATATTTCAAACTTTTTTAACAAATAAAAAACTGAAAAATTGGGCGTGCAAAATTATTCAGCCCCCTTAAGTTAATACTTTGTAGCGCCACCTTTTGCTGCGATTACAGCTGTAAGTCGCTTGGGGTGTGTCTCTATCAGTTTTGCACATCGAGAGACTGAAATGTTTGCCAATTCCTCCTTGCAAAACAGCTCGAGCTCAGTGAGGTTGGATGGAGAGCGTTTGTGAACAGCAGTTTTCAGTTCTATCCACAGATTCTCGATTGGATTCAAGTCTGGACTTTTGACTTGACAATTCTAACACCTGGATATGTTTATTTGTGAACCATTCCATTGTAGATTTTGCTTTATGTTTTGGATCGTTGTCTTGTTGGAAGACAAATCTCCGTCCCAGTCTCAGATCTTTTGCAGACTCCATCAGGTTTTCTTCCAGAATGGTCCTGTATTTGGCTCCATCCATCTTCCCATCAATTTTAACCATCTTCCCTGTCCCTGCTGAAGAAAAGCAGGCCCAAACCATGATGCTGCCACCACCATGTTTGAAATGGTGGTGGGGGGGGGGGGGGGGTCAGCCTGTCAGTGCTCAGACCATATGCTGCACACTGCATCAAATTGGTCTGCATGGCTGTCATCCCAGAAGGAAGCCTCTTCCAAAGATGATGCACAAGAAAGCCAGCAAACCATGTGCTGAAGACAAGCATATTAAGGACATTGATTACTGGAACCATTATTATTTGGTTCACATGATGTCAAGCGTGTGTGGTGGCAACCAGGTGAGGATTACAAAGACAAGTGTGTAATGCCTACAGTCAAGCATGGTGGTGGGAGTGTCATGGTCTGAGGCTGCATGAGTGCTGCTGGCACTAGGAAGCTAAAGTTCATTGAGGGAGCCAAGAATGCCAACATGTACCGTGACATACTGAAGCAGAGCATGATCCCCTCCCTTCAGAAACTGGGCCGCAGGGCAGTATTCAACATGATAAGACCCCAAACACACCTCCAAGATGACCACTGCCTTGCTAAAGCTGAGGTTAAAGGTGATGGACTGGCCAAGCATGTCTGTAGACCTAAACCCTATTGAGCATCTGTGGGGCATCCTCAAACGGAAGGTGGAGGAGCACAAGGTCTCTAACATCCACCAGCTCCCTGATGTCATCATGGAGGAGTGGAAGAGGACACCAATGGCAACCTGTGAAGCTCTGGTGAACTCCATGGCCAAGAGGATTAAGGCAGTGCTGTAAAAGAATGGTGGCCACACAAAATATTGACACTTTAGACCCAATTTGGATTTGATATATTTCACTTAGGGATGTACTCACTTTTGTTGCCAGCAGTTTAAACATTATTGGCTGTGTGTTGAGTTATTTTGAGGGGACAGCAAATTTACACAGTTAGAGCCGGTTCACACTGAGGCGATCCGACTTGCCGGGGCGACCTGTGAAGTCGCGGTGCACAGCGCGCACCGCGACCTCGGAGCGGCATGCACGGACTTCATATCATTGAAGTCAATGCAGGTCGCTCCAGGTCGCCCCAAAGTAGTACAAAACCCTTTTTCTAAGTCGGAGCGACTTGTGTCGCTCCTATTAGAACGGGTCCTGTGCTAATCTATGGCAGGCGACCCACGGCGACTTGACAGGCGGCCAAGTCGCCTGACAAGTCGCCCCAGTGTGAACCGGCTCTTATACAAGCTGTACACTCACTACTTTACATTGTAGCAAAGTGTAATTTCTTCAGTGTTGTCACATAAAAAGTTATAATAAAATATTTACAAAAATGTAAAGGGTGTACTCACTTTTGTGAGATACTGTATATATACTGTATATACAGAGAAAGAGAGAATTTTCAGCTTTCCCCAGTGCAGATGCATTCTCTCCACATGAGGGCATGTTGCAACATGCATACACCTGTCATCTGTACACATCACTGTCATATACAAAATTAATTCTAGAAAGAAAGCTTAGGGCTAAATTCAGTAAATATCGATAAGTTTGTCATGTAACACTGTGCATGGTGCTCAGTCTATTCCATTTATATCCCCTCATGTTTGTTTTCTTTGTGTATAGTGTAATACATACCTGTATTTAAAGTGGAATTTCCTTTAAATCAATTATGTATTCGTTTAAATAAGGATTTGTTCAATTTGTCTTTATATTGGCTTCCTGCGATCCTCTGGACAGCAGCATTAAAGTGAATCTATAGTGAAAATTCTAAAACATATATTCATTTTCATATTGAATTTAAATGATATCTTGCTCCATTAATCTGAATGATTTTGAAGTTTGAAAACGTACTTAAAAAAAAACACAAATGTAATGAATGCAGTGACCCATAATCACTATCAGTTGTAAACATGCTCTGCTGTGTCATACAATTCTACAGAGCCTGCTGTCTGAACTGCAATTTAAAGTCAGGGAATTCTGAATTGAAGGAGTTTTAGGAGGCACAACCAGTACAGGAATGCACCACATGTGACATCATCACTGCTTGAAGGCAGCAAGGCACCATGGGATATGTAGTCCCTGGAAATGAAAAGTAAAGCAAAGAAATGAGCAGAGGAGAAACTACAAAACATGCAGGGAAATAGTGAAGTTGTGGGAAAGAGATAGCCAGCAGAAAGACAGCATTCAGAGCATAAAAGGAACTTTTTCAAGTAAGCCTATATAGGATTGTCAAATATAACTATCATATGTATGTCTATTACAATGCTAATGACTGCTGCAAGCCTCTACTGTGCCCCATATTAAATCCAGCAAACCAAAATAAAAATATAAATGGCTCCAGTCAATTTATAAGTCACTTTTTTTAAATCAATTTGCTCTTTTGGTGTACTATGGAAGTCCAGTAAAGAGTTTAAAGTCAAACCCATTGCTGCACACACTTTTAGGACTTGACATTTTTGTTATCTAATTACTCAACACAATGTCTTCTTTTATATTTTATAAAACATGGGTATTATATTGTGTTTGTTTGCACTAAAATTCATTTTAGTGTACTTTTTTTTCTGAAAAATATGAATTTGACAAACAATTGTGCAAATATCATGTGACATAAAAAAATGTAACAACTATTTTTACATTCTACTGGGCCTCCACTTGCTGAAAATGTATTAGGTTCTGGGGTTTTAAGTAATATTATAGCCAAAATGCAGATTTCAACACGTGTGTGAAAAATGAAAAATTTGATAAACATTTTGGAAAAAAAAAAAAAATTGTTCTATGGGAACTAGTTACAAATGGAAAGCGCTTTTCACAAAAATAATTAAAAGAAAAAGAATAGAAAAAGTTTCCCTTTGATTACAGTTAGGGACCACAAGACAAAGAGGGATCTTGATGTGGCAGTTTTTTTTTCTGTCCAGCCAGTAAGTGTGCTGGAAAATTTGAAATTTGCACTTACTGTAAAAAGCTTGTTAATAAACAGGCTGTTGCCTTTTTATGTTTATTTTAGTCTTTTACTGAGCTGGTAATGTAGAATGGATATGCCACCTGTTCTTCATTCAAAATTGTGGCATCATACATCTAGTCTTTAATCACCTGAGATAAAGCTGATGAATTAAAATAAAAAGCAGGAGGAAACCAATACATACATTTAAGTGAACTTTTGATTTGCCCGTGAAGAATAAAGCAACAGGTTCAACCAACTTCCACCCTTCTAGCAAGGATCTGGGCCTCAGTCAGGAACATAGAGGAATAAAAAGAAGGTATGTGCTTCTCAGGATGAGCAAAGATTAGGGCAAAGGTTAGGTTTACAGATGCACACTGTAAGAAAAAAAAAATAACTTTTTAGAAATGCGTTTTTTCTTTTTAACTGAGTAGATTTTAAATTTCTGCAATTGAAATGGAAGCATCTGACCAGTTCATGACAAATGTACCCACTATAGAAGAAGTGTTCTCTTGTGCAAATAGCTAATATAGAAAATTCAGCATATATAAGAGATTTTTATATTAAAAAATATATATATTTGGATTTTGCAAACTTTAATAATTTGTACAATACAGTTTTTCAAAAGCTGCTTTCAACTACATTCTTTATAATATTTTCAGATGTTTGTATCAGCTCATTGGAGAATGGTTTGTATAATCCTCAGGATGAATATACTTATTTCACTTAAACAACCCTTGAGGCGGATACCCATAGCCAATTTTATTCTTATTCTACTGAGCTATTGAACCTCTTGTTGACAATCACTTCACTTTAAATACATTTTAAGCCCTGAATCAAAAGTGAAACTGCTAGCAAGAGTATATCTAAGTATATCTAAACCAAAGAACAAAAACATAATACATTGAAACGTACTACTACTTAATACTTATGAAAAGTGGATGCATTCATTTTCTTTTTTTTTTTCTATTTTCTGGTGATTTTGCCAATGACACGCTTCCTTTCTAGGCCTAGGGTGATTATGCTTGCTCACTGTACTGCATCTATGGAAGATCAGCATTATCACCTTATGCTTCTCATTCTTGCTTTGGACTATAAGCACACACCCATATGCTCTACTTTTGTTTGCGATGCCACTAATGTATACATAGGTACAGGGCCGTCTTTACCGCAGGGCAAAAGGGGCAGCTGCCCAGGGCCCTGTCAATCTTTAGGGGCCCAAAGCAGAGCTGCCCTCTTAGGCCGTAAATTGGGAGCCCCATCAACGCTGACCGCTGTAAATCTACCGGTCCGTCCGTTGCCTGACTTGCCTTGCATCTAGACAGTCACTGCACACCTTCTGTGCACAGAAGCCGGCATCCGGCCTGGCATCGGCGCCGCTCACTGTGCTGAAAATTGCTCTCTAGCAAGGAGAGGGCGGGGCCTTGAGATCCACTGATAACCTGGCCCCGCCCCTTGCCGTGAATGGTGTGTGGTGGGGGCCTCAGAGTAGGAGTAACCAGGACTGCACAGTGGAGCCGATAGCAGAGTGCTGCTGTCCTGTCACACAGCCACAGCTACTGATCAGAGCGAAGTTGGCCAGGACCGGACCAGGTAGGTCTTTCTCCTGCCTAGGCTCCCAGGCTCCCCATAGGTAGTGAGTATAATAATGTACCCCTTCTAATACAGAGGCTCCCTAGGCTCCCAGGCTCCCCATAGGTAGTGAGTATAATAATATACATGAACCTGCCATTTTTTCCAGTGGAAATTTTTAGAGATTTCCACTGCTGCCCAGTCAACTGTGGTCAGAGCATCCACCACCCTAAAGTTGCAGAGATACAAAGTGGAGGGGGGAGGGATGCACATGACAGCATTTAATCCAGTTAGTTAGTAAATCCTGACCATTCGAGGAATCCATGCTGTGTCCAGAAGGATTTATTTATTAGAGAGAACGCTGCATGGCTGGGCCACCACCAGACCAGACACTGCTTGATGGGCCTACTTTACTTTAGGCCTGATTCACATGCATGCAGGTTTGGGGCCCACATTTTCAAAGGCACAGCATCATATTCATTTGAATGGGCTGCTTTCCCGCAGAAAAAAAGGTGCATGCAGCATTTTAAAATTTCAGTGGCATTATGCCACTTACCTGCAGTTCCTTCACTGGCAAGCTTGCTGCATTTTTAGGTATGTGGGCCATGCATTTAAAAACACAGTGCATTTGCGTTAACTGTGTCATGCAAATGCACTGTGTTTTTAAAAGCATGGCCCACATACCTAAAAACGCAGCAAGCTTGCCAGTGCAGGAACTGCAGGTAAGTCGCATGGTGCAAAAGCAGGGTGGATTTCAAGACCACTGAAATTTTAAAATGCCACATGCACCTTTTTTCTATGGGAAACGAAGACATAGCAGCCCATTCAAATGAATAGGATGCTGTGCCCTTCTAAAATGTGGGCCGCCAACCCGCATACATGTAAATCAGGCCTAAAGCAGTAGTAAAGTAATTTAAAAATAAAAAAACTGGTCCGCCTGCAGGTTTAAGTCATACCGTACTAGTATACACATTGATGTGAAAATGGCTGCAATGTAATGGGGTTTTGTGATATGATAAGGGGTACTGCGATGTGTAAAGGGGCACTATGACGTGAAAATGGCTGCAATGTAATGGGATGCTGTGATGTGATAAGGGGTACTGTGATGTGTAAAGGGGCACTATGACATGAAAATGGCTGCAATGTAATGGGGTGTTGTAATGTGATAGGGGGTACTGCGATGTGTAAAGGGGCACTATGACGTGAAAATGGCTGCAATGTAATGGGACGCTGTGATGTGATAAGGGGTACTGTGATGTGTAAAGGGACACTATGACATGAAAATTAATGCAATGCAATGGGGTGTTGTGATGTGATAAGGGGTACTGTGATTTGTAAAGGGGCACTATGACATGAAAATGAATGCAATGTAATGGGGTGTTGTGATTTGATAAGGGGTACTGTGATGTGTAAAGGGGCACTATGACGTGAAAATGGCTGCAATGTAATGGGGCGCTGTGATGTGATAAGGGGTACTGTGCTGTGTAAAGAGGCACTATGATGTGAAATGGCTGCAATGTAACGGGGTGTTGTGATTTGATAAGGGGTACTGTGATGTGTAAAGGGGCACTATGACGTGAAAATGACTGCAATGTAATGGGGTGTTGTGATTTGATAAGTGGTACTGAGATTTGTAAAGGGGCAGTATGACGTGAAAATGGCTGCAATGTAATGGGGTGTTGTGATTTGATAAGGGGTACTGTGATTTGTAAAGGGGCACTATGACGTGAAAATGGCTGCAATGTAATGGGGCGCTGTGATGTGATATGGGTACTGTGCTGTGTAAAGGGGCACTATGATGTGAAATGGCTGCAATGTAATGGGGTGTTGTGATTTGATAAGGGGTACTGTGATGTGTAAAGGGGCACTATGACGTGAAAATGACTGCAATGTAATGGGGTGTTGTGATTAGATAAGGGGTACTGTGATGTGTAAAGGGGCACTATGACTTGAAAATGGCTGCAATTTAATGGGGTGTTGTAATGTGATAAGGGGTACTGTGATGTGTAAAGGGGCACTATGACGTGAAAATGGCTGCAATGCAGTAGGGCGCTGTGATGTGATAAGGGGTACTGTAATTTGTAAAGGGGCGCTGTGACGTGAAAAGGGCTGCAATATAATGGGGCGCTGTGATGTGATAAGGGGTACTGTAATTTGTAAAGGGGCACTATGACGTGAAAATGGCTGCAATATAATGGGGCACTGTGATAAGGGGTACTGTAATTTGTAAAGGGGCACTATGACGTGAAAATGGCTGCAATATAACGGGGCGCTGTGATGTGATAAGGGGTCCTGTAATTTGTAAAGGGGCAATGTAATGGGGTGTTGTGACTTGTAAAGGGGCACTATGCATGAAAATTGCTACAATGTAATGGGGCGCTGTGATGTGATAAGGGGTACTGTGATTTGTGCATGAAGGAATGCTGTTGGGGGACCCCAGAAGAGGAGGATCAGGGCTGCTCTGTGCAAACCTTTCCCACAGAGCAGATAAGTATAACCGGGGTGGACTGACAACTCACTCATGAGGCCCCTGGGCAATTGGAGATCATGGGGCCCCCTGTGTCCACACTCAAGCCACAACCCCCCCCTACAAAAACTGAAATATCACATGGTCCTAAGTATTCAGACCCTTTGCTGTGACACTCATATATTTAACTCAGGTGCTTTCCATTTCTTCTGATCATCCTTGAGATGGTTCTACACCTTCATTTGAGTCCAGCTGTGTTTGATTATACTGATTGGACTTGATTAGGAAAGCCACACACCTGTCTATATAAGACCTTCCAGATCACAATGCATGTCAGAGCAAATGAGAATCATGAGGTCAAAGGAACTGCCTGAAGAGCTCAGAGACAGAATTGTGGCAAGGCACAGATCTGGCCAAGGTTACAAAAAGATTTCTGCTGCACTTAAGGTTCCTAAGAGCACAGTGGCCTCCATAATCCTCAAATGGAAGACGTTTGGGACGACCAGAACCCTTCCTAGAGCTGGCCGTCCGGCCAAACTGAGCTATCGGGAGAGAAGAGCCTTGGTGAGAGAGGTAAAGAAGAACCCAAAGATCACTGTGGCTGGGCTCCAGAGATGCAGTCAGGAGATGGGAGAAAGTTGTAGAAAGTCAACCATCACTGCAGCCCTCCACCAGTCGGGGCTTTATGGCAGAGTGGCCCGACGGAAGCCTCTCCTCAGTGTAAGACACATGAAAGCCCGCATGGAGTTTGCTAAAAAACACCTGAAGGACTCCAAGATGGTGAGAAATAAGATTCTCTGGTCTGATGAGACCAAAATAGAACTTTTTGGCCTTAATTCTAAGCGGTATTTGTGGAGAAAACCAGGCACTGCTCATCACCTGTCCAATACAGTCCCAACAGTGAAGCATGGTGGTGGCAGCATTATGCTGTGGGGGTGTTTTTCAGCTGCAGGGACACGACGACTGGTTGCAATCGAGGGAAAGATGAATGCGGCCAAGTACAGGGATATCCTGGACAAAAACCTTCTCCAGAGTGCTCTGGACCTCAGACTGGGCCGAAGGTTTACCTTCCAACAAGACGATGACCCTAAGCACACAGCTAAAATAACGAAGGAGTGGCTTCACAACAACTCCATGACTGTTCTTGAATGGCCCAGCCAGAGCCCTGACTTAAACCCAATTGAGCATCTCTGGAGAGACCTAAAAATGGCTGTCCACCAACGTTTACCATCCAACCTGACAGAACTGGAGAGGATCTGCAAGGAGGAATGGCAGAGGATCCCCAAATCCAGGTGTGAAAGACTTGTTGCATCTTTCCCAAAAAGACTCCTGGCTGTATTAGATCAAAAGGGGGCTTCTACTAAATACTGAGCAAAGGGTCTGAATACTTAAGACCATGTGATATTTCAGTTTTTCTTTTTTAATAAATCTGCAACAATGTCAACAATTCTGTGTTTTTCTGTCAGTATGGGGTGCTATGTGTACATTCATGAGGAAGAAGAATGAACTTAAATGATCTTAGCAAATGGCTGCAATATAACAAAGAGTGAAAAATTTAAGGGGGTCTGAATACTTTCCGTACCCACTGTATATTCAAATCTTGAAACTTTAATCTTTGAAAGTAGGTGCGTAAATTGGGGCAGGCTTGTAAGGACCCTAGTGCATTACTTTTATCAGGGGCCCTAGATGCTATTAAGATTCTGTACATACTGAGGTCTCACTGATCTCAACATGTAGAGTCTGGCATTTTACTACTGAATGCTATACCATAGAAGCATTTATTAATAGCTAATAAGAGACTGCACAGAGCATAATTTATTTTTTTAATACAGGTGTCAGTCACATCTATTTTTTGAAGAGCTGGTGAGGCCTCAATATGTCCAAACCTCTTAGTGGTGCACAGAAGCTAAAGAAGAAGCAGGAGTTGGAGGAAAAACTATGCAGAATTCCAAAAATAACTTGTTTTCTTGTATCTACAGCTGGATCTTCTGAAGAACATGCTAGTACATCTCAGGAAGTGATTCCTGCTCAGAGTAAATCTGAATTTGACTCTGAAGCTGATGCAGTGGTGTCTTCTGATAAACTTACGCAACTAGAAATAACACCTGTGCCCATGGAAGTGGAGAAACAAGGCCTATTCAGTAATATTGGTTAGCTGAATAGCCTACATACTGTGGAAATGCAAGAGCCTACTGCTGAAGCATTTGATATACTGCCAGAAACTGTGGAATAGTCAGGTTTCATGACTGACATTGGTTTGTGGCCCAACCCATCTACTCTTGAGATGCTGGAATACTGGTCCAAAAATGGGAATTTGTCAGTGAGAAAACCTTTGGAACAACTAAGAAATGAAGGGTTCGCTACATCATTTAAAGACGGACTATAGATGTGTTAATGCGGAACTGTTCCAATGGAGACAAGGTTGAACGGATGTGGCTTTGCTAGTCAAAATACACTGGCAGAATCTATTGTTTTGACTGTAAATTGTTTAGTTCATCACGAAATGCATTTTCCAATGATGGCTTCAGTGACTGGAAACATGCCAGTGAACGAATTTCCTCCCATGAGCAGTCTCAAAACCATATTCATGCTGTGATTGATACAGCCAAATATTCTAAACTGGAAGGTCGGATTGAGCATAAAATGCAACAACAGATTGAAGAGCTGAAAAGCCATGGTCAAAACCTAGTTAAACGTTGATCATTTTTCTTGCCGAAAAAGGATTGGCTTTTAGAGGAGATGACCAAGCTATTGGATCCGAACACAATGGCAACTATCTTGGAATTCTGGAATTAATGTCAGAATACAATGCTTTCCTAGCACAACACATCCAAACAAAGGCAAACAAGGGCAAAGGATGTATAAGTTATCTATCAGCAAATGTCTGTGAAGAACTTATAAAGATTACAGGAGAAAAGATTTTAGAACATGTCATCAACCGGGTTAAAATAGCAAAGTACTTCTCAGTATCTGTAGATTCATCTGAAGATTATTCCCATACTGATCAACTCACAGGGATTTTACGAAGGAAAACAACCTGTGGAGTGTTTTGTAACATTCTTACCCTCAACGGGGCATAATGGAGAAGAAATTGCGAATGCGCTCATATAAAATTCCTTAATAATGTTGGACTTGCCATACAAGAATGCCGTGGACAAAGTTACGACAATGCAAGCAACATGTCTGGTCACTACAAGGGTATGCAAGCAAAAATTGTTAACCTGAATAAATATGCGAAGTATATACCTTGCTTTGGACACTCACCAAACCTTGTTGGAAAGGATACTGCAAATTCCTCTAGTGAAGCTGTCAAGTTTTTTGATTTCATACAAGCTCTGTATGCATTCTTTACTAGCTCAAACAGACGCTACAAGAAGCTAAAAGACAAGCTTGATGAGAAAAAACTCTCTGTGTCCATGCCAAAAAAGCTAAGTGACACACGTTGGTCAAGTCGTGCTGATGCTTGTCAGGCATTAGTCTATGGCTATCAACATATAATGGACATTTTGTTGGAAATTTCAGCTGACTGTGAAGAAAGATCAGAGTGCCATTATACGGCAAAAGGACTGTTTGATTAGATGAGCAAACTTGAGACTGGGATTTTTGCAGAATTCTGGAACATTGTTTTTCAGCGCTTCAACAGCAGCAGCAAAACTTTGCAGTCTGTTCAACTCAACCTAAATTCAGCAATTGGCGTTTTGAAATCTTTAAAAGATTTTATTAATGAACAACGTACTAAATTTTATGCATTTGAAGAAGCTGGCAAGCGTCTCACAGATACTGAAGACTGTGGCTCATCGTCGTCTTCAACTCCGGAATGTCCATCAGCAGCCACTTGACTATGGACACAGTGAAGAAGCACACTTAACACCCAAGGAGACCTTTTATGTTAAGGCCTTTCTTCCATGTGTTGATAAACTTTTAGTATGTCTGGAGCATTGACTAGGAGCTTACAGTGAAGTGTGTGATTTATTTGGATTCTTTATAAATTTTCCAGTGATGGACTTTGATTCCATTAAAACTGAAGCACAAAAGTTTTCTGCTTTCTACAAGCATGATTTGGGCACAACCTTTGGTGATGAGCTAATTCAGTTTTAGTCATTCATTTTTTTGTTTCTTGGTAAAAAAACAGATGACTGCAGCATAGAGCAATTTATGTACAATACCATTTTTGACAAGGATGTAAGTGATACCTTTCCCAACATGGAAATTGCTATAAAAATGTATCTCACTTTAATGATCACTAACTGTTCAGGCGAACGATCATTTTCAAAAAAACGGATCAAAAATCTACAACGCACGACCATGAACCAGTCGTCTCACCAAACTGTCTATAATGTCTGCTGAATCAGATACACTTTGCAGCCTTGACTTCACCAACATTACAAAGACATTTGCTGCTAAAAAAGCATGTAGACTGGTGGTATAAATTGCATTTAAAAACAGAAAGGAAGCCTGTGCGCTGCCAGAAGGTATTAGATATCGAAGCAGAGGATAAAATGAATAAATATAATGGTAAAGAAGAAGAAAAAAAGCAGCCAATTCTGTATTTTCACAAAATACTAGATGATCAAGATTCATTCTATATTCTTGATAAATTGCATTTAAGTATTTCTTACTTTTTATGTATAGTTATCTGCACTTTTAGATTAGTGGTTGACAATAGTCTAGCAGCTGTTACCTAATAGGAATGTTAACATACCAGGATTCTCCATAAAGCTTCCCAAGGCTGCTATACAGAAAATCCTTTTTTTTTTTTTTTTTTTTTTTTAAGGATGTTTTTATCACCCTTTTTAGTGCAGAAGCACATAGCTTCAAGCTTTAGTGTAGTAGATGATGTTACTCTGCTACCTGGTTACCTTTTCTCTAAATTGGAGTGGAACATAAGCACTTTATTTTTAATGTTTGATTTTGGATTCTACGGGTTATAAGTTTTGATATTGTTTATTTAATTGCTATGTATTGTTGTTAATTGTTATTTTATGTATTAATATTTATTTTTGTGTTACTATACAACATAGCTATTTGTTTTACACGCAAAACATAATGTTGATTTGCACTGTTTTACTAAAAGTTATTAAGTTAGCGAGTACTGTTACAGCCTAACTAAGGACTTGACTTGCTTGTGGACTAGTTCTTTATGTTTACATTATTAAAGTTTTTTTTTTTTGATAATTCTATGTGTTTGTGTGTTTTTTGAGATTTTGGGGTGGAGAGCTAAATTGCATGGGCGGGGGGGGGGGCAAGAAAATGATATTATTAAAGACGGCATAGCGCATTATCTTTAAAACAATTTATTGTAATAGACATGTATACACATTATACTCACAAAACAATTATGAAACACGGGTAATAAGCAATGAGGGACTACCAGGGGTCTCCACTGGGCATCCTCAGCTGCCGCAGGCTGTGGAAGGATGTAGACCTCCAAAAAACCGCTTACGCGTTTCGGGTGTTCCCCCTTCATCAGAGCTAGTTGGGGGAATGAGTGATAGGGCTTTTGTATATTCCAAAAGGTCACATGATCAAGTCCCACAGCTCCACCCTTTGTGGGTGGGTCAAGAACAATATAAATGTAAAGAAGTATATTACTAGTGACAATAAAAGCATAAGCATATTTATATATATATATATATATAAAACCAATGCATATGCAAAGAAATCAATAAAAGATGATTACCACAATACATGACAATATGACCATGGAAGAGCCAGCCATGCAGAGTTGCCTGACATGGAACAAACATCAGACCCTATTACCTTGTGCGATCATAAATGCCATCCAAATGCAGCCACAGACTAAGTGTATGGTAGAAGAAATCTATCGAAATTCCCTGCTATATAAATTCCCTGCTATGCCATATGCCACAGCTTTCATATAGATTGGAGCCAGAGTGTCAATCCAATCTATATGAAAGCTGTGGCATATGCAGCTTTGACATGTACTATAACATATTATATAGCAGGGAATTTCGATAGATTTCTGCTACCATACACTAAGTCTGTGGCTGCATTTGGATGGCATTTATGATCGCACAAGGTAATAGGGTCTGATGTTTGTTCCATGTCAGGCAACTCTGCATGGCTTGCTCTTCCATGGTCATATTGTCATGTATTGTGGTAATCATCTTTTATTGATTTCTTTGCATATGCATTGGTTTTATATATATATATATATAAATATGCTTATGCTTTTATTGTCACTAGTAATATACTTCTTTACATTTATATTTTTCTTGACCCACCACAAAGGGTGGAGCTGTGGGACTTGATCATGTGACCTTTTGGAATATACAAAAGCCCTATCAATCATTCCCCCAACTAGCTCTGATGAAGGGGGAACACCCCGAAACGCGTAAGAGTTTTTTTGGAGGTCTACATCCTTCCACGGCCTGCGGCAGCTTAGGAGGCCCAGTGGAGACCCCTGGTGGTCCCTCATTGCTTATTGCCCGTGTTTCATAATCGTTTTGTGAGTATAATGTGTATACATGTCTATTACAATAAATTGTTTTAAAGATAATGCGCTAGGCTGGTGCGCCCTCTGTCCATTCCTCTTTTCCAGTATCTTCTTTGGGTTACCACGACCCGTTGAGAGTGGCAGCACAGCCTGAATTTACTACAATTTGACCTGATTTGCATTTTCCAGATACCAGCCGCAAGGCCACCCCTTAAGCGTAGGAGTCATTTGCTCTTTGTTCATATTAAAGACGGCCCTGCATACAGTAGGTATAGCAATGAACACCCATTTATGTCAATGACAGGCTGTAGTACAAACAAATGGCAACCGCCCTGACCTATAACTGGACTTTGCAGCAAGGAGAACATGCAGGGGGGGATACATGCCAAAAAAAACAACAAACCAAAATTTCCGGCTCAATTACCAGCCAGACTGCAACAAACCAAACTGACCCGGTCTAACAGTTCCTGTTAAAAACAAAGGGTTTAGTTTGCACACATTTGCAAATATATGTGTAAGCTGCAGCAGCCATGTCACAAAACCCCAGTGTACTGCACACTGGATATCTACACTGCCATTGCTGGGTGTCCAGTGTGTCTCTTTACCTTTAGGGGGAGTTTGCTCCTTACAGGCATACCTGCCCTTAATCTATCCATTCGTTTATTTGTGCTCCAACTCAGGAGACTCTCAAAATTATAGAAAGAAAGGGGGGGGGGGGTAGGAGGAAGGGATTAAAAAAGTACATATGGCAACTGGCACATATATAACATAGGTAAAATCATATAATCAGTGGAACAATCCACAATATAATAATATTATAAAGGCCAATTGTTACATAAGGGAAATAAAGGGGGGTGGGGGGAAAGTTTGGGACTTTGTATGTGTGTGAAGATGATTGGTGCATAAACAGGTAGAATAATGGAATTACATAAGGCAGGTCTCACATGATGATATAAAAACTATTTTATTGGCAATTGTCATCAGCATATATAAAATGACATAATGGCATATAAATATATAAGTAGTAAACAGATAAATGGTATAATGGCAAACCAAATCATATAAATAATATAAATAAATAAAGGCTGACTGGTTGTAAACTGGGATGGGACAATAGCTATCAAAGTAATGTAAAATAATCCAAGGATATGAAAGAATGAAAGATGCATCATAGGCAAGCTCTACGCGTTTCATGGTATATATTTCACTTCTTCAGGAGCATCCTATGTCACTGTAGGAAAGAAAAAATCCTCTTTACAGACAATATAGAAAAAAGGGTAAGTAAACTGTATAATCATAAGGGAGGGATATAATTATCCCTAACCTTGGTTGCCTCCAACCAGTGTACTCACAAGTCAGCAATAATGTCAGCACATAAACATTGGTTGGCAGCAGACCATTGGGGGAACGCCTGCACCGGGAACTGAGGGAGCCCGATCTGCGACCACCAGGGCACAAAAGGGAGGACCTCAGAGAAAAACGTATCTCCATGGAATGGTGTATGGTGAAAAGTCTCGTGGGTAGCAGTCACCAGAGAGTTCTATAAACAAATATTTAATGTAGAAGCTTAATAATAATTATTTAGGTGAATTTGCTAGTGCTTAAATAACATAGGTAGTGTAACTGCTAAGGAGAAACCGTTACCAAGAAGTAGATGTGAGTTTAGGAAGATACATTAAATGGTGTGCCACTGAAGATTTAATAGTGCCAAGGGTTAAACTGTAGTAAAGAGTGTGGGAATAGTACAGATGATTACCAAGAGTCCACCATAGAAGACCATGAAGTAATACAAACTTAAATCCGATAAGAGTATGGTATGTCACAAGAGATAAAAGCGTGGAAAATAGAGGAGAAAAAGAGTGGATGAAAAAGAGAAAAGGTTGCCTCAAAAGATGGAATGCCTCAAAATTAGTTAGGATTGCAGTACACTGGGCTGCTGTGACGTGGCCACTGCAGCTTACATATACAGTATCTCACAAAAGTGATAACACCATTCACATTATTGTAAATATTTTATTAAATCTTTTCATGTGACAACACTGAAGAAATTACACTTTGCTACAATGTAAAATAGTGATTTTACAGCTTGTATAACAGTGTAAATTTTCTGTCCCCTCAAAATAACTCAACAGACAGCCATTAATGTCTAAACCGCTGGCAACAAAAGTGAGTCCAAATTGAATGTCCAAATGTCCAAAGAATGTCCAAATTGGGTCAAAAGTGTCAATAATTTGTGTGGCCACCATTATTTTCCAGCACTGCTTTAACCCTCTTGGGCATGGAGTTCACCAGAGCTTCACAGGTTGCCACTGGAGTCCGCCTCCACTCCTCCATGATGACATCTCACGGAGCTGGTGGATGTTAGAGACCTTGGGCTCCCCCAATTTCCATTTTAGGATGCCCCACAGATGCTCAATAGAGTTTAGGTTTGGAAACATGCTTGGCCAGTTCATCACCTTTACCCTCAGCTTCTTTAGAAAGGCAGCCGTCGCATTGGATGTGTGTTTGGCTATCATTATCATGTTGGAATACTGCCCTGCCGCCCAATTTCTGAAGGGAGGGGATAATGCTCTGCTTCAGTATGTCACGGTGCTTGTTGTGTTCATGGTTCCCTCAATGAACTGTAGCTTCTCGGTGTCGGCAGCACTCATGCAGCGCCAGAGCATGACACTCCCACCATCATGCTTGACTGTAGACAAGACACACTTGTCTTTGTACTCCTCACCTGGTTTCCGCCACAAACGCTTGACACCATCTGAATCAAATAGGTTTATCTTGGTCTCATCAGACCACAGGGCAGAGTTCCAGTAATCTGTGTCCTTAGTCTGCTTGTCTTCAGCAAACTGTTTGTGGGCTTTCTTGTGCATCATCTTTAGAAGAGGCTTCCTTCTGGGACGACAGCCATGCAGACCAATTGGATGCAGTGTGCAGTGTATGGTCTGAGCACTGACAGGATGACCCCCCCATCCCTTCAACCACTGCAGAAATGCTGGCAGCACTCATATGTCTGTTTCCTAAAGACAACCTCTGAATATGACGCAGAGCACATGCACTCAACTTCTTTGTTCGACCATGGCGAGGCCTGTTCTGAGTGGAATGTGTACTGTTAAACTGCTGTATGGTCTTGGCCACCGTGCTGCAGCTTTAGTTTCGGAGTCTTGGCAATCTTCTTATAGCCTAGGTCATTTTTATGTAGAGCAACAGTTCTTTTTTTTCAGATCCTCAGAGTTCTTTGCCATGAGGTGCCATGTTGAACTTCCAGTGACCAGTATGAGAGAGTGAGAGCGATAATACCAAACACACCTGCTCCCCATTCACACCTGAGACCTTGTAACACTAATGAGTCACATGACATTGGGGAGGGAAAATGGCTAATTGGGCCCAATTTTGACATTTTCGCTTAGGGGTGTACTCACTTTTGTTGCCAGTGGTTTTGACAATAATGGCTGTGTGCTGAGTTATTTTGAGGGGACAGCAAATTTACACTTTTATACAAGCTGTACGCTCACTACTTTACATTGTAGCAAAGTGTCATGTCTTCAGTGTTGTCACATGAAAAGATATAATAAAATATTTACAAAAATGTAAGGGGTGTACTCACTTTTGTGAGATACTGTATATTTGCAAATGTGTGTAAACGTAACCCCTTGTTTTTAATGAGAACTGTTAGACTGGGTCAATTCCGTTTGTTGCAGGCTGGCTGGTAAGTAAGGTGGGAATTTTTGCTTGTTGTTTTTTGACATGCAACGCCCCTCCATGTGCTTGTTGCTGCAAAGGCTTGTCATAGGTTGGGGTGGTTGCCATTTGTTTGTACTGTTGGTGAATTGGTGAGGGGACTCACTGGATACCTTCGCTGCCATTGGGCTATTGCTAGGTTTCCAGTGCATCCCTATACCTTTATGTAGGGCTGGGCTCCCTCCAGGCATACCTCCCCTTAAACTATCCATTCATTTTTAAACACTCTTGGAAGGTTTCCCCCCTTAATGACCAGGCCATTTTTTGCGATTCGGCATTGTGTTACTTTAACTGACAATTGCTCGATTGTGTGATGCTGTACCCTAATAAAATTGATGTCCTTTTTTCCTCACAAACAGAGCTTTCTTTCGGTGGTATTTGATCACCTGTGTGAAAAACAGCGACATTTCTGAAAAAAAAAAAAAAAAAACAATATTTTTCACGTTCTGCTAGTTAACATTCCCCCCACCCAAAAAAAAAAAAAAAATTAAATGTTTTCATCCTTTTAGGCCAATTTGTATTCTGCTACATATTTTTGGTTAAAAAAAATCAAAAAAGCTGACAAACTCCTTCTACGGCTACAGCTTTCTACTGACGTTTTGATAATGTCCAGTATGCATGAGGCCTTATAGTCTATTCACTGTGGGAGGGCCCAGGGGGCAGGTTAGACTTTTATGCATCTTAGGCAAATAATATATGATAGGAGTGCATGGTGTCCTGGGTACCAAAACCTGTTTTTCTTTTTTATTAAGGATACCTAATTTAAAACCATTGTTAATGATTTTTTTTCCAACTCTTTTTTGATTCTACATGCTCTAAGAGGTTCCTGGTATGCTTAAAGGCCCCGGCTGAGTTTAAAGCCACAAGTGTCACTGACCTTCCGTGATAGAAGGTCCGTGCTATTTTCTAAGTAAGCATTTTTGCCTATGGTGGAGGTGAAGGAACCCTTCTTACCAACATTGGGAAGATATCTCTACTATTGGTGTCGGTTGAGTATTATTTCTACCGCAACTCCGTTTATGAATTTTTGTATATTGTTTTTTCACAATGAAAGGCTGTACCCTGCATCTGGGCTATGTGAGCAGAGGAATTACGCCAGCATTTACACTGAATGGGCTCAGCCGGACCATGTACAAGAGCATATATTATAGTCACATGATCAGTTTCAGTAACAGTAACAGCCTAGAACAAAACCTTCAGCTCCATTTTTATATGTCACCAACTAAAAGATTTTTTTTCACCAAAGATGAATTTCCTATTGCAGAAGATACCTATAATTTATTGTGAAACTCTGTGTAGACTTCTAGCTAAATAGGTGAGACAGTTCCACGGGATGGGTTATCTTGGAAGTCCTGTACACAAAGTACTGTTTCCATGGTTGTACAGAAGAGGAATAAGAATTTTAGATCATTTTTAGAAAAATCATAGCCAGTTGCAGATTGAAATAAAAATATAATTTGTTTTTGTTTTTCATGTATAGTCTTCTAGCAGTAAAAATGTACATATTTAGTAAGGTTGAAAAATGCACCAGGCCACCCAGTTCAATCTGAAAATGTGTGTGTGTGTGTTTCTGTTGCTACCAATTTCCATATTTCGGTACATTGTATTTGCCAAGAAACACATCTAAAAGAAAAAATTGTCAATTTTAAAAAAAGTGACATCTTAAACTCTGTATTTTCCCTTTGGCACTTATCAGTCAATCTGCTCATTTAATGGTTATACAGAACAGAATGTAGCTTAGTATCACTACAGCCTGGAGGAGCCCCTGTCATCATTGATAACTTTACCTGTTTGTACTATTAGGGATTAGTGATGCAGATGACATTTTGGCCACATATAATGCTCTTCAAATGATAATGAATATGTACTCTACATTAGTTTGATGCAATTTACATACCTCTCCTGAACCAGCAATGCCTCAGGGCAAGGCTGATCAACTTACTTCCTCCAGTTGTTTGAAATCTACAAGTCCCAAGGTGCTTTTTTGCTTTTGTATTACCTTAATCACTACAGTTTGTAATTATTGTTATTATTTTTATTACAATTCAGCTTTAGGCAGAAGAAAAACGTGAGACCTTCAATCACAGGATTCCTTATTGGACAAGTAGCATTTGGAGAATGAGAAATCAGTGGTTGCTCCCTTCATGTTTATTTCCAAGTGTTCCTTTAAATAGATACGGTTACCAGAACATTGAGTTCAATTAAAATTTCCCCATAGGGTTATATGTGCAATTAAAATATTTTTTTAGGATTTATTTAACATTATTTGATTGCGTAGACACCCAAAAAGCTTTGTGCTGCTGCATGTCACCATCTTTGATGTGACATCAGCATACCCAGCAGACCTTTAGACCTGTCACTCAAGTATTCCCCTTTACTCCTTCCACAGCAGCTATATAAAAGATTGGTGAAGAGAGGGGCAAGGGAGCTAGGTGAGCACAGAGAGTATTTAGAGACTCTCAGTAGAGGAAAGGTCTTCAAATGCAAATTAATACAAAATGTTTTTACAGAAAGGAAAAACAATACACGTAAGCATTTTAAATAGTACATTTTCTGTGCTTTTGCTTGCAATGTTTAAGGTTGGTGACAGAGGCTCTTTAGATTTTCCTTAAGGGCCATTTCACACGAACGATCCGATCAGATCCGCCTGTCAGTTTTTTAAGCGGATCTGATCGGATCCTCAATGCATCTCTATGGGGCAGCGGATGTCAGTGGAGACATGTCCACTGACACCAGCTGCCATCCGCATCCGATCCTGTCCGTGAAATTCGCACAGATGGAAACCCTATTTTCCATCCGTCCAGGGGATCGGATGGGATCGGATGAGAGCGGACAGGCTCTCATCTGATTCCCCTTAGAGAACAGCGGGGCTCTGACGCTCTGTGAGCGGAGAGGGGAGCTGTCACCTACCTGCTCAGCGGGGATCAGTGTATCGATCCCCCGCTAAGCAGCACGGAGTCCACCGATGGAGCGGACCATGTGAAAGGAGCCTTACTCTTTTTTTTTTTTTTCAAAAATTTTTATTGAAAATTTGCAATTTACAAGTCTCACACAGAAACAGAAAGGAGTAGATTTACAAAGCTTGCATCTAAATCCCTATCAATGTTTCCTTTTACTGCACTGATATTACTGTATGTCTTTGTACCTAATATCATGCAGCTTTAATCACATGAACATACAGTATCTCACAAAAGTGAGTACACCCCTCACATTATAGTAAATATTTTATTATATCTTTTCATGTGACAACACTGAAGAAATGACACTTTGCTACAATGTAAAGTAGTGAGTGTACAGCTTGTATAACAGTGTAAATTTTCTGTCCCCTCAAAATAACTCAACCCACAGCCATTAATATCTAAACCACTGGCAACTAAAGTGAGTACACCCCTAAGTCAAAATGTCCAAATTGGGCCCAAAGTGTCAATATTTTGTGTTGCCACCATTATTTTCCAGCACTGCCTTAACCCTATTGGGCATAGAGTTCACCAGAGATTTAAAGGTTTACACTGGAGTCCTCTTCCACTCCTCCATAATGACATTACAGAGCTGGTGGATGTTAGAGATCTTGCGCTCCACCACCTTCTATTTGAGGGTGCCCCACAAATTCTCAATACATGCTTGGCCAGTCCATCACCTTTACCCTCAGCTTCTTTTGCAAGGCAGTGGTCGTCTTGGAAGTGTGTTTGTGGTCCTTATCATGTTGGAATACTGCCCTGCAGCCCAGTCCCTGAAGGGAGGGGATCATGCTCTGTTTCAGTGTGTCACAGTACATGTTGACATTCATGGTTCCCTCAAAGAACTGTAGTTCCCCAGTGCCGGCAGCACTCATGCAGCCCCAGACCATGACACTCTTACCACCATGCTTCACTGTAGGCAAGACACACTTGTCTTTGTACTCCTCACCTGGTTGCCGCCACACATTCTAGACACCATCTGAACCAAATAAATTTATCTTGGTCTCATCAAACCACAGGACATGGTTCCAGTAATCCATGTCCTTAGTCTGCTTGTCTTCAGCAAACTGTTTGTGGGCTTTCTTGTGCATCATCTTTAGAAGAGGCTTCTTTCTGGGACCACAGTCATGCAGAACAATGTGATGCAGTGTGCAGCGTAAAGTCAGAGCATTGACAGGCTGACTCCCCACCCCTTCAACCTCTGCAGCATTGCAGGCAGCACTCATACGTATTTTTTCCAAAGACAACCTCTGGGTATGACGATGAGCATGTGCACTCAACTTCTTTGGTCGACCATGGTGAGGCCTGTTTTGAGTGGAACCTGTCCTAGTATGTATGGTCTTGGTCAACGTGCTGCAGCTCAGTTCCAGGGTCTTGGTAATCATCTTATAGCCTAGGCCATCTTTATGTAGAGCAACAATTCTTTTTTTCAGATCCTCAGAGAGTTCTTTGCCATGAGGGGCCATGTTAAACTTCCACTGACCGGTATGAGAGAGTGAGAGCGATAACACCAAATTTAACACACCCGCACCCCATTGACACCTGAGACCTTGTAACACTAACGAGTCAAATGACACCGGGGAGGGAAAATGGCTAATTGGGTCCAATTTGGACATTTTGATTTAGGGGTGTACTCACTTTTTTTTGCCATTAATGACTGTGTGTTGAGTTATTTTGAGGAGACAGCAATTTTACACTGTTATACAAGCTGTACACTCACTACTACTTTTACATTGTAGCAAAGTCACATGAAAAGATATAATAAAATATTTACAAAAATGTGAGGGGTGTACTCACTTTTGTGAGATACTGTATATGTAAATAGATAACTATTACCAAATTATTGATTTATCGTAGAAGCATGTATGAGTAATTTGCATTTAACAGATATTATAACCAATTCAACTGTATAGATAAATTGGTTATATTATCTATTATCTTTTACTATGAAGTATAGAAAAAGAAAAGAACAAAGGAAAAAGACAGAAATAAAAAAAGAAAAATCCTTTATACTAGTGTTAATATAAAGTATTAGTAAAAAGTTGTTCGTCGATAGTGTTGTTGTTTACTATGTTGAAGATCCTTAGAATTTCTGCAGGCATTTTGTAGAAAAAAAATATTGATACTAGAAATCACTTGGTTGAATTGTTAGTCTGCCTAGAGAATTATTCATATTTGCTTTACTGTACCATTCAGTATAAAGAAATGGTATCATCAGTTGGAATATTTCCGAGTTTAAAAATGAGTGTTCCATAAATCTTTGCCATCGGTTAAAGATACATTTTGTAGAGTTAAGAGCTTGTGTTATTGTGTACAGTTTTTCGATTTACAGCAAGGATTTCAGTTCTTTTTTAATCGTAGTTATTTTGGGAGCAATAGGGGATGTCTAGGATTTTAATGTAGCCATCAACAAACATTTCCTTAACTCCTAAAGTGTATATCCACTTTTAGAACCAAACTGGGATAATGCCTACTTTATACTTGATACATGTCCTCATTCACATAGCATAACTTGAAAATATTTAAAAATTGACACTTATCTATTTTAAATGCTCTATTCTGGACCCTCCAGCAAGGAAAAATGCCACACAGTTTTCTTTGTTTGTGAAGGGGCTGGACTGCTGTGTTTCCCATAAATAACCCTGGCTGTATTGTGCAGGAAGATTTGCATTATCAGTTGTAACTAGATTTGAATACTGTCTGTCCTAACAAAGGCTTAGAGCAGGGGTGGGGAACCTTTTTTCTGCCAGGGGCCATTTGGGTTTTTATAAAATCATTCGGGGGCCGTACAAAACTATCAACTTAAAAATGTGCCTATTATATTTGGTCAAACATTTAATTAACTCACCCCTAATGTGATGGCTGCAACTGCTTCTCTTTGGTGAGGTGTGTGTTGTTAGATGGTATTGATGATGTTGCTACTCGCAACTGGTTTTCCAGGTTTGTGTCGGTCAGTCTGGAGCTTAGTCGACTCTTTGTGGTGGTAAGTTTTGAAAAGAACTGCTGGTGGGTAATGCTGGTGGTGGGTATAGCTGGCTGGTACTGCGGGCTCAGGCTGGTACTGCTGGCTTGTACTGTGCTGTGGGTACTGCTGGCTGGTACTGCTGTGGGTACTGCTGATTCAGGCTGGTACTGTGTTGTAGGTACTGCTGGCCCAGGCTGGTACTGCTGTATGTACTACTGGCTCTGGCTGGTACTGCTGTGGGTACTGCTGGTTCTGTTGTGGGTACTACTGGCTCTGGCTGGTACTGCTGTGGGTACTGCTGGTTCTGTTGTGGGTACTACTGGCTCTGGCTGGTACTGTTGTGGGTACTGCTGGCTCTTTTGTGGGTACTGCTGGCTCTGGCTGGTACTGCTGTGTGTGCTGCTGGCTCTGGCTGGTACTGCTGTGAATGATGCTGGCTCTGGCTGGTACTGCTGTGAGTGCTGCTGGCTCTGGCTGGTACTGCTGTGTGTGCTGCTGGTGGGAAATGCTGGCTAGCAGCGGTGCCGTGCTGGAGGAAGAGGCGATGTTTCCTGTATTGGTCACAGGCGGAGTGCATTTGATATCACTCTCCACCTGTAACTCACTCAGACTGTCAGAACGGAGCCGGAACAATACAGGAAGCATTGGCTCCATTCTGACAGATCAGCTGAGAGACAGACTCGGCTGCATGGGGGGCTGGACCAAATGACTTCGAGGGCCACATACGGCCCCCGGGCCTTAGGTTCCCCACCCCTGGCTTAGAGGATTAGGAGCAAGGCTTCTTGCATTGTATGTTAATGAGGACAGACTTGGGACAGACTCACTCTAACGTTCAAAAAACCTTTCGGTCAGCTCAAACCACTTCATTATACTCCTGGATCTTAAAGGATTTCCTGCATCAGGCATCTTGAGGGCATACATAAACAGCTCCATGCTTTATCCAAGCAAAAAGAGTTGCTGGCTCTCAGAGAGAGACTGAATCAACTACTGTGTAGATGTCCAGGACAGGATACATAGGAGTAGATGTTACTTGTACATATTTGACAATAAACCGTGCACTCTTCTAGCATGAGCCCAGCGGGGGATCCAAGTGAAGTGTCACATGACAAATCTTGTTGCCCCAGATGGCACCAAAAAAATGGACTTGGTATTCAGAACCTTAAGAGAGTCTTTAAACAATTTTACCAAAGTCTGTACAACCTCAAAGGTCCTGACTCACGTCCATCTCCCTCAGAACTGATTTATTCGCTTTCTTCCTGATGTTGTTGGGTCTACCAGTTCTCCCCCTACAAGTGGGTGAGGATATGCATCTGATATGCTGTTTCCACCTCTAAAACTGGAAAGACCCTGGGCCCCGACGGGTTGCCTCTTAGCTACTATATAACTTTTAGGGATGTACTATCTCCCTACTTTCTATGTGAGGTTAACTATGTTTCTACCGGCCATCTCCTAGCACAGGACTTATTGCAGGCACACATGGCGGTCATCCCCAGACCAGATATGTAATGACCACACAAGTGATGATAGACCAATTTTCCTTTTGAACATTGATTTAATACTCCTTTTGAAAATCTTGGTGAACATGTTGCTCCCTCACATCGCTTGGATTATTGAGGGGGACCAGGTTGGCTTTGTACCACAGAGAGATGCCAGGGACAACACCACAAAAGTCATTGGCTTAATACATTCTGGCTGAACCTTTTATGCTGTTATCTATGGATGCAGAAAAGGCCTATGATTGAGTGGACTGGCAATTTCTGTGGTCCACTTTGACTCCCATTTGCCTGGGACACCATTGCATGAATCTATGCCCTTAATTCTTCCCCCGTGGCTGCAGTATATCAGGTATACCCCATATCAGGTATACCCATCATAGTGTCCCAATACATCAGGTTATATACATCAGGTTCCCCTATCACAGTGCCCCCATACATCAGGTTCCCACATCACAGTGCCCCCATACATCAGGTTCTCCCATAACTGTGTCCCCCAACATCAGGTTCTCCTATCACAGTGCCCATTAGGTTTCCCCTTAACAGTGTCCCCATACATCCGTTTTCCCCCATCACAGTGCACCAATACTTCAAGTTCCCCCCATAACAGTGCACCCATGCTTTAGGTTCTCCCATCATAGTGCCCATATACATCAGGTTCCCCATACAGTAGGTTCCCCATAACTGTGTCCCCAAACATCAGGTTCCCCCATCACAGTGCCCATATACATCAGGTTCCCCCATCACAGTGTGACCATAGACCAGAGTTGTGCCCCCTCACCTTATACTCAAAGATCACAAATGCTGTTCCCATCAGATAGACTAAAGTAATAGCATGCAATGTCAAGCTGCAGCTGTCAAAGTCGGCAGAATATTAGCATGCATAAGGAAGGGGATATATTCCAGAGACAAAGCTATAATCCTGCCACTTTATAAAACCCTGGTCTGGCCACACCTGGAGTATTCTGTCCAGTTCTGGTCGCCAATCCTCAGGAAGGATATGCTGGAACTGGTAAAGAGTCCAAAGAAGGGCAACTGGTGTGAATGTCTCTGACCAAACAATTAGAAAAAGACTTCATGAGGGTGGCCTGAGGGCCCACCATCCTCTAGTGGGCCCTGTACTCACTGCCCGGGAACCATGGAGCTTGATTGGCATTTGCCATTGAACACCAGAACTGGCAGGTCCACCACTGGTGTCCTGTAATTTTCACAGATGAGAGCAGGTTCACCCTGAGCACATGTGACAGACATAAAAGGGTCTAGAGAAGCCGTGGAGAATGTTATGCTGCCTATAACATCGTTCAGCATGACCGGTTTTGTAGTGGGTCAATGATGGACTGGGGAGGCATATCCAAGGAGGGACACACAGACCTCTACAGGCTAGACATTTGCACCCTGACTGCCATTAGGTATCAAGATGAAATCCTTGAAAGACAAAGAGTTCCTGCGAGCTACCTTTCAATACCAGATTTTTAAAATGCCGCAAACACTTCACTTCTCATAAAAAGTGTAAATACTCTAAAATATATAAAAATGTGTTGCACAGAATAAAAATCTATTAAATATGATAAATATCCTCAATAAATAAACTGGTGCATATACAAATACAAATGTATAAATCCCTAATAATCCTCCTATTGCTGCATCAGCATAGGAGAGGATATACAGCCACCGCGCCCCCCGCTTTTCCATTACGGCTCGTAAGGATAAACTGTACATCGCTTGTTAAAGGTGCATGGATGCACCGAAAATCGTGAGTTTACATTGATTCTTCTTTGTTTGAAATAAATGTTTTAAAGATATAGGCACTATTGGAGATTTCTTTTTTGCATATAACACGTGATACTTGCTGCTGGAGTGTCATGGCTTGGATGGAGTGATTTACCCGATTTCCGGTATAAGGGCTTGTTTAAATCACATTCTGAGTCACGTACCATTGGAACACTAGGACCTGGAAGGGTCATCCCTATGAAGGAACCCCTATAGAGGAGTCTGTTTTAACTGTTTTTAAGGTGAGCGCCCACTCACAAGGGGGTGCACAGTGATTTTAGGATGCGTGACACTCTGGTCACTCACTATTTTGGGGAGCACCTGCCACCTACAGGTGGTTTTGAGCACAGCAAGAAATTCTCATTTGCACTGATTCACAAGGACTGGAACTTCCTATTTTTGGACACTAATTTTATATATTTATATGAATATTTTTTTCACATATTTATTTTGCGCTTCAATATGAGATTGATTTATGTTGCATTCTATTAGGATTCGATTACTACTGTGGTTGGCCTATTGATGTACATTGCACTGCATTTACACTATGCACTTATATGAGGATTTCATTGGATTTATTGAGAGTAGATTTATTTTTTATTTTATCATACATGATACTAAATTATTCACCGATCACTTTGTACATGTTACATTTATCATATTTATATATACCAGACTTTTTTATTGAGGAAGATTATTAGTGCCGGTTCACATATGTGCGGCTGCGGCGATCGCATGTAATGTCAGAGCGCACTGCTCCTTCATTACATGCGATCGGCTGTGCAGTGCGAGTTTAGCCATACACTTTGTATGGCTAAATTCACACTGCACCCGCAGCAAAGACGCACAGGACCCTTTTTTGCAGCCGCATCAGGATCGGATCGCACAGTGGTTCACACTTGTGCGATCCGATCCTGTGCGAACTGTCAGATCGCACTGCGATATGCGATCAAACTGGGGGAGTCATTAACATTTCATTGACACCCCCAGCGTATCGCATATGGCAGTGTGAACTACCAGAGGTGCGTTTGCGATGCGGGAACAGGCTACGAAATCGCAGCCTTCCCGCATCGCAGAAGTGTGAACCGGCACTTAGGGATTTATCCATTTGTATTTGTATATGCACCAGTTTATTTATTGAGGCTATTTATCATATTTGATAGATTTTTATTCTGCGCAACACAATTTTATGTATTTTAGAAGATGAAATCCTTGGACCCATTGTCCGACCCTACGCTGGTTCTTCCTGGTGCATGACAATGCCCAACCTCATGTGGTGAGAGTGTGCAGCCAGTTCCTAGAGGATTAAGGAATTGATACCATTGAATGGCCCCTACGCTTGCCTGACCTGTATCCAATAGAACACCTCTGGGACATTATGGGCCGGATTTAAAGAAACTGCAGCTTCAAACATCTATGACGTGTTTCAGTTTCGCCGCGTTCAAATCAATTAACTGGCGCTGCGGCGAATTGGCTAGTGAAACAGCAATAATGAATTCCGCCGTCAGCGGGATTCACTTACGATCGCGGCTTCGCCAATTCGCAAACTTATGTCTTCGTGCTTATAGCAGTTTCACATAGCGATGTGGGCTAGTGGATTAGTGCACACATCACACGTCTGTAATTCATCTCCCTCTGCTGTAGGTTCGAGGCTTACCATCTCCACCTACTTTTTTTATTTTCTTTTTTTGTTTATATTGCTAAAATGTAACGGATTACATCATATATATTGCTAAATAATGTTACACTCAGAAGCGCTTGCAAGCTTACACCATTTTAAGTGTTTTTTTGATCTTGTCTGTGTGTCAAATCGATCTTATGATTGAAAGTACCAAAGGCAAGTGACCAAACCCCTACCCTACTTCAGGGCAAGATGAAACCTCACAATTTTACCATGGTCTTCTTCCCACATTCCATACAATGTTTAGTTCTTTAGCTATATGTGCTTTTTAGCCTTAACACACTCCTTTTTTTCCACCATACAGCTTTATTCTGCACAATAGCTAAGTGCTTTGCAACTTCACTGCAGTTAACAACGTCATGGGTTCAAATCACATCACTACACTTGGGATCTCTTTTCACTCATTTTTTTTAACAGTTTTTTTTAACTATCTTGAATTTGGGGGGGGGGGGTGTCCTACCCAAATTTCAAGCACATCAATGGAAACAACACAATTTTGATTTTATGAGTGTGGTCCTAGTTTTATCGAGATGCAATTCTTTACATATTTACCATGGTTCTTACAATTTCTTGACCAATAAACATAGGTGTCTGATATTGGACTCTCTCCATATTTCAACAACACAGACCCTCATAGTCCAACACTACATTTGCCTCACACCTCAACACAACACTGTCACATCCCTACTCTACATTACAACCCCTCACATCACCAGTACAAGCAGCATGCAAAGTGCAAAACTCCGGCCTTGGCAGCTTAATGGGCCATACACTAACAATTTGTCTAGACTTTTTCCTGTAGACTTAACCAAACCATATAATATAAGCTCAAACCTCAACACTTTCAATTTGGATGCAATCAGGCAGGCCCTTGCACTACATAGAAAATGTCAATCTGAAGGATAAAGTCTTCTCTAAATCTTACAGTGTGGATGGCCCTTTTGTCTGTAGGCACCCACACAAAACAAAAAAACACATGTTCAATTCTAATGTCTTTATTTATTTGAGAATGACAGCAGAAGGAGGGATGCAGCAAAATAATATTGTCACTCTCCAGTCCGTGTGCCTTTACAGCGCCAGACCACGATCTTTGCTCCATGGCTACGGGATTCTGATGTCTTCCACAACTTCCGGCAGAGTTCAGAATCCATTCTGCACCTCTACCAGCTCATAGGGGACAGGCATGGCAAGGTTGCTGGTCAGCTTCCAAGCCACTTTCGAAGTTCCAGGGTGTTCATGTTGGTCATTGGCCATGTGCCTTACCAAATATCCACTGACCACAAAAGAAGATGAGTGGAGTCCATCAAGGTGGGTTTCTACCACCTACACCCGCAAGCAGTACCACTCCTGGAAAAATAAAACAAAGGATAAGACATTTCATTATGAAAATCACATCTTAATGCCTGTTTGCTTCATTCTGAACTTCATTTAATTTTGACATCACGAGTGAAATAACACATTTTATGCCAACTTACACAAACCAGAAATCATTAATGTAAACATTTGAATACACACCTGTGACGCCAGACAGCCCATCACCACAGGCTTCCCATGGTACGTGCCATGATTCCAAGATGTTGATGTTCTGGAAAATTAAAACACCATAAGATACCAAGCAGCCGTTCATGTTATCAATAACTACACAGGTGGCATAGACACAAATAAACACCTGCCAGCTCTTCTCAGCCCTTTACACTATTCACAATACCAACATGTTTATGGTTAGAAGTGCATGTTTTTGCTCAAGTAACACAATTTTACCAATGTTGACTACACTTTATCTACAATGGCAAGTGTCATTGGCAGATGATAATGACCCTCTGTCTCCCTGTGAGTGGCACCTCTGCTAACTAGCTAATTAATACACATGCCCTATCTTGACCGGTTACAGTACTTACATGTAAAGTGGCTAGCAACCAGGGTATTCCGGGTGGCCATACCGGCAGCGGTGCTCCGCCGCCTGGGGGCCGCCGGCTGACGGACCTCTGGCTCCCTCTCCTCCGTCAGCTCCCAAGATTCATCCCGGGCAACGCACATGTTGTGCAACACGCAGCACGCCAGGATGATCTTGGAAGCCTTTGTAGGAGAGTACAGGAGTTCACCCCCAGGCCGGGCCAAGCAGAGAAACCGGGACTTGAGAAGACCTATGGTCAACTCAATGATACTCCGGCTTCTCCGCAAGGCCCTGTTGTAATTCCTCTCTGCTGGGCCCTGGGGGTACCTGATTGGAGCCATCAGCCACGTCAGCTGCGGGTAACCAGCATCCCCTGAAAAATAAGAAAAATATACATTAGTTCTTCCTATCATGTGACTTTAGATGACTCCTCAAAATGGGAGACAATTAGGCATTTTACTAAACAACCTGCTCGTCTGTTTGCAAAAAATCATATGAAACATCTCAACTCTGTCTAACTGCCTAAATCACTAATACAAATGGGAAAAAGGACACACAAAGTGGTGGGTTTCTCTTGCAAGTTACAACTTGGCCCCTATTTTGTTCCTATTACATTAGCCTAGGTCTTACTTCTGGAATATATCTGCAACTAGAGTGAGGAAACCAATATTGACTCACTTATGCAAAGTACTTTGGGGATATGGCAATACCATTGGAATCATTTGTAGGTTTTCTTTGGGTGGCTAGAGGACACCATTTACACATTGGTTAACCACCTTCATTGGACTCAAAGACAACTTTGCAAATCTTTCTTTTGTGAGCTGCTAAGCTGCTGATCTGGTTGTGTGTGAACAGCCTGACAACTCCTAACACATCCATTTTAGGTAGGCTTTGCTTAAATCAGGGTGTACACCGATGTAGCTTATTCCTATGTCTATGTAATCTTACAGTTTATGTTGTTAAGACAAAATACTTTACCAATAAGCCACCCTTCGGGCATTTGTCCACTTTCAAACACCTCGTACAGAGTACTTGTTCTTAACATACTGGAATCATGGCACGACCCTGGGTGACCAGTGTTGACACTCATGATGCGCTGTTTGGCGTCACACACTAATTGGACGTTCACAGAGTGGTACTGCTTGCGGTTCCGGTACTCACTTTCGTGGCTCCTTGGTGGCCTAATGGCTATGTGGGTGCCATCGATTGCCCCTAGGATTTGCGGCATGTGTGCCCGCAGGTAGAAACCCAACTTGACTTCATTCCACTCATTTTCATTCTGTGGCCAGTGGATAAAATTGGGCACTATATCCACTATGGCATTAATGACCAACATGAACACCCTTGAAACTGTGGGCTGGCTAATGCCCATGATACTTCCCGAAGTGGCTTGGAAGCTGCCACGCCCTAAAATATACAAAGTGGCCAGCAATCTGGCCATGCCGGGCACCGCATGGCCGCGCTGTGTGTCCGGGTCAATTTTGTCTGCTATGAGCTGGTAGAGGTGTAGAATAGTTCCTCGCTCGAGCCGGAACTTCCTCCTGACATCAGAATCCCGCAGCTTGTCCAAATAGATCCTTGGAGCAAAAATGCGTGGCTGGCGAGGTAAGGGCACACAGACTGGAGGTGCTGCTGCTGGAGGTGCTGCTGCTGCTGCTGCAGCTTCCCCACCTTCTGCTGCAGCTTCCCCACCTTCTGCTGCCTCCTGTGCCAGGGCCTCCTCAAACAAGGCACCGATAAATGCCAGCATTGCACCATCTAATGCGTCTGGGATATCGTCCTCCATTTTGAACGCGCAAATTCGCGAATGCGCAGATATATATAGAAACGGCCGCTAATTATCACACCTGTGAGCCAGCTATAAAAGGAGCACATGGCCAATATGGCTGCTGGATGTTATAGATCGATGTTTCTTATGTGCTAGCAAGACCCTGTGACCCACAACCTACATTATCTGGAGGTAAGACAATTGTATCTCTCTCTCCCAAAAAAAAGGAAGGAGAGAATTTGTACTTATCTTGGGTGTGCTTAAGTTGTCTATGGTGAATCCCCTCCAACCCACAATAGCTTGGGAACCCCTCAAGTGTCTTTTAATCATTGGCAGTTGGTCCCATGTGCATGTGGTTTGGACATGTGTTTTCTCATGTTTGTTAAAGGTGTGCAGTCTAGATTTGGCATCTAAACCTGCCCCCTTACCTTCCCAGCTTCCAAAGACACCATTTTTGCTTTCCTGATAACTGTAATTTATTATGTGCACGTATGTAGGTCATGCGATTTCTCATGTATGTTTAATGTTTGCAGCCTCCTTTTGCCTATAAAGGATTACACCACCCCCCCTCCACCAAGTCTGTTTGTGCCATTAGGTAAGTGTTTGGAGGGCCTTGTGTGATTTGTACCCATATGCGTTTTCTTATGTGTTTTTTTTTTCCATTTCTTTGCAGCCTCTTCTGCTTTTTTTGCCACCACCACCACCACCACCGTGTTTGTGCCATTAGGTAAGTGTTTGGAGGGCCTCGTGTGATTTGTACCCATATGCGTTTTCTTATGTGTATTTTTTCCATTTCTTTGCAGCCTCTTCTGCTCTTTGCCACCACCACCACCACCACTGTGTTTGTGCCATTAGGTAAGTGTTTGGAGGGCCTCGTGTGATTTGTACCCATATGCATTTTCTTATTTTTTGTTTTACATTTCTTTGCAACCTCTTCTGCTTTTTTTGCCACCACCACCACCACCACCGTGTTTGTGCCATTAGGTAAGTGTTTGGAGGGCCTTGTGTGATTTGTACCCATATGCGTTTTCTTATGTGTTTTTTTTTTTCTATTTCTTTGCAGCCTCTTCTGTTTTTTTTGCCACCACCACCACCACCACCACCGTGTTTGTGCCATTAGGTAAGTGTTTGGAGGGCCTCGTGTGATTTGTACCCATATGCGTTTTCTTATGTGTTTTTTTTTTTCTATTTCTTTGCAGCCTCTTCTGTTTTTTTTGCCACCACCACCACCACCACCACCGTGTTTGTGCCATTAGGTAAGTGTTTGGAGGGCCTCGTGTGATTTGTACCCATATGCGTTTTCTTATTTTTTTTTTTACATTTCTTTGCAACCTCTTCTGCTTTTTTTGCCACCACCACCACCACCGTGTTTGTGCCATTAGGTAAGTGTTTGGAGGGCCTCGTGTGATTTGTACCCATATGCGTTTTCTTATGTGTTTTTTTTTTCCATTTCTTTGCAGCCTCTTCTGCTCTTTGCCCACTACTACCACCACCACCACCACCAAGTCTGTTTGTGCCATTAGGTAAGTGTGTTCTGTAACTGTTCACTAATTATACTGTATATGAAGAGCAATCTGCAAATCCTGTTTTTTCTGTTTTCTCTTTTGTCATTTCAGATTTAGGAGTTTGGGGCTCTTTGCTGCTGCTGGACAGCCAGATTCTCTGCCCACCTCGTGCTCCCATGGCCCCACCCACTGGAAGGATGAGAAGGGGCAGGGTGGCCAGGGTGGCCAGGGGGGGCAGGGGGGGCAGGGTGGGCAGATCGTCTGGCTCTGGTGTGAGGGAGGCTCCAGCTGTATCCATGAGGGAGTCCACCATCCCCATCCCGGAGGAGGAAGCCGGGGGAGGTGGTAACACACCAAGTGGACAAGCTGGCTCTTCTGACAGTAGTCCTGGAGCGGGTCCGTCCACCAGAGTCAGCTTGTCCACATTATCCCGGCTTCCCCGTTTCACCCACAATCAGTGCTGTGCCCTGGTCCACGCCTATATGGCCAGATATCAGGCGATACATGGGACCAGGGCCGCGTCTTACTCAGTAACAGAGAAGAACAGATTGTGGGATGAAATCCGGGATGCTGTAAATGCACTGGGTGAAGCACCTCGCCACCGTGACAGTGTGCGGAAGAAGGTCAACGACATCTGTGGGTCCGTTCGGAAGAAGCTAATTGCATGGGCTGCGGAGGGTCTTTATGACCGACAAGGTCGGCTGGATGAACGTGCACGAAGTTCTCTCTGGGATTATCAATTACCTTTCTTGAACATCATAGGACCTGATACCATCTTTACCAGAGAGGACTTAGATTCGGATGCTTTGCACCGAGGTAGGATATTATCTTGGATGTCAATTGTGTGAGTTGTTTGGAAAAGATTAACTACTATCCTATGTGTGACATTAATAGAATGTGATACTTGCCCTTCCAATTGTCCTTTTTTTGTTTTCCCCAACCTGCAATTTGTTCATCTGTAGCACGGATCTCAGCCCCTCCACAGCCCATGCAGCTTGGCGAACCAGATGGACTCACAGGTGTTGACATCAGTGCTGACCCTCCTCCTGGTAGGTCCAATATCATACTGTGCCAAACAATGTAGATGTTTTTTTTTTTCCAAGATAGCTCATATTGCTATGTCCTTTACAGAAGATCCGCAGCAGGGAACACACCCAGTGCAGCTAGGCCTGGAGGAAGGTGTTGGTATGTCTAGCCAAATAATGTTTTTTGGAATCTTATTAACCCCATTAACACACATGTTTTTTCTTATGAAAGAGTGTTGCCTTTTAGATGTTTACCCTGCAAAACACAGTTGACAGCATTAATGGGTGCCGTCATTAGTAGGCAGACCAAGCCTTCTTAACCTTTGGGAGGGTTTAGCAAGTGTCCTATGAGCCCAGGAAAGCACTTTTGAATGTTTGGCCTCAATGCTTCATTCATGAAGCTAGGAGGGCAATCTGGCCATAATCATTACTGACTAAGGTTATGTACTAAACATGTTTTTTTTTTTTGGTTTTTAAAAGAACATCAGGCCCCTCTTGACGTTGCAGCTGGAGTTGGATCAGGAGCTGGCGACGATTCTGCATCCAGTGCTGTGGTATGTGATATAAGGGAACAAGGTGCACATGTAACATTTCAATGGTAGCATTGATTTTGGACTAGATGTGGCTTACATTGTGTGTGTTAAATTAGTGCTATGACATTCTGACGATGCACCAGCACAACAAGAGTTCTATCTTGAACATCAGGGAATTATGTTATAATTTGGTGTGCCACTAATGTTCCAAAAACATCCAGGATCTTTAAAGTCCGGCCCGTCTTTGATTTTCCAGGTCCAAATTCATGGGTATCGTTTGGTTGGGTTGTCCTCTAGCCGATTGATGGCAAGATTTTAGACAACATACGTAGATGTATAAAGTCATTGGTGTAGTAACAGATTTACCAAAAGCATAAACAACCTACCACACCAGGGTTAATTGGGAACACCTTCATGTTGAATCTTTTTTGCCTTTGTCATATTAGTCATATATAATATGTACCCATTATCAGAAGTGTTGCTAGCTTGGATAATCTTACAATGAACAAGTACTCATTAGAAGCACATCAAACTTTTCAACGTTCTGCTTGGGGTGTTAAGTTGTCAAACTAATCTGAAATATTTAGTCATGATGTTTGATAATGATTTGGTCTATTTCTTCTGCTTTCAGGTAGCCTTAGATGCAGAGGGATTGTCACCTACCCAACTTCGTCCATCTATGCTGGATGTAGCCGAGAGGCTGCTTGATGAGTATCAGGTCCAAAATGAGTTAAGGAGGCGTACTCAGCAATCTACTGAGGCAGTACGTCTGCTCGGGCTCATACAGGAATCTGTAGCAACAATGGTACAGGTTCACCAGGATATGTTACAGGTTCAACAGGATATGCGTAACAGCTTGGTAAGTTTAGCAGACCAGCATCAACGGGATCGGCAAAGTGTTGACACTCAGGTGCTGGCCACACGCCAATGCCTGTTTGGATCTGAAGATGCCCCATTGGCAGAGCCCTCCCAAACATCTCACTCACCTGCCACTGCAGGTTGTGGTAGTGGGAGGGTAATGCCAGTGTTGGCCACTTGTCAGGCAGCTGGGGATGGGACAATTCCTCCTGTAGCCACTCCTAGCACTTCACACTCCGTTCGGACTCCCACACCCCTCAATGAGCAATCCTCCTGCACAACCTCAATGCGCACTGGTTCCACAGTACCCCTTCCACCTGACTACATTCCCTCCACACCTTTATCACTTCACTCCTCCCCAGGCCGTTCTTCTTTTTTGTCACCAATGCGACATGTCGTTTGCCCCCGCACCGTGGACCACAACAACCAATCAACCACCACTCCCCACACATCTTCACAACCCTTGCACCACCAGCAGCATCAAATAGCCTTGGAGCAGCAACGATCCCATCTCATGTTAATGGCACACGTTGCCCAAATTCTTAGGCTGACCCCAGAGCAGATGAGACTATTGGCACAACATCTTCTGTCTGGGACATTTCCAAGGTTCAACACCCTGCATCATCAGCAGCCTCAGACACAAGATATGATCCTAATGGGCCACTTGACCACAACTCTACAGCTAACCCCAGACCAGATGGAACTATTGGCCCACCATTTGATGGCAGGAACCTTAACAGTGCTCACCACACTGCTTCAGGCACCACCACCAACTTAATTTTTTGTTTTTTTGTTTAATTTGGTTTAGTTTTGTTAATGATTGTTACATTGGCCAATTTGTTGGGCCATTTTTTTTTTAATTTGAGGGTGGCACAATATGATTTATTATAGTGCTTCTTTTGGGGATGAAATAAAATTTTATGCAAAATGATTAGTTTGTGTTTGCTCTTTGGTTTTTTAGGAGTGTTGGTGGCCAAGTAATGGCCCTGGTTAATGTAGGCATTTATACACACGTGCTTCTCGATCTCCAAACATATGATTTCATGTAAATTTAGATAACTCAATGTTCACATAACGACCCAAGAAAAGGTCTCCCTTCAAATGTAGCTTCAAAACAAGTCTCAAGGCTAACATAAACCAAAGCCAACATACTAACAATTACAGACCACACCACTCGACTAAACAAATACAACACAAAAGACATTCGATGTGTACACCAAAAAGAAAACTTGGGTAATAAAATAAATTTTTTAATAACACATGTGGGTGTCTACCAACTGTAGCGTACAAAAAATATATTACAATATATAATAGAATGAACTAAATTGCCAATGTAACATTTGTGTTGCAAAGAGCAACATACTTTAATTTTATTTAGATAAACATATTTTGTGTTCCAAAATTTTTTTTGAGGTTTTCACTAAAACAAGTCTTTTTTGTAAACATTTAGTTTGTTACCAAAAACAACAAGGCTTTTTTGTAAACATTTTTGGTTTAGTTTGTTACCAAAAACAACAAGGCTTTTTTGTAAACATTTTTGGTTTAGTTTGTTACCAAAAACAACAAGGCTTTTTTGTAAACATTTTTGGTTTAGTTTGTTACCAAAAACAACAAGGCTTTTTTGTAAACGTTTTTGGTTTAGTTTGTTACCAAAAACAACAAGGCTTTTTTGTAAACATTTTTGGTTTAGTTTGTTACCAAAAACAACAAGGCTTTTTTGTAAACATTTTTGGTTTAGTTTGTTACCAAAAACAACAAGGCTTTTTTGTAAACATTTTTGGTTTAGTTTGTTACCAAAAACAACAAGGCTTTTTTGTAAACATTTTTGGTTTAGTTTGTTACCAAAAACAACAAGTCTTTTTTGTAAACATTTTTGGTTTAGTTTGTTACCAAAAACAACAAGTCTTTTTTGTAAACATTTTTGGTTTAGTTTGTTACCAAAAACAACAAGTCTTTTTTGTAAACATTTTTGGTTTAGTTTGTTACCAAAAACAACAAGGCTTTTTTGTAAACATTTTTGGTTTAGTTTGTTACCAAAAAACAACAAGGCTTTTTTGTAAACATTTTTGGTTTAGTTTGTTACCAAAAACAACAAGGCTTTTTTGTAAACATTTTTTTTTTTTGGTTGCCAAAAACAAGGCTTTTTTTGTTTTTTTTTGTTTTTTTGGGTCCCAAAAAAAGGGTTTTTTTTAACTTTTTATATTTTTTTGGGTTGCCAAAAACAAGGCTTTTTTTGTTTTTTTTTGTTTTTTTTGGGTCCCAAAAAAAAGGGTTTTTTTTAACTTTTTATATTTTTTTTGGTTGCCAAAAACAAGGCTTTTTTTGTTTTTTTTTGTTTTTTTGGGTCCCAAAAAAAGGGTTTTTTTTAACTTTTTATATTTTTTTGGGTTGCCAAAAACAAGGCTTTTTTTGTTTTTTTGGTTTTTTTGGGTCCCAAAAAAAAGGGTTTTTAATTTTTTTCTTTTTTTGGTATATTTTTTTTTAGAATGTAGAAATGTGACATTTAAAAAACATTGGAAAATTAACACAACAAATTAAAAAAAAAAAACTACAATCTTTTTAAGGGTGACACATTCCTCACAAATGGCTCCTGAGGGTCTGGATCCGCCCCATAAGTGTGTTCCAAAACTAAAATTCGTTCTATGCACCACGTAACATATTCCAAAAGGACCTCATAGGTGAGGTGGGTGTGTCCTGGGTAGAAAAAGACATGACAATTAGTTTTATGCAAAATGATCCAAACAACGATTGTAATTAATGTGCCTCAACAAATATGCTTAGGAGTCTATTGGTTGGCTTTTATCAACACTCTGAAGCAAATATGCTAAATTGCTGGTGTAAACCTTAAACTCAAACTTTCACAGCAAATTGTTCAAAAGGTTACATAAGATGGCTTGGAATGTTAGTAGCAGTTCCACCAAAGCTAAGTAAAAGGCTTTTCTTCATGTCAACACAAGCAATCATTTAGAAGAATGTAAGGTGTTTTGGGTTCAATTGGTCAACACGATACATGTGCACACATTTATCTCTATCACCATTGGAGTTTGTGTAGCGTTCTCTCTCCCTCTTACTGTCTATAGATTGAACCTGACACATAGTAGAGACTTACCCTTTGGAATTCGGAGGGCCAGTTGTGGCCGGAGTACATGTGTCTGCTCCACCGTTTTATTTTCCGCCATCCCAGCTGTGTTAAGAGAGAAGAAAAAGTTTCTCAACAAATGGACTCACGCTAACTGTAGGTTACGCAGTCATGAAAACGCTCTAACACCCACTCCTTACCCCTCCACACTTCCCTGAACGTTTTATTTAGACATTGATATGGTGGTGATGCAGATTTGTACAGGTCAAGCGTCATTCTTCTGGGTGAAGCTTGTAGCGTTAAGGATACGTACTCCCTGCTTTTGTGCTGATTGTGTTTTTCAGATGTTTTTGGTGCCTCAGCCCTGCCTGTTCTAAGTGTTGGAAACATATCATTTTGGGAGGGCTGCGGAAAACTAATCAGGTTAGACTTACACTCTCTAGGTTTTTGGGGACAAGAGAAATAACAATCCTCCTTTTTACATGGCCCCTGTACACACCTCTAGGCACCTCCCTCCTGTTGTTTGACCCCACAGCAGGCAGCTTGCTATGGAGGCACATGAGATGAAGCCAAGCACCCTGTGCCTGTTCAGGCACTAGGCTGTGAGCCAGCCTTGCCCCCCTCCCTTCCAATGGTCTCAATGATTAGGAGTGACAGCATCAGGAGGCAATATTGGCATGCTGTCACCTCAGTTAAGGAGGAGGGGGAGTCTGTTCCAGACAAGTATTAGTGCAAAAATTTGGACCGTAAAAAATGGTCCCAGTAAGTCTTAGGGGGAATATGCACACCTATCACTTGGAATACTAATGCATAGAATGCATTCACATAAAGAACCTGCTGCCTTTAGAACAACTTGAAGCCTGAGCGGGGACATACACAGTTAGCATTTCTCCACTTACTAAGTAGACACATTACTGGAAAAGCACACAACTTACCATCATCAGGTTTTTTTTGGGCCCCTGAAGTGGATGGCGTGGCTGGCGTGGCTGGCTCTGGAGAAACTGCACAAAAAGAACACAAATTGTGAACTGGAATGTGTTACATTACCGAGGAAGAGTATTTATGAAAGATTGACAAACACACATTTTCAGTGTGGACTAAATCAGGACATGATTAAATTACAATGTCCACAAAAAATTAATAACAAAGCACACCATTTCCAATGTAGAGAAACTAACACCAATTTAGAATAGGGTGGCTTGAGATAACTTACAAAAGATAACATGTCCTGTAAAGCTCCCCAAAACCACCTTTCAAACATGAAGGTTAAGCAAGAGTGTTTCATGACCAACCTTCCTGTCACATATAGCAAAACTACACTTGCTTAGACTCCAACTTAGATTATCCTAGATACACATCATCCTAGCACACACAATTCATGTGAGAATCTAATTTTAGGTACTTACAGACTAGTTCAGGGGAGCCTGGAGTGGGGGAGGATGGGGGAGACCCTACATGGAGGGATGGTGTCCCTTCATGGGGGGATGGCGTCGTATCTCCTAGAAACACAAAGACACAAATACAATCCTTGAACCAAAGCTATTTGATAAAGGCACACAGAAAGTAGTTGGTAAACATTGAAGGTAGTAGTTACTTTGGACTGGGTAAGCAGCAGCCCCTCTTCACCAGTCCTCCACAACTAACATCCTCAATGTCAGCTGCTACATAACCCCAATGGCAAAATATAGATATTACAGCCCTTAGATTTCCCAGGACACATTGAACACACAAACACATGTAGAATACTTACTTCCCATTTGAGGAGAGCCCAGGTCCTCATCCGGTTCAGACCAATTGGCCTCTTCTTGGGCACCAATGTGTTCCTGGCCCGGATCCAGGCGACTTGGCCCTGCCTGAGGCTCCTCTCTTGCTGAAGTTACATCAACCACAAAAGAAAACAAAACAAACAATCATTCCTCCAAGTTCGACCTAATACACAACACACCAGCACATCCACATTACTTACAGGGGGCCTGAGAAGGCTGAGCCTCCACATCCTGATCACTGGTTTCTAAAATAAAAGAAAAACATTATATATTATTTATGGACACAAATAGGCAGTAACCTCTCATCATGCTAGCACCATACTCAATGCCCCTACAATTCAGAACATAGAAGTGCACTTACACCAATGAGATGCATTGACCATGTTTTAAAACAGGAGGGCACCATGCAAATTAAGCGGGCGCCTAAGGCCTCGCACCTACAGGGGCCTTGCGGCCAGTGGCGGAGCACCAACATTTCGAAGGGCGCAGTCAGGGAAATCTCCCAAGTAAAAGATTGCTTTCAATCCTCAGATATAAAATTTGCTGCAGTCCCTTCACTGCGTCTGCCAGGTGTCTGTTGTCCGCTGACACTTACTCCTCCTTCTCTGACTGGGGATTGGCCGTCTGATCATGTTATCCTAAGATGTGGAGGAATCGGTAGGTGTGTACCTGCCCCAGTAGGAAGTGACTGGCCAGTCAACTCACTCTGCTATCATCAGTTGTTGCTCTGGGAGGAGAGCTCCGCCCTGGACCCGGAACATACAGGTAACCAGGCCCAGACTTGATATTTTGCAGGCTGGTCATAGATTTGTGGTGTCCACTATGCAAAGGGATTGAGTAGCCCCAGGGAATTTGGAAGAGTCTGAAAATGGTTGGTGGAGGAGGAGGAGAAGAAGGCCCTGGGTGGCTGGGGGACAAGGAGAGGGCCCCTGGGTGTTTTCTAGAGGAGGAAAGATCCACAATGACGCCAGAGTCAATTGCCAGGGAAGAGAGTGGAGCTGAGCAAGTCCTGCCTATCTGACCTGAAAGCCAAACATGGTGTAGATGGAGCCCTTTGCCCTACACAATGACAGCACCGGAGGTGGAAGGTGAGTGGTAGCGGGTCTTTGACATTATAGAGCATATGGACTCTGTCCATTATTGGTAGTTTTTTGTTTGGAGTTGTCCTTTAGATGTTTAACTGTGTTGTTTTTGACCCGAGCTGTGAGGGACTGAGGTATGACAGCCCACTATGCTGAGACTTATAGTGCCCTAGAATGTTGAGGACTGAGGAATCCTTAGTCCCTAACAGAGGGCACTACAAGTCTTAGCATAGCAGGCAGTAGTTCCTCATTCCCCTACAGAGAGCATTACAAGTCCAAGCAGGTAGCCTTCTGCAGTGGGACTTGTTGTGCCCTTGACTGTGGTGGACTGAGGAAGGGAAGTGTAAGAGGGTCTCTGTAAGCTCAGATGTATGGGGGAGCTTTGGGGACCACAGAGTTCCCTTTTACACCAGAGTCCACAGCTTCCCCCCTCAAATAATGGTTCCCAGAACTCTCCTTACATCAGAGTCTTCACACTTCCCTCTTACAGTGTAGTAAGTCTGGAGACTCCGATGTAAAGGGGGCTCTGTAAAATGTGATTAGAGATTTGAAATTTCTACCATTTTTATTTTCTACTTACGATCCACAATTTTCAGCTGCTCAAATGGCTCGCTGTCTCTGAAGGCATATTGGAGTGTGGCCGTCCTCCTCCTCCCCTTCTTCACCAAAAGCACAAGAGGGTGCCGGCCGTCCGCTTTGGCTAGAAGCAGAAGAAAAAAAAGAAACATAAAAAATACGAATGTACATAGTAGTATTAAAGGTTGTGAAGAGACACTTGATGGAGGTAGGAAAGGTAGGAGCGAGAGGGAGGGGGGGGGGGGGTGTTGGTATTAGTGTTGTTGCATAGCTAAACACATGTCCACCTACCCAAAAAATTGTAACCTATCTGGTCACATGTAATGTATATTTTTACTTACCGGAGATTTGCTCCACACCCTTTAGCAGGAGCCTGGGTGAGCGCCTTTTGGCATCACTCCAGGCCCGCTGCAGATCCACCATATCAGCCTGGAACTGAAATCTCCGCTGCAGCCTCATCCGGACACGACACATCATCTTGTGCTTTTGGTGAAGATGCGTATTAACTTTATCATACCCCCAGAGGAGGAGGAGCTGTGGAAAGAGCAGTGTATGTTTGAGTCCAAGTATGTCCAAAATAGTACAGTCTTCAAATAACATGCTAGGTCGTCTTTGAGATATTGTAGAACAAAGAATTCCATTTCTGGTGATACATATACATCGATGTCCAAATCTACCTCCATGACATAGGTTGCCCCACACTGGTGATTTCCTCTACATGATATAGCCATTTTCTCAATTGGCCTTTCATGACACACCCAGGGCCGCCATCAGGGGGGGACAGGCAGTCACTGTATTTACAACCTTATTGCTGTCCATTTAGCAGGGTGAAAGTAACTTTACACACATGTAGCATAGGTATCAACTTTTGTCACCATGTTAAAAGGACAGCAGTATGGGTAGCATTACAGTGACTGTTATTAGTCCAGGCTCACTAAACTAGCCAATGCTTGGAAAAGCAAGCCATGCAGATTGCTTTTCAGGTCCCTTTTAACATGAGCTGTCTGATTGGGTGTGGCTGTTAATTTTTGACGCAGACCTGATAAGCCCCTCAATTCTCCTTTATGGAGTGTTATATGTAAATGGGATTGCTTCATTTGAGATGCAGATTTAAACTATGTATGGCCAGGCTGAAGGTACCCAAGTGGATTGCTCGATCACCTGGAGGACAACGTACAACCAGTCTGTCAGATTTTACACACACTTATCGCTAGCATCTCTTGTAGCCACTAGCAATAATCACTGTGTTTTCCTGGCAGGGGCAGCAGCGGGTGAACACAATGGCTCCGCAGGAGGGTTTCCCCTGTCTGTGTTGATGGTGGAATCAAGGCAAAATGTTTTTCCTGCAAGCCACGGGACAAACAAAGATAGTTTTGTAATTAATCCATGATTTTGCCAAAATGGAAAAAAAAGAGGTTTGCTTTGTATATTCTTAAGTTTGCTACATAACTAGAACATGTAACAGTGTTATATCATTGCATGAGATTTCCCCTCACTTCCTGTCTTGGTGTCACCACGACAGGAAATGAGGGAATCTCCCGTGGGGATATAGCCAGCAATTCTTTCCTTTTATATATACTATGGACATTATAAGGCAACAATTGCAAGCTATTTCCCCACAGTGATATTCCCCTCACTTCCTGTCTTGGTGACACTAAGACAGGAAGTGAGGGGAAATCTCATGCAATGATATCACCCTATTAGAAATTGGAGTTCCGTCTAAAAAGTATACATAAAGTAAGCACTTGGTTTCCAAAGTGGCAAAATTATGGAGGAGTTAAAACCCCATAGTGTGATTGGGGAATCTGACGCTGTGCTCCTACACTCCTCAATGTGTCTGTTCATTATGCTGTGCTGAATTATCCTTGATTCGCAATTCCTGCAAGAGTTGCACATGGTATGTGGGAGATGCAAATTTAAGGTGGCATAATTATCCACACAATCACACATAATCCTTTTTAAAGGTCCCCAGCAGAATTTGATGGCATAGTGGTTCACAGCAGTGCCATCAAATTCCAGTTAGATCTGTAAATTAACAAAGCAATGTGATCTGGGGGTGTATTTAACTTGCAATGGACACCCCCATTCATTATCATATGGCAGTGTGAGATGGGTGTGTTGGGAATGTGATCCATTAAGAAAAGTGATTATACACTCATGTGTTTCTTTTAGAGGTGATTTGTTCAAGGCAATCCTTTGAAGACATGACCATTCCAGATTTTTGGGATCACTGATTCCATCTCAGGTGAACCAATTAGCTGCTGTGTGCAGATCCAGCTTATGATGGTAAGAGTGTCAGACAAGCCAAACGGGGCCGAGCTTGCAGTGTGTATGGATGTATGTAAGGCAATAATTTTTGGCATTATGCATTTAGGGAATATAATAATGTTTCTAATCTTGCATATATGAAAAGGGTCAATACATTTGTCTTTATCTAGACAGATTCCAAAGCGTCAGAGCAATCTGTCACAGATAATTGTGTTTCATTTTGTGTAAACGTTGAAACTAATCAAATCTATCTATATACAGGCATAGCCCACTTTAAGTACACAATGGGACCAGGGCATGTATGTAAACTGAAAATGTACTTAAAGTGAAGCAATCCCTTTTTTCTTTTCTCAATGCATGAAAATACACCAGCTCCATTGTAAATTTTGGCCACATTGACATAGCCTTACTCCGAAACCATGTGGGAGCATGTTAAGGGGATCCAGGACTATGACATGATAGATTACCTAGGCAAGCTGCCCAGCCACAAAATGGATATGGTGTAGTCCTGGGTACCCTCTCGTTGCTCCCTAAGTTTGTTATCCCTGTCACTTATGGTTTGTGAGCAGTGTCATGGCAAGCTGAACAAGCTGTGTCCTTACTCACGATTGTATATAAAGTGAGTGTACTTAAAGCAGGGTATGCCTATCTATATCTATATAGAAAGATCAGAGATGTGAACCTGTTCCCTATTATATACACTAATATATGGTATATAACATATTCTATAATGTATATATTGTAAATAATGTATATATTGTATATAATATATACATAGTATATATATTGTCTCGAATATATATATTTTCTATAATATATATTTTGTGTATATATATTTTGTGTATATATATATATATATATATATATATATATATATACACACATACATACATTATATATATATATATATATATATATATATATATATATATATATATATATATATATAGGGAACAGGTTCACATCTAGGAAGTTTCTATAACAGGAAGCTTCTAGATCACGTCTAATAGGCAGAAAGTGCATGCGCAGATCAGCAGACCAAAAGTTTCTTGCACACCCGCTAGATAAGCGACCCAACCACCCACCCACCCACCCCGCACATTCACACCCCCTCCTTACCTTACACACAAATGCCACAATTTCGGACGTGTAGAGCGCAGGAGCCATGATTGCGATAAGGGCCGGGACAATTTCCGGAAACGTGTGCATGCACCAAAAGTTTCGTTTCCGGTTTCATGTATAAATGTGAGAATGTGGGTTTGTATATTCGCGAATTCGCGAATAGTCACCATACACAACCATTAAGCATATTTAACTTAGAAAAAGAAATACAAATACATACATTTGTGGACACCAGAAAACTTTATTTAGACACATGAAGACATTTGTAAAAAAGATTGTAAACATGCTGTTTAATACACAAATACACAGCTCAAACATTTCACATGACATATTTTTGGCACAGTCTCCACAGTATCCCATTGAAGCCACAGATTTGTATTTTTCAAACAAAAACAACCTTTGTACAACATTTAGACCATATACATCGACAAAGAGCCCATAATCAACAGATGCATGTGCAGATTGACAGAATTATGTTAACAGCAATAAATACTTACAGAGAGTCAACACACAACACAGCCAAATCTCACCTCCATAAATAACAAAGGGCCACAAATGTGAACCATAAAGCATGTGACACACAAATATTTTGGACCTCTTTGTAGGTCAAATCTTTCCTGATGTCTGAGTGAGCTATATATAATCCAAGCAAACACACACCCAGAATGGTAACGCCCAGTCCAAAAATTAACTGTGTGTGTCCTGTGTGTTTTGGAGCATGCTCAGTTGCCAAAACAAGGGAAATAGAAATGAGGAGGAGGAGAGAGACCTAAACTGCCCAAATCCATGTATGTATGTATGTAGGTGTGTATAGTATATGTGAATTGATAAAATTCTCTCTTCAAGTTTGCTAGTCATTATTTAGAATGTTTAGATACAGGAATACATACATATATATACAATTACATGAGAGAGCGAGAGAGAGAAATATATATTTAGGGAAACAATTGAAACACACCTTTTGGGATTTGGGAAGTGAGATTGTGACGATTGAACAGATATGTAAGCCAACAATCTGACTCATCACTCATGAACATCCCTAAATTTGGCGTGGCAATTATATCAGGCGTTCTTATGTGCGTTTTGGCTGGCGTTTTCACAGGCGTTTTGACATGCATTTTTTGGGCAGGCATTGTTATATGAAATCACCTAAAAAAGCCCCAAAAACAGACCACAAACACCTACATGTGAACGTAGCCCGTTTGGGGGCGTTTGAGGGGGATTTGTCCAGCTCAAGGATCAACTCCCAAAACAGGCAAAAAATCCAATCCTATTCAGTTCAATGGCCCCTTTTCCCATGTGAGCATTTTGCCGGCATGAGGAAAACACCCAACGCTCACTGAGAAATAGCACAATGATTAGGGAGTCTGCCTTCCTGCTGTAGGTTTGTAAGTTCGAATCCGGAAGGAGCCCTCTGTATGGGCAACACTTGGATATCTCCAATTCTCCAAATGTTGACATCAATAATTTTGTTCATGTTTGAAAAAGGCATGTGGATCAGCAAACTTTTAATCTAAAGACATGAACAAAATACAAAAGATGCCAGTCAATATGTAGCAATATCGTGAGCTAAAGCTCTATTTGTTTGTTGGGCATACTTTGCTAATTAGCCAAGTATGAGATATATATATATATATACCTTCAGTTAAATGTGTATTAAAATGGTAACACTTGGCCATACCCATATGGAAGAAAATGTAGTATTTGCAATATATTTCTAAAAAAATTCTTTGGAAACACATAAAATATTGTCAAAATTGTGACATTTCCTTGATATGTGTGAAATGCTAATAATCTTTCTTTGAAATATGTTTTACATCTATTTTTTTTATATCTGACGACCAATTCCCCAATGTAATATTTTGTGGGTTTTTTCCGATAATGTGGAGGTTCTATATAAACACTGTAGATTTGACTGCTATGATTTCTGAGTTAGCAGGAAAGGTGTATGGAATGTGATGGTGTTTACTAAGGGATCCCTTGTTGGAAGTGTGCATGTTTTTCCAATTCCGCCGGTTTTTGCCATTTTCTATGGGCGAGACAGCGGATTTCCAAGCGGTATTCAAAAAAAATTTGACCCAAAATCGCGCTGGCGAAATTTTTGGAGCCTATTTGGCGTTACGCATGCGCACATTCGCGCGTTCGCAGCTCGAGGCTGGAGGAGCTGTTTAACCTTTCTACACTTTCGCAGATATCTCTCTTTCTAAGTCAGTTTTTGACATTTTTTAAACGCAAGTCATCTCCAAATTGACTTCCACACCTTCCACAGTGATTTGGGATTTTTGGGGGTACAGGGGAAAATTTGGCTAAACTTTAGTCGAGCTTTTAGCTGGCGTGGTTTTAAGTCGCGCTCTGACCATATTGCATCTTAATGAATCTCACACTAGGCGCTATTTTCCACCCGCCGTTCTTTGAATGCCAATTTCAGACTTAAATAATCGCCGGTTCGCAAAATCCCGCCGAAACGCCAATTCGCCGTACTATGAATTAGGCCCTATGTGTCTATCCATCCGACACCGCCAGGTTGCACCTCAGTCTGTTCAGGAGCTCAGTGATGCTCTGGTCCAGATGTGGGAGGATATACCCCAGGACACCATTCAACATCTCATTAGGAGCATGCCCTGACATTGTCAGGCATGCATACAAGCACATGGGGGCCATCCAAACTACTGAGTACCATTTTGAGTTGCTGCAATGAAATTTCAGCAAAATGGACTAGCCTCCTGCATAATTTTTTCGCTTTGATTTTTGGGGTTTCTTTGAATTCAGCCCTCTGTAGGTTAATACATTTCATTTCCATCAAACAATGGAGCATCCTTTTGTACCTAGCACATTACCCAGTCCATATCAGTATAGATATCCAGCATGATATTTTTCCCCATTGAGATCTGATGTGTTTTCAAGGCGTTCCTTTCATTTTTTGAGCAGTGTATTATACAGGATTTAAATAGCGCCAACAGTTTACGCAGCACTTTACAATGTACAGGGGGGACAGTACAATTACAATACAGTTCAATAGAGAAGGAATAGAAGGACCCTTAGGTGGATAGGAGTTTGGTAAATTGGTTAGGTTACGTTTTAGGATTTCTTTGATGGGGAGGGTTCAGTATTACAGTGAGCAGAACAGTTAGGTTTAGTATTGAGTGAGGTCATATGAAGTCCTTTTTTCTTAATATTTTCTGACCAAAAACACTGCACTGAACACTACAAATGCTGGGATAGGAGTGATTTTCATGTTAGCTTGTCCATTAAACTTTGCTACTTTCAAATATACAGTATTATACTGATTTAATATATCATTTAGTAAGGACTACAGTTACACTTGCAAGTACCTTTAAGATTTCATGCACAATAAAATGCAGGTGTACTTAAATGTACAGCCTTTTGTAAAAACCTCTAAGATGTGTGCCAATTTTACACCCAGAAACTCTGATTTCACTTGGTCAATGTGTTGTTATTTTTTTAAAAGTCACACACAATACAAAGAGCTTGCTTACTTGTTTCAACCAATACAGGCCCTAATAACAGTGACATAATAAAATAGGATGTTTGCTATGTAAAGCCGGAAATGTTAAACTGGTTCACATCCCAAGAGAGGTTCTTGCTTGTGCTCCTTGAGATGCTGGAGAAGATGTTTAAAGGGCAGATTGTCTTTTTGACTTTTTGGGTATGGACACTTATAAGAGATAAATTATATGATTTAAGGCTGTGCTATAGAGCACTCAGTTAGGGTCTGTGTTCTAGAATTTGGTGACTTGGTGCCTGTAAACAGGGTTTAATCTTCAGTGAAAACAATCTTTTCAGTGGATGAAAATGCACATATTGCTCTTCACTCAGAGCTGGATGCATATCAAATGCTGCATGTAAGATTATAGGTGTGCTTTGTGCTAAAGCTGGCTATTGTCACAGATGGGTGCTCTGTCGCCATGTAAAGATGCCACATTGATAGAGCATGGTATTGCATGTAAAGGGTCTATGAACAGGTGTGGAACTAATTATCAGGTGGGTGTTGCCCCACAAATGGGAGTCAAGATAGCTAGCTATGGATTATCCCTTGTAATGAGACAGCCGGGCTGCAAGGGAGCAAAAGACTGTCTAGTCTCATCTGCATTGACCAGGCCAATACCTGAGGGAAATGAACTTCTGCAAGGAGTTGGTGTCCAGGCCTGGCCAACCCTATATTAGACGGGTGCTTTGTCTAAACGGTTATCTGATGAGAAGAGAGTGAGACACTGTCTTTTGAAGAGAGAGACATTACATCAGTAGTGTGAGAGCCTCTTTAACGGAAAATGGATCCTTCTGTAAAGGATTTTTGGTAAGAGTGCTCAGAAAGCTCTTAAATGCTATTTGGAGAGTGGAATAAGCCCTTGAAAGCTCTAGTTTTGAATCTAAAACATTGCACCGTACACATTTTCTAGGCAATTTGTGAATGTTTCCACTCCAAATACATCAAATACATCAAGTCTATCATTGTAAATTTCAAACTTCAATTGTGAAGTTTCAATAGCAACTGTTTGCTGTAAGTGGCATAGGTCTGTTTGGTTTGTTTTTCAGCTGAAAACTGGTAAAGATCAGTCCAAAAGACCTGAAAACTGATATGTTTATGGACAGAATAAGATACATTCCAGAGAATATTGGCAATGTTGGCCTCCAAAAAAAAGATCTCTTTGAAAAATGCACAGTAATATATGTGATAAATCTTTTAGTACTAAACTGCAGTTTTTGCTGTTCTACAGTATCTCACAAAAATGAGTACACCCCTCACATTTTTGTAAATATGTTTATATATCTTTTCATGTAACAAAACTGAAGAAATGACACTTTGCTACAATGTAAAGTAGCGAGCGTACAACTTGTATATCAGTGTAAATTTACTGCCCCCTCAAAATAACTTAACACACACCCGTTAATGTCTAAACCACTGGCAACAAAAGGGAAAACACCCCTAAGGAAAATTTCTAAATTGGGCCCAATTGGCCATTTTCCCTCCCAGGTGTCATGTGACTCGTTAGTGTTACAAGGTCTCAGGTGTAAATGGGGAGCAGGTGTGGTAAATTTTATGTTATCGCTCTCATTCTCTCATGCTGGTCACTGGAAGTTCACCATGGCACCTCATGGTAAAGAACTCTCTGAGGATCTGAAAAAAATAATTGTTGCTCTACATAAAGATGGCTTAGGCTATAAGAAGATTGTCAAGACCCTGAAACTAAGCTGTAGCACAGTGGCCAAGACCATACAGCGGTTTAACAGTAAAGGTTCCACTCAGAACAGGCCTCTCCATGGTCAACCAAAGAAGTTAAATGCACATGCTCAGTGTCATATCCAGAGGTTGTCTTTGGGAAATAGAGCATATGAGTGCTGCCAGCATTGCTGCAGAGGTTGAAGAGGTGGGGGGTCAGCCTGTCAGTTCTCAGAGCATATGCTGCACACTGCATTAAATTGGTCTGCATGGCTGTCGTCCCAGAAGGAAGCCTCTTCTAAAGATGATGCACAAGAAAGCCTGCAAACGATTAGCTGAAGACAGGACATGGATTACTGGACAGGACATGGATTACTGGAACCATGTCATGTGGTCTGATGAGACCAAGATAAACTTCTTTGGATCAGATTGTGTCAAGCGTGTGTGATGGCAACTAGGTGAGGAGTTCAAAGACAGGTTTTTCTTGCCTACAGTCAAGCAAAGTAATCAAGCATTCAATTCAGATGCTACAGCCTTTTCCTCTCCCTGTATTTCTTCTTTTTGGAACATTGGCAGACCATTTGTTCGGTTGAGGCAAATGTCCAGAATTCCCTCTGAGACTACAATTTAACTTTGTAAGTGATTACCACACTCGATTCTTAGATGTCAAATGCAATGTTTGTATTATTATGTTTCTTCTTTTTCTTCATAGTCACCTACCTGAACCCTCTTTACTAAATACCCCTGAGGAACCCATAAAGGTGAAACGATGTCAGGAGGAGTTCATCACCCTCCTTCGTTCACACCAGTCATACTGTATATACAGGAGATTTGTGGGAGGAGTTGAATGTTTCTAGTTTGAGGGTGGTAATAGTATTGGATTGTTCATCAATTTGTGCAATATATTTGTATTGATTTTATTTGGGATTTATTGACAAATTATTTTATTGGAAATTAATAAAGTAACAATAATTTTTTAAGATTGGTGTATTTTAATTTTTTTCTGAATGAGGAAGTCAACACCGTGAATGTCTCGTTTTTGCTCGTTTTGATACTACCTTTGTATCTTGGGGGTTTGGTGTTGACATGATTGGCTAGGTCTTTTTATAAATACAGTGCTGGAAAATAATAGTGGCCACACAAAATATTGACACTTTGGGCCCAATTTGGACATTTTCACTTAGGGGTGTACTCACTTTTGTTGCCAGCAGTTTAGACAAAATGGCTATGTGAAGAAATCACGGAATCAATAAATGTGGGAGACCACACATAAATGAAATCCTCTATAATATGAATTAAGAAAAAAATATATTCACACATTAAAATATATAATTATTAGTGCATCAAAAATTAGTGCATCAAAAATATTAGTGCATCAAAGTGAGAAAATCCCAATATAAATGCTCCTTTAAATGATGTGCTTAGTAACAGGTGCTCCAAAATAAGTCCCAATATATATAATCCTTTTGTGCTGTGCTCAAAAAACAGGTGTTGTGCTTCACTCCACTCCTTCAGTTCTCTGTGTAAAAGTGCTTACTAGCAGCTCACCTCATTCATAGACTCATATATTTCAATGAGTCACACGCGCATTGGTAACAGGACTTGAATCAGACAAGATGGATATGGACTTCCCTTCCTTCCAAGGCTCCAATTACAGGTACAGGATAAAAAGGACCCGTTCATATAGAGGCAGAGAAAAGGACACTCTAGTGCTTTCTCATTTAACTTTATTAATTAGCAAGAAAACAGCGTGGTAACTCACATAAATAGCACTTAAGCAGTGCAGGCTTTGTAGGCTCATCAGCTGGGGAAAGATCTGATTGTCCTGGATTTGACATGCACCTGTAGGCTCCTCCCCCTGTACGCGTTGCGTCCTGAATGACTTCCATTTCGTCAGCAGGGGTGGAGCCTTGACCGAGCGTCCGTCCTATAAATCGTACAGAGCGGAAGCAGACGTCCGTCTTCTGGAGGAAACTCCTATAGTCTGACACTATGCCCGTACTACAGATCCCGGATCAGTCTACCTCAAGGGGAATCGGAGACCGAATACTATGACACTTGCCGTGCTGATAAATTACATAAAAATGCTGATCATTAAAAATCTCTCAATATAATACATCTGAGTATTAATACCCCTAAATTCTAATAAAATAAAATAAAATGTATTGAGCCTACTCGCATCAACATCCAGGTCGGTTAGATAGTGTACACCACAATTACCCTTTATATTACAAAAACAGTATTACATAAAAATATATTTTTTTAAATTATTAAAATGTACAAAATTACATTAGAATATTTTTGGACGGTATTAAAAATAAATACAAGCATATTTAATGAGAACACAATGCTGATTAAAATACATATACGTAAAGAATGCATATATGAATAAACACATATAAAAATATATATACTGTACATACATATATACACAAGGAATCTATTTATCACTAATAAAACAATTGGGGTCGAACTCGATATTTAACACTCTTGGTGCTAACATTTTAGTTTCATAAACACAGTACGACTCTCTTCTACTCAATTGTTGAATAAAATTCCCACCTTGCCAATGTTTATGTACTCGTTCAATCCCCCAAGATTTAAGTGAGCTAGGGTCTTTATTATTGACCAATTTAAAATGTTTAGAGACATTGTGTGTTGTAGTACCTTTTTTGATATTTTTGACGTGCTCACCAACCCTCACACTAAGACTTCTAGAGGTGAGTCCTATGTATTGAAGTCCACAGCCGCATTCCAACATATAAATAACACCTGCAGTGGCACATGTAATCAGATCTTCAATACAATATTTTTTGCCAGTACTTCTAGATGTAAATTATTTTTTCTTTTTCTGATTGGCAACAGAGGGCCTAGATGCTGGACATTTTCCGCAGGCGTGAAACCCTGTGATAAAAGAAAAAAGGCCCTGCTTCCTATAAATAGGAGGATCTATCACTCCTGCCAACTTGTCCTTCAAGGTTGGAGCTTTTTTCGTTAACAAATTTAGGCCTATCTGGTAAAACCACTAATGCTTCTAGCTTGGTGCATTCTCCCCAGGTAGCACACTGAGCACTTTTCTCTAGGAAGTCAATTGCTAGATCTGGTAGGTGACCCAGAGGCACCTGACAAAGACTAGCAACCTCTTTACACAATCAACAGTGTGTTGGTGGCGTCACACTTTGGAATAATAGCCAGTGTGGCTCTGTTAATTGTCACTACTGTGTCATCAGCTGTAGTTGCTGAAGACACCTCCATGTTCATGACCCTGCCAGCTACACCAAGTGTGAAAATAAGGAGACAGTCACATTATTGACCTTTGTCACGTTTTTTTCAAATAACTGAAGAAGTAAAGATACACAAATGGACATCTTTCACACTAACTCATAAGACAATTAGCATTAATATTACTGGCTTCACTGTTATCCGTTCTTCCAAATAGCTTGTGACCAAAAAAAGAAATAGCAGTCCAAGTAACTGCAGTAAAAGACATATCAGGAGTTGTGTGGACTCACTTTGACAGGCACACTTCCTCCCTCCTAAAGGTGCTTGCTTTAGTGATTATAGAACCCTTTCCCAGGCACTCTTTCCCATTTGCCTTAGTCAAAGCTTTCTGTGCCCCTTCAGAAAATCTATCTCTCTCTCTTTCAGCTGCATCCTGCCCCCCATCTAATACTGCCCATGAAAGCTCCCTTAGTGTTATGCAGCTCCCATTTATAGGGCTCCTCCCATTCCTTACTGCAGTACTACTGCATATCCATACAGGTTCCAACAAAATGTCAACTGGTGTCCACAACTGAACAGACAAGGACTCACTGCTCAAGGTGGTGCAATTGCCTGATGACTCACACAGGTGCATGCCCCGGCTCACCTCCGTGAAAACTTGATAAAGGAAAAGGAATTGGCAGCACTCCGGGTTGAGTCAAAATCCAGATTTATTGACTGGACATCCAAATAATGACAATCGTGACAAGGTAGACGCGTTTCACACACTGACTGTGTGCCTAATCATGATGAAGACACTGCTATGAGTGGGGGGAGAGCAGAAGACACTACAGTGGAGTAGGGGGGGTATGAGAAGGGGGCAGAACACTGGTATATGGTGGAAGAAGACACTACTGTATCATATGTGTCGGTTGGTACCTCATGCCAAGTTGAGTGGGACTTTTTAGGCAGGTAAAATAGTAAACAAGTATATAAAATCAAAAATGTAATGGTAGTTTAAACAATGAACATGATAGGTTTAGTTCACAGATAATAGTGGTGGGTTATAGACCCAAGTGAGTAGGTGTAAGAAGTTTGGAAGTTTCGTGACATGTGTTTTATATGATCACTTTAGGTACAAGGATAGGTCTCTGTCTTTCCACGCTGTATAGTTTGGAAATTCTGATCAGAGAGTTTTCCTGTATTTCCTACGCATTTCAGCTGCAAAACAAGCCTTTTTCAAGGATAGTGGTCACCAATCCTGTAACATTAGTATACAGGTAAAGTATTAAGATACCACTGGTTATATTCAACCTCTTGGAAAATATGGGTAGCTGTCACCTTATTGTTGCAGATCGGGTAATTTTCATCCAATTTAGGATAACTAAAAAGATGGAAAACATACTGTTCTAAAGGTAATCCACAGTATGTTGAGTATTATTGGTTGTTTGTGGCTGGTAGGATAGATGGACTTTGCAGCAGCTTCCGAACGTCTTCTCTCATCCCTCTCTGAGGGGGAAGTGAGAAGGACAGCGGTTCCCCGGCCTTATTATCTGATTCGCGCATGCGCACTGGGCGCTGCACGTCTCAGTTTCTGATGTCCGTCACCTGGTATCTGTTCTGGTTGCGCACGCACCAGCCTGGTGCGCGCGCATCCAGAGTTTACCATTGAGACTTCAATTCGGCTGCCGACACAGAATTATATGAGTGCCTGTATCCCATATGAGAGTATGGGAATGCTGATGTTGCTGCCAGACTCATATTCTATAGCCCCTGACGTTATACTAACATACAGGGGCTTTCCGTGCTGGGTGTTCTAACTTGGTTGCACGGATCACATACATGGTACTTACATGCTTAGAACAATAACATTAAAGATAAAAATAAACAAAGGGCAATTCCATACTAATAGTGTTGGTATTATAATGAGTAACATTTATTAATGCAGTATTAACAGCAGACAATAAGACTTAGAGAAATGCGGAGAGAAGAGATAGTGTTTTTTTCTAGTTTGGAGTTTGGGCACTATCTGATTCATTCAGATTTATCTTACTTATGTGATTAAATTTGGACTGGAGTCCAAATTCTTTTGAAACAAGATTTTATATGAATGGATCTCTAGTATCCTTAAATTTGGGAAGGTAGTTATTTGGTATACAAGGTGAATGTTAGATCTATTTATGACTCCATGACGGTTCACTAAGTAATTCTTCTTTTTTGGGCGGGACGAGACTTTTTGTGAATAGATGGTTGGTTTTTATTCTTTGTTTTTTGTGACTGGATGGAGAGTTTCAGTCCGTTTTTCTGGAGGAAAAACCTTCCAGGAATGGGCAGTAACTTTCTGTCTCGTTTAGACCTGGTGGAGTGGGTCGCTTTTAGGCGTTTTATCCATCTCATTTCGAGCTGTAGTAGTATTTTGTTCCAGTCTCCCCCTCTCTTCTGAATGTGAATTCTTTCCAGGACCATAAACGATATCTCTGGCATTCGGTATCCATGTTTGTATGCCACATGTCGGCCAAGAGGTAAATAAAAATTGCACATTTCCATGCTGTTGACATGCTTATTAATTCTTTTGCCGAATTCTTGCTTGGTTTTTCCTATATAAAAAGCATTGCATTCACACCTCATTAGGTAAACAATTCCTTTTGTGCGGCAGTTTGCATAGTGTCTTGGTTCGAATTCTTCTCCATTCGGTAGAGTTGTTTTTATGCATTTTTTGATGACTTTACATTGACCGCACGAGCCACATGGATATGTGCCCTTTACTTTACATGGGTCCTTCCGTGTCCCTTCTTTGAATTCGCTATGGACCAGCTCTTTTTTGATTGATCCGGCTTTTCTGTATGTTACTGGGGGATGGTCTGTTACAAAATCTTTCACTGTGGGGTCTTCTTTCAAGATGGTCCAATGTTTCTCCAGGATGTTTTTGATTTTTGTGTGTTCATTTGTATACCTCATAATTATGCAAGTTTTCTGATCCTGCTTTTTGGGGGTGTTGTCTGTTTTTTAAATAGGATTTCTTGTCTATCTTTTATCCTGACCTTATTAAAGTCTTTTCTCAGGGGATGTTTTTGAATATCCTCTTTCCAGAAGTCTAGTTGTCAACTGGTCTGCTTCTATTTGGAAGTCGCCAAAATTAGTACAATTTCGCTTTATCCTGAGGTACTGGCTGTATGGAATTGCCTTTTTCAGGGGAGTAGGGTGGAAGCTGGCAGCGTGCAGGATCGTGTTTCCCGCCGTTTCTTTCCTGTAGAGTGTAGTTTTGACAGCACCATCTTTTTCTTTGCAGCTCCAAGTGTCCAGGAACGGAATTTTGTTTTTACTATAATTCAGAGTAAAGAACATATTATATGTATTTCTGTTCAGAGCTTTCTCGAAATCCTTGATTAGATCTTCTGACCCTGTCCATACAATCAATATATCATCTATATAGCGTTGCCAAACCAGGATGTTATCGGCGTAGAGTGCATTTTCCTCGTTCCCTAAGAAATCTTGTTCCCAGGCTCCGAGGTAGAGATTGGCATACGATGGTGCCCATGGCAACGCCACAGGTCTGTAGATAATATGAGCCATCGAATGTGAAGAAATTTCGATTCAGGATGAAGTCTAGCATCGTGATTATAAAGTTGTTGAAGCTTTCGTCGTGTAGACTTTGCTCGCTAAGTATATCTTTAATTGTTGCCAAACCTTTTTCGTGCGGTATGTTATTGTATAGGGCTTCAACATCCACTGTTATAAGGAAAGAATCATTGGAAATCACCATGTTGTCTAATATTTGCAGTATCTCTGGTGTATGATGACAGGTTGGTTACAATCGGTCGCAGGTACGCATCTCTGACTTTACTCATAGCTTCGGAGATGTTTCCATTTCCCAAAACTATGGGTCTTCCTGGGGGGGTTCTTTGGGTCTTTGTGTACTTTCGGGAGTGTGTAAAAAGTAGGAATTCCTGGGTGTCTCGTTCTTATGTAGTTCCACAATGTTGGCGAGATTGTTCCTTCATTTACCGCTTTATCTATTTTTGAATATAATTGATCCTTGAATCTTTCAATCATCACGGGTGATACCTTTTTATAGCACTTTTGGTTATTGAGGATTTGTATACACATTTCTTTATATTTTATATTATCCATCAGGACAACATTACCGCCTTTGTCCGACAGCTTAATAGTTATATGTTCATTTTCTTGTAGTTCCCTCAGGGTCCGTTTTTGAGTTTTTGTTAGATTCTGTTGGTTTCTACCCGGTAGTTTTTCTATATCTTTTGTGGTTTCCCTCACGAAGAGGGCAATAGCTGGGTTGAGATTTATTGAAGGAAACTTCTGGGATTTCTTTTTAAATTGTGTTTTCATTTTTTCTTTTTCTTTTTCCCGTGTTCTCAGAAATTGCGTATACGTTTTTTCAAAAATCAACCATGTAAGTGCACTGTCACATACCATAATCAACATTCATTTCAAAGAAGCATCTCCCTCTATAACTCCACTTAACAACAAGTCATATTTTGCAGGATGCAGCCTAGGTTCTCGCTGTTCAACAGGGAGCAATAGGAATCACACATGGAACAAAAAAACATTTGTATGGATTTCTCTTTATATACCACCTTGAATATAACCAGTGATATCTTTTGTATGATTATTAATACTTTACCTGTATACTAATGTTACAGGATTGGTGACCACTATCCTTGAAAAAGGCTAGTTTTGCAGCCGAAACGCGTAGGAACGCAGGAAAACTCTCTGATCAGAATTTCCAAGCTATACAGCGTGGAAAGACAGAGACCTATCCTTATACCTAAAGTCACCATATAAAATACATGTCACGAAACTTCCAAACTTCTTACACCTACTCACTTGGGTCTATAACCCACCACTATTATCTGTGAACTTAACCTATCATGTTCATTGTTTAAACTACCATTACATTTTTGATTTTATATACTTGTTTACTATTTTACCTGCCTAAAAAGTCCCACTCAACTTGGCATGAGGTACCAACCGACACATATGAATCATTCAGGGAAGACGGCAAAACCCTTACTCCAGATAGGCTAATAGAGATCAAATTTTGTCTATGAAGACACTACTGTATAGAGTGGGCAGAGGACACTACTGTAAGGAGGGGGGGTGAAGTGAAGGGGAGCAGAGGACACTACTGCAGGTTGTGGGTTGCACAGGACAATCTGCTGTGTTTTTACTGAGGGCTTGATAGTTGTACAGTTTCTCACAAAAGTGAGTACAAGTGGGACAACAGCCATGCAGACCAATTTAATGCAGTGTGCAGCGTATGGTCTGAGCACTGACAGGCTGACCCCCCCCCCCCACCCCTTTAAACTCTGCAGCAATGCTGGCAGCACGCATACGTCTATTTCCAGAAAGAGAACCTCTGGATATGACGCTGAGCACATGCACTCAGCTTCTTTGGACGACCATGGCGAGGCCTGTTCTGAGTGGAATCTTTCCTGTTAAACCACTGTATGGTCTTGGCCACCGTGCTGCAGCTTCATTTCAGGGTCTTGACAATCTTCTTATAGCCTAGGCAATCTTTATGTAGAGCAACATTTTTTTTTTTCAGATCCTCAGAGAGTTCTCTGCCATGAGGTGCCATGTTGAACTTCCAGTCACCAGTATGAGAGAGTGAGAGCCATAACAACAAATTTAACACACCTGCTCCCCATTCACACCTGAGACCTTGTAACACTAACAAGTTACATGGCACCAGGGAGGGAAAATGGCTAATTGGGCCTAATTTGGACATTGTCACTTGGGGGTGTACTCTCTTTTGTTGCCAGCGGTTTAGACATTAACCACTTGCCGACCGCCGTCAGTATATTTACTGCGGCGGTCAGCCCCTCCTGGGCAAAGCGACATAGGGGTACGGTGTCCGCCGGCCACTCGCGATCTTCCGCTGGAGAGGGAGAAAGGCAGACGGCTAATGTAAACAAAGCCGTCTGTTATTCTCCCTGATGTAACTGCAGAGATCATACGATCCTGCTATGTAGGATCGTATGTCTCTGTGGTTATATCACAAGCCACGCCCCCCTCACAGTTAGAATCATGCCCCTAGGGATACATTTAACCAACTGTTTACCAATAAAGTTAACCCCTTCCCTGCCAGTGTCATTTTTACAGTAACAGTGAATATGTATAGCACTGATTACCGTAGTAATGTCACTGGTACCCCCAAAAGTGTAAAAAATGTCAGTCAAGGGTCCGGTCTGTCCACCGCAATGTCGCAGTCCCGCAAAAAAAAATTGCAGATGACTGCCATTACTAGTTAAAAAAAACACAATAAAAATGACATAAATCTTTCCCATAGTTAGTAAACGCAATAACTTGCGCAAACCAATCAAAATACGCTTATTGCAAGTTTTTTCACCAAAAATATGTAGCAGAAAACACATTGGCCTAAAATGTTAAAAACATTTGATTTTTACATTTTTTTGGGGGGAATTTCATATAAAAAAAAATGTGAAAAATATTGTTATTTTTTCAAAATTGTCGCTCTTTTTATGTTTATAGCGCAAAAAGTAAAAATTGTACAGGTGATAAAATACCACCAAAAGAAAGCTCTATTTGTGGGAAAAAAAGGACGTAAATTTAATTTGTGACCGCGCAATTGTCCGTTAAAGTCACGCAGTGCCGAATTGCAAAATAGGCCCTGGTCTTTGAGCAGCCAAATCCTCCGGGGCTTAAGTGGTTAATGGCTGTGTGTTGAGTTATTTTGAGGGGACAGCAAATTTACACTGTTATACAAGCTGTACACTCACTACTTTACATTGTAGCAAAGTGTCATTTCTTCAGTGTTATCACATGAAAAAGTATAATTAAATATTTACACAAATGTGTACTCACTTTTGTGAGATACTGTATATATTTTTTAAGGTGTTTCTCCCAACCCCCGGGATCTTTGATTTCCTTAATGTTGTCCAGGTAGATCTTAACCTCTGAAAGGTGATCCTGACACAACCCAATTAACACTAGGGCTGAACACTCTGGTTGCTTTGCTAGAGGTAAGGGTCTCAAGTATTAGAATTTGATTTCTATAGCTTAAGAACTCAGATACTAAATGTTTGCTGAAAAAAATATACATAAACATTTTTAACTGTGTTAAATCTTGTATGCTTGTCTAATGATATATATGATAATAAAAAAAAAGATATAATTTATCCGTATTGTAACTGAAAGATTTCATATTACTGGTATGTGAACAAATCCTGATTATTTTCATCTAACCCTTTTTTTGTTTCTGATAAAATATGTTAAAATTCAGTGGTGATTAAACCAAGTTGCATAATCTGTTTCAAGCTGTGTCATTTTCAATCACAGTATGTCAGCTGGAATGGTGCATTTATATTAATTTGATCATATTAGCAGATGTTGGTTTATGTCTGTCATTCAAATGTGGGATACAAAAATAAAGTGATTGGAGTTATATAATTCTGCCCAATACCGTGAGCAACTGAGAGCAGAGATTTTAGTCCATCAGCAAATTCACTAGAAACAGAACAAAGCATGGAACATTTGAGAACAAAGTTCAGCACTTTGTTCAATACAAATGAGTGGCCTTGGTTTTCATGCATTATGTAGAAACAAAAGAGCAGGGGGCTGAAGACTGCACAACTTAACAGAGAAATCTAAACTTTTTACCTGAAGGCCATAAAAAACAGAACATATAATTATTATAACAATATATGTTCTGTTAACTGTAATTCATGACTCTAGCTTCTGCTCTTTACCTTTCTTCATCCTAAAAAGCACCCACTCACAAAAAGTGAGCAGCATTTTCTTCTCCAAGTGACTTCATATGTTTTCTAAAAAATAAAACAATGTTTATGCATGGAACCTATTCCACACTGTTATAAAAGTACAAATGTTAGGCCACATTAAAGTGGGTAAAATCAATATTTTAAAAATAATGCAGTCTGTCACTAACATTTAGGCTCTATTTACACTTGTACGGCTCCAAATTTGTGCCGACTTTGGAGTGCAACTTTGACGCAACTTTGGATGGGTGCAACTTGGATACGACTTTGGCTTTGACCAGTGATAATGGACAACTGTTGCACACAAGTTGTATTGTATAACATTCAGGTACAACTTTCATGCAACTTCTGAGGGTTAACATTGAAGTCTATGGCCCTCAAGTTGCATGAAAGTTGGACCAAAGTGGTGTATGAACTACTTTGAAGTTGCTGCAACTTTAAGTCACGCATATATGCGCAGCCAAGCCGCCCTGCCGCAGTAAATCTGTGTGGGGCGGTCAGCAAGTGGTAAAAAATACCTTTCCTTTTCAATCTGCAGCTGCTGTAATTTTCTGAAAATGCAATACAATATGGCTACCTGGAGGTGTTCTGTACACATAATTTCCCCCAGAAACATAATTTACTGTTTGTGTGATTGGCTCACTGATTTTCCCAGAAGTCTGCACTAAGATACAAGTCAGATTTCAGGCATTCCCTGCAACAAAAATTTCATTTTTGGTGAGATACTCGCAATAAGAACATGGGAGTCTAGCTGCTACAGCTGAGTGATAATTATGAAACCACTCCCATTAAACCCACTCAGCACTGAGGCATAGAAGAACAATCAGTGATTTCTTCATGATAACAAAAGGTAGGAATCTGTAACAAAGGTTGTTAAGATCCTTGAAATGTACATAGATGACCCAGAGGGGGATTTTTTTTTTCTCAACAAAAGTGGAGTTACGCTTTAAACATAACAGGTGATGGATGTTGACTACTTAGCGAACGCCGGACCCGTTGCTTTTCTGCAGGGCTAGAGAACGGGCGCGTGACCACGCCGCCGGCGGGGCGCGCATGCCAGAGACCCGCTCCCACGAGCCACTTTACAGATACGGCGGTTTGCACAGGAGAGCCAGCCTGCCACAGTATATATGTGGCGGCTGATCTTTAAGCGGTTAATCGGCCAAGCCGTCCAGCAAAAGTGTCAGTTATAATTATAGCAAGGGCCTATTCAAACCATGAAAAATGCTGGTAACTGCAGTGACACACTGGAATGCAGTGCTTCACTGTGTTCCAGAGCTGTGTGATATTATTTTTATGCTTGCATAATATCACACTGCTCTGGATGGCACAACATGTCACTGTGCTGCTCTGCAGTGACATGAGTGAAGTATCACTTTGTACACTTCACTTTCATGCAGTAAAAAGAGATGTGTAATGCAAAAAAACACGCCGCCCCCCGACACACGTCTCCGCAGCTCCTAACTCGGTTGCCCGCACACCAGTTTGATGTGCATGTAGCACTGTTTCTGGCTGTGGGGTCGTGTGAACGGGCCCTAAGTCCCAGCCTTCCCTGTTAAATTGTTAGAGCAGCTGTCAATCACCCAGCAGGGGGCGAGCATTGACTGGAACAGATTGGAGGAAAGCTTGGCTGCCGGTAGTTCCCACAGATTTCAGTGCTGGTAAAATATTGTTGTTCCTCTATTAAAGGAGTGTCTTAGTGAGAGCAGAAAACGGGCAGGATCTGCACATAATATGAGATAATCTTTACACTCACCATTATAAAAATAACACAACTACATTTACAAAGAAAATAGGGAGCTATTTGCACAACTGAAGTATCTGGTAGAACATACACTTTAACCACTTTACCACCGGAGGATTTTCCTGCTTTACGTCCAGGCCACTTTTTGCAACTTGGCACTGCACGACTTTAACTGACAATTGCGCGGTCATGCAACCCTGTACCCAAACGAAATTTATGTCCTTTTTTCCCCACAAACAGAGCTTTCTTTTGATGGTATTTGATCACCTCTGCGCTTTTCATTTTTTGCGATATTAAGAAAAAAAGAGCGAACATTTTGCGAAAAAATTTACATCTTCTACTTTGACAGTTAAAAAATATCCAATATATTCAATTTTTTGTCATATATTTAGGGCAACATGTATTTAGCTACATGTCTTTGACAAAAAAATCCTCAATGTATTTTTAACCGCTTTAAGACCAGAAGATTTTACCCCATTCCTGACCAGGCTATATTTTGCGATTCGGCACTGTGTTATTTTAACAAACAATTGCGCAGGCATGCGACGCTGTACCCAAATTAAATGTATGTCATTTTTCCCCACAAATAGAGCTTTTTTTTGGTGGTATTTGATCACCTGTGGGATTTTTAATTTTTGAAAAAAAGAGCAACACTTTTGAAAAAAAAAAACAATATTTTTTACATTCTGATATATAACATTCCCCAAAAAAGTGTAAAAATCAAATTCTTTTAACATTTTAGGCCAATTTGTTTTCTGCTACATATTTTTGGTAAAAAAATCCCAATAAGCGTATTTTTATTGGTTTGCGCAAAAGTTATCGCGTTTACTAACTACGGGAAAGATTTGTAATTTTTGTTGTTTATTTTTTTTTTACTAGTAATGGCACGATCTGCGATTTTTTTTTTGCGGGACTGCGACATTGCAGCGGACAGATCGGACCCCTAACTGACATTTTTTACACTTTTGGCGGTACCAGTGACATTACTACAGTAATCAATGCTATAAATATGCACTGTTACTGTAATAATGACACTGGCAGGGAAGGGGTTAACTTTATTGGTGATCAAGGGGTTAAATGTATGCCTCATGCTTACTGACGTGTGTGGGGGGAGGGGATTGTGTAACACAGACACAGATCGCAGGTTCACAGACGATTGGGGAAGAGCGGTGGTGATCACCGCCTCTCCCCCCCTGGCCCGACTCTTGATGTGTCTGAATACAGCGGAGCGAGCCTCCAGCGGTGCCTGTGCGCCGCCGAGAGGGGGCGTTGTCCAGCGACGTAGGTCTACATCGCTGGACGATAACGAGCCACTTTGCCGCAGTACCCTCAATGTGAGCGGTCGGCAGGTGGTTAATTTATAAATTCTGTTAAACTAAAAGCCATCTCAAATGGTCACCAGGTTCAAGCCACTTTAACCCTACTGCAATTTTTAAAAAGGATACAAAAAAAAAAAAAAAAAAGGAGAAAAGGTTTCTTCAGGCAGGCCTTCTTCCGGACATCTTGTTAAATGATGCGCTATCTATCCTAAAAGTGTACTGACCCCACCACTGCCTTTCCTTCCATTTCCCAGTGTTTCTCCACTAGGGGAGCAGAAGCCAGTCTTTAGCACTTTGGAACAAATATTAATCGTTGTTTTTCACCATCATACAAGTAAATAACTTGAAAAGCAAACTTTGCACAAAAAAATTGTAAAGTTTTACTGTATATTTTAATCTATGCAGAGATTTTTTAAAAATTGTAAAGCCGTCAATATAAATTATTACCCACATACATTTGATTAACGCAACAGTTGCTTCCTCTAATTCAGCCTACTTAAACTGATTATATAAAAGTTAAATTCTTTCTGCGTTTCATCCAATTGACTATCAATTTATTGGAGGGCCTATCAGAGCAATAGCAAAATAGCTATTTTATGTGGTTACCATGAAAAGCAATTTTCCTCTCTGCATAGACAATTTTCACTCACTAAGCTTTTATATCCTGCTTCCCAGAAAGGCAAATTAAATAACTGACAAAACTGCTGCTTCACAAATCTTTTATTGTATATAGAGACATTTTATGCATGAATTAAATACCACAGCTCACACTCACTGGACTTATTATTTTCTAAAAGATAAAACTATACAATACAAAATTTACAGCACTGCATCTGTGCCACTATGTTCAGTTAGTGTCAATGTAAGTATTTTTTACCACTATCTCACTATGGTTACTGCTATGTTAAATTTAGAGTTAAAGAAAAGAAGTCATACATTTGACCAATCAATCTAAGAATTTATTGAAAAAAAAAAAAAAAAGATGCTTCAGCAATCAGCATAGGTTACTTTCATACATAGATAAAAGTAATGCAGCACTGGTATTGAGTGGTAAAATGCAAATTAATAACAATGCAATAAATACTGGAATGTGAAAAATCAATCAAACGAGTATAATCAATATGTGCAAAAAAGGTTTTTGAATTATATATTAACCACTTTAGCCCCGTAGGATTTGGCTGCTCAAAGATCAGACCCTATTTTGCGATTCGGGCACTGCGTGACTTTAACGGACAATTGCGCGGCCCTGCAACGCTGTACCCAAATTAAATTTATGCCTTTTTTTCCCCACAAACAGAGCTTTATTTTGGTGGTATTTGATCACCTGTGCAATTTTTATTTTTTGCGCTATAAACAAAAAAGAGCGACAATTTTGAAAAAATAACAATATTTTTCACATATTTTTATTTTTTTAACATTTTAGAGCAATTTGTTTTCTGCTACATATTTTTGGTAAAAAAAAATGCAATAAGCGTATTTTGATTGGTTTGCGCAAAAGTTATTGCGTTTACTAACTACGGGAAAGATTTATGTCATTTTTATTGTTTTTTTTTTTAACTAGTAATGGCGGCGATCTGCGATTATTTTTGCGGGACTGCGACATTGCGGCGGACAGATCAAACCCCTGACTGACATTTTTGACACTTTTGGGGGTACAAGTGACATTACTACAGTAATCAGTGCTATAAATATGCACTGTTACTGTAAAAATGACACTGGCAGGGAATGGGGTTAACCTTAATTGGTGATCAAGGGGTTAAGTGTGTCCCTAGGGGTGTGATTCTAACTGTCAGTGGGCGTGGCTAGTGAAGTAACCACAGAGACGTGCGATCCTATATAGCAGGATCGCATAGCCTCTGTGCTTACTTCAGGGAGAATGACAGACGGCTGTGTTTACATCAGGACCTCGTAATGTCCTCCACACAGGCTCCTCCTCACTGGGCATACACTTCTCTACACTCCAGTGAGGAGGAGCCTGTGTGGAGGACATTACGAGGTCCTAGTTGTAATTTCAAGAGGATACCCATTGACACTTACACACGGTTGATGAGAGATGTTTGGAGGAGGTTGAGGATCACTGAAAGCATTTCAGTGTCAGAGACACCATAACAGCCATTCATCTCTATATGCGTGAGTGACCCAAAGAGTGTAAGCTCTATTGGGTCCTATTTTTCTGGTAAGCCTCCCTCCTTTTCCCACACATCGGTGGAGGTCACATATACAACTGATAACACTAAAGATATTATATCCAAGGAGATTCTGCACTTTGCACTTTGGTGGATTATTTTACAGCCGCAGAGCTTGTCTTATCAACTTTGTTTGGACTGGATGTACTTTATTTATTTTAATTATTGTGCACTTTAATGTTTTACAACCATAGATATGGTCTTATCATCCCTCTTGGGTTGATATGCATTTTATGCCGATATGCACTTTATGGTTTAATATTTAATTCAAAAATCTTTTTTCACATATTGATTATACTCGTTTGATTGATTTTTCACATTCCAATATATATTGCATTGTTATTAATTTGCATTTTACCACTCAATGCCAGTGCTGTATCACTTTTATCTGTGTTGGGTTGTTACGAATTGTCCTTCGTTTTTGCTGGCTGCAGGTTATTATTGTTAACGTGGTATTTTTACATACGATAGGTTACTTTCATGTAAAAACAGTTAGTAGATCTAAAAATATGGGCAGTAGAAACTGTGCAAACCTCAAAATGTCCTTTCAAGTTTATGCTTGGCACTGCCCTTGCTGCCTCCTGGTCCTCCCTACTATTTAAAGTGTTACAAAACCCACAACTGCAATATCAGTGTGTAAATGCAGTAAAGCATGCTTGTTATACTCAATGTGAAACCTAAGGGGTTAATCCTCTGCACTGTGTAAAAAGGCTGTTTAATCCTGTCTCTCTGATCCTCCTCTTCTTTTACTGTCTCCAAAACATAACCTGATATTTACAGAGCCAGGAGATGGGCTGCATATGCTCATATTGGTGTGTATTGCTGTGGAGTTTCTTTTTTTTTCCTTGGGAGAGTGCATGTAATCAGTACAGGGCCAATCACCAATGTCCAGACATGTCCTACAAGCTTTGCTAGGAACTGATAGAAGTCACAATAATGCTATTAACTGCTGATGAGAAAAGGTATTTTACTAAAATAATTGCATTTCCTTGTTCTGTGTACCGTGGGAGACCAGATAAAGTGAATGCAGGTTCCGGGGTTAATGTAACACTTTAAGGGTGCTGCCCATCATAATAACCCTTTTGCTATCAGGGCCTTTGCTTTTTTTGACACGCATTTTAAAAAATAATTTTAGGCCTGAAGATTAGTTAAAACTCCCAAAAGCAGATACCAATAGAGAATAAAATGGTGATAGTTCCATTATTTCATTTTACGCAATACAGTTTATCAACTATGTTTACGAATGCATGTGCATAGGGGGGTGGTTTAAGTGCTTGGGGGAACCTTTAATTTTATTGTACACATATTTTAACTACCGTATATACTCGAGTATAAGCCGAGATTTTCAGCATGTTTTTTCATGCTGAAAATGCCCCCCTCGGCTTATACTCGAGTCACTGTCTTTTTTGTCTTTTTAAAAATGGTGCCGCCCGGCGCCGATGTCTCACCGCGCATGTGCCGCATGCCCGAGAATAGCCGATTGTGTTCGGGCTTTCCCGAACATTCGCGGCGCATTTGCGGTGACGTAGTATTGGCGTCGGGCGGCGCGATTTTAAAATCCAAGGCGCCTTACCGAAAGGTAAGGGGGACTCCTCCGCAGCCCCTGCATTTCCTCGTGCAGTGCTGCGGGCATGGTACAGGACATTCTCCTGTACCATGCCCACAGCACTGCATCTCCTGTGCCATGCCTATGCGTACTGTGCCATGCCTATACCTACTGTGCCATGCCTGTACCTACTGTGCCATGCCTGTACATACTGTGCTATGCCTATACATACTGTGCCATGCCTGTACATACTGTGCCATGCCTATACATACTGTGCCATGCCTGTACATACTGTGCCTTGCCTATACCATCACCTGTGCCATGCCTATACCATCTCCTGTACCATGACCTGTGCCATACCTGTACCATGACCTGTGCTATGCCTGTACCATGACCTGTGCAATGCCTGTACCATGACCTGTACCATTACCTGTGCCATGCCCTTACCATGACCTATTCCATGCCCTTACCATGACCTGTGCCATGCCTATACCATGACCTGCGCCATCTCCTGTACCATGCCCGCAGCCCCTGTTTTATGTATCATGGTGGTCCAGTAGCTGCTGCATTTCTCACCCTAGGCTTATACTCGAGTCAATAAGTTTTCCCACTTTTTTGTGGTAAAATTAGGGGCCTTGGCTTTTATTCGGGTCGACTTATACTCGAGTATATACGGTAAACATTATTCCTATCACACAGGGGACCAATAGCCAGCTATGTCATAGTACTTATAGTGAGAATTTCCCTTTAATGAGACATTGGGGTCTATTAAACCCCTGGCGTCTCTTGTTCCCTCCGCTGAAGCTACTGGCGAGCAGATTGGACTCCATTAGCTACTTCCTTGGTCACAGTGGCTGGGTAAGGTGACCTCAAACATAAGTCATGCAATCCTCAATGCTTCCAGGTTCTTAGTAGCTAGGAGGGATCAGCGAATTGACTTTACTGGTCTCCCTACCCTCTACTCGACAACACCTGCCGTGTGGGTCCAGGGCCTGCAGGTGAGATAGCAGAGCATAGGAAACATGACAGAGGGAGCCCAAGTTCCAGGGGTCCAGAGAAGCAAGCTAGTGTCTGTAAAGCCACTAGATCTCTTACATCTAAAGCTATCAGTCAGCCTTTGACATTTATATGCATTTCTGAGTGCTGAAGCAGCTATGCGTGTAAACCCCCCCCCCCCCCAGCTGTTGCTCAGTGGCAGTGAAAGGGTTAAAGGACACATAGGCAAGTTCAGAAGATGGGAGAAGTTGTTGTCATGCCCAGTCTTTCCATGAAAAGTGGAGATTTGCATATAACTTTAGCTGCCTATATCTCTGATTCTATTGCATGCAGTTTGTCACTTAACCACTTGCCTACAGTGCACTTTCACCCCCTTCCTGCCCAGACTGATTTTCAGCTTTCAGCGCTCTTACACTTTGAATGACAATTACTCAGTCATGCAACACTGTACCCATACAAAATGTGTGTCCTTTTTTACACATAAATAGAGCTTTCTTTTGATGGTATTTAATCACTACTGGGTTTTTTATTTTTTGTGCTATAAATAAAAAAAGACTGAAAATATTGTGAAAAAACGCATTTTTCTTTGTTTCTGTCATAAAATTTAGCAAATGAGTAATTTTTCTTCACAAATTTTGGCCAAAATTTATACTGCTACTTATCTTTGGTAAAAATAACCCAAATAAGTGTATATTAATTGGTCTTTGTGAAAGTTATAGAGTCCACAAGCTATGGTGCTATTCATTGAAAATTGATCACACTTGATCACACCTGATGTACTGAAGGCCTATCTCATTTCTTGAGACACTAAAAAGTCAGGAAAGTACAAATACCCCCCAAATGACCCCTTTTTGGAAAGTAGACATTCCAAGGTATTTAATAAGGGGCATGGTGAGTTTTTTGAAGTTGTAATTTTTTCCCACAACTCTTTGCAAAATTAAGATTTTTTTTTTTTTTTACAAATTTACGTATTAACAGGTTATTTCTCTCACACAGCATATGTATACTTGCAACTACACCCCAAAACACATTCTACTACTCCTCCTGAGTATGGAGATATCACATGTGTGAGACTTTTTCACAGCCTGGCCACATACAGAGGCCTAACATCCAAGTAGCACCGTCCGGCATTCTAGGAGCACAAATTACACATATCATTTCCTGACAACCTATCGCACTTTTGAAGGCCCTGGAGCACCAGGACAATGGAAACCCCCATAAAATGACCCCATTTTAAAAAGCAAACAGCCCAATGTATAATTTTTGAGGCATAATGAGTCTTTTGAATATGTCATTTTTTTTTCACAAGTTTTTGGAAACTGTGGAAAGAAAATGAAAACACATTTTTTCTACACAAAGCTGTCCATTTATGCAATATTTCTAACACATAGCATGTACATAGCAAAAATTGCACCCCAAAATACATTCTGCTATTCCTCCTGAGTATGGCGATACCACATGTGTAACACTTTTACACAGCCTAGCCACATACAGACGCCTAACATCCAAGTAGCCCTTTTCACAAAGTTGTCCATTTATCCACTTTAAGACTGGGCCTATTTTTGACACTTGGTGTTTACAAGCTAAAATTATTTTTTTTGCTAGAAAACTACTTAGAACCCCCAAACATTATATATTTTTTTTAGCAGAGACCCTAGAGAATAAAATGGAGATCGTTGCAATATTTTTTATCACACCATAGTTGTGCAGCAATCTTCCAAATGCAATTTTTAAAAAAAAAAAATCACTTTTTTGAACTAAAAAATAAGAAAACAGTAAATTTAGCCCAATTTTTTCCATAATGTGAATGATAATGTTACGCCGAGTAATTAGATACCCAACATATCATGCTTCAAAATTGCGCATGCTCACAGAATGGCGCCAAACATTGGTACTTAAAAATCCCCATAGGCAACATTTTAAAAATTTCTGCAGGTTACCAGCTTAGAGATACAGAGGAGGTCTAGGGCTCAAATTATTGCTCTCGCTCTAACGATCGCGGAGACATCTCACATGTATGGTTTGATCACCGTTTACATATGTGGGCGGGACTTGCGTATGCGTTTGCTTCTGTGCGCGAGCTAACGGGGACAGGGCGCTTTAATTTTTTTTTTTTTCCTATTTATTTTATATAATATTTTTTTTATTTTTACACAGTTTAAAAAAAAAAATGTTTTGATCATTTTTATTCCTATTACAAGGAATGTAAACATCCCTTGTAATAGAAATAGGCATGACAGGTCCTCTTTATTGTGAGATCTGGGGTCAAAAAGACCTCACACCTCACAACTACACTAAAAAAGAAAAAAAAAATTGTTGAAAAAAGAAAGAAAAAAAAAAAAACGGCCCTTTAAACCGGTTGCTAGGCAACGACTTTTGATGTAGCTCCGGTCCTCCAAGACCATAGAGTCGAGTGAGGGCCATCTTTCCCTCACTCGACTTCCTGTCTCTGAGGGTCCGGGACCGGATAGTTTTCCCCGCTGCCGGCGGGTCCGGTAAGCTGGGAAAATGTCTGGGACGCGGCGGGAGGGGGGGGGGCACCTCTTCCCCTGCACCGTAAGGGTAATTCCGCGGAGAATCCGCCACTGGGACCACCCTTATCTGAAAGCCGACCGCCCGCCGTTTAAAAAAATACCGGGGTTATGGCAGCTATCTGCTGCCATAACCCCAGTATTTAGCTTTTAATGGCCGACGCATATAGTCGTTAGGCGGTCGGTAAGTTGTTGCATGCATATGGCAAACAGGTAACGATGACTGATGGGGTGACAGGTGACTGATGGGGTGACAGGGGACGATGACTGATGGGGTAACAGGTGACAATGACTGATGGGGTGACAGGTGACATGATGATTGATGAGGTGACAAGTGACGATGCTTGATGGGGTGACAGATGACAATCAATGACGGGGTGACAAGTGACGATGATTGATGGGGTGACGATCACTGATGGGGTGACAAGTGACGATGATTGATAGGGTGACAGATGACGATGACTGATGGGGTGACAGGTGACGATGACTGATGGGATGACAGGTGACGGTGATTGATGGGGTGACAGGTGACGGGCGATGGTCACCGATGGGTGACAGGTGACGGGCGATGGTGCACGGTGGTACTGATGGCAGTCTCTGGTGACCGGTGAACGTTAGGCTACGTTCACATGTGAGCGTAGCGATCATGGGCAGAATCACTGCGATTCTGCCCGCGATCCAGAAATCATTGCAAATCGCGGGACGCCTGTGCGTTGCCCCTGATTTGCAATAGCACCCCAAACGCTGTGCGATGTTGCTGCGATTTCCGCCTGCCGAATCGCGGTAACATCACACAAACAACGCATGACGCCCCAAAGAAACTCTAGTACCTTTTTTGGGCGTCATGCGATGTTTGCGCGATGTTACCGCGATTCGGCAGGCGGAAATGGCGGCAACATCGCACAGCGTTTGGGGTGCTATTGCAAATCAGGGGCAACGCACAGGCGTCCCGCGATTTGCAATGATTTCCGGATCGCGGGCAGAATCGCGGTGATTCTGCCTGTGATTGCTACGCTCACATGTGAACGTTATGGGTGTCAATTTCTGGGCACTGATGAGGTGACTGTTGGGTGACAGGTGACATTGGGGGGGGGGGGGCTGAGGACTGTGTGGGGACCTTTTATTTTTGTGATTTTACATTTTACAGGTACACAGAGCAGTAACTCACTATTTCTAGCTCTGCTCTCCTCATACTGGAAACTGTATGAGGGGAGAAGAGCTAGTAACAGTCAGTTACTGCTCTGTATTTACATTTTGTGATCGGCTGTGAATGGATTCACAGCCGATCACATAGTAAACAGTCACTGTCAGTGACTGTTTACTACTGCCGGTGACAGCTGTGTTCCTACGGAACACAGTGCCACCGACATGACCGCGCTGCGCACTCCCGATCGTGCATGCGCGGTCATCTTGTGGGCGCCTCCATTGTGATCGGCTGTGTCATTGGAACACAGCCGATCACGTGGGAAAAAGCCACGCCCATTGGCTGTTTCCCCCTGCCGGTGACGGGGGGTGTCCCGGGGACACCCCGACACCGGCAGTGCAGGGCGGTGCACACGCGATCTCGCGCCTGCCCTGCTTAAAGTGCCGCCGTCATATGACGGCGGCCCAGGATAATGGTCGCGCCGCTCCGCCGTAATATGACTGCGGGCGGCATGTAGTTAAGGTAACCTCAGCATATGCATTTTTTTTTCATCAAACGCTCAGTATAAATGTATAAACTACCTAGGTATGTGACAGAGCCGAAGCAAACATTAAAAATAACAATTCTTACTTCATTTTTTTTTTCCAAAAAGCTTTATTGAACAAAGTACACATTAAAGGAGAGTACTTACTTCATTATGTAAAAAAAAACAATGTTTTTTAATAAATAATACTATAGAATACCCCACATGATGGTGATGTTTATTCACTGACTAACTATAAGGTGAATAAATACTAAAGAAGAACAATTCCAGCCAATTGGTAAACTTGATAAAGGACACCAGTATTCTACTAATGCAACACTGAGCCAAAATCACAATATTCATTCAATTTACTTTACTTTCCCCTAATTTCTGTAAACCACTACCACCGCTATAAGCACACATTACTTTATAAAAGATCAGAAGGAGGATAGTAAGATTGCAGTTCCTGCATGCTGTGCAATATATCTTACTGTCCCTCTGCCTCCTGCATCACCAATCATCTTTAAACTTTAAACACAATTTAAATCTAATTGGTGACCAGAACTTAAGGCATTTTTTCTTTGGACCTTTCTATGCAAAAAACATCAAGGAGCTTGTAGTTGGCACTCAAGCAATGAAAAAAAAAAATCACATTCAGTGATCAACTGATTATCACCAAAACCACTGGGGTGGAGCAGGGCAGTACAGCAATGCCTAGACGAACAATTGACATATTGCTTTTATTGATTCCATTTTACCTGGACTGTACGTTTAACATATACACAAATTGTTGCATTATATCTTTTTTTATATTGTACACTGTTTAGAGTGAATTGGTATGCTCATCAACAAAACCCTTTAATGGGTGACCAATTCAAATAGATATTCTTCTACTGCAGTCCATTAAATAATACAATATCTTATTTCAAATGGTTCAGCTAAAATGATTCCCTTTTATTCTCTAGCATCCAATGAAATGAAAAGAATCACACTATAACAAGTAATGTGAGTCAATTCCAGGTGGCCATTATTCATTTTGGAGGATTTGGAATCCAATACAGTCCCTTAAACTCCATCCAAAAAGCATTGCTTCAATTGTTATTTAAGAAAAGCAAAGTTCTTTTCTATTTTAGAAATGCCAGGCTGCTGTGGTGGTATAATTATTTTCACAGATTAGCTTACAGGGATATTGCTTTTTTATGTGATGGTGATAAATGCACAAAAGGAGTTCCATACTATAATTCTAATTACGTTTTATAGGACTTCTATATTCAGTACAAATTTTGAATGTGGGCAAAATGTCAGGTTTTTTTTATATGTGGTGTGGTTAGATAGGAATAGAAAATTTAACTTTCTAATGCTATGTGATGGTGTTCACCATCACTGGAATTTAAGGACAGATGGGTGAGGGGTTGAATTGCTTCATTTTTGTCAGCAAGGTCAATTGTTCCCTTTGCCATGAGGTTTCTGAGCAGGAAGCCCACTCCTAATATGGTCATCCCAGGAAGTTCTGAGGAGCCGGACTGTCTGGGGTGGCTCCCCATTCAACTATTGTCAGGTGGGCTAATGCTAATGACCGCACCTGTTGTCTGCTAAGGGAGGTATTGACACAGAGTAATGTGTATTCAGGGCTCGTTAGACAACCATTGTTCTGTGTCTGACTATTGTGTACATTGATTGCCCCCTGGGGCTTCTGTCTCCTTGCATTGGTCAAAGTTATCTGACCAATCACTACTGACTCATTTTCAAGCCCTCATTTGCATTGGTCAAAGCTATCTGACCAATCCCTGTTGACTCATTTCAAGCCCTCATTTGCATGGATATTCCACTTTCTGTATAAAGTGTGCTGTGTTCTTCCAATAAATTGTCTTCCTATTTGAACTTACATACAGCCTGCCTGGTGTGTGTTCTAATGGATTCCGAACGGCACATAGCTGTAGTTCGGATCCCGGATCCTTGGTTGACCGAACCATCAGACGATGCGATCTGCAAGCTGACTGACTAGAAACAGAGGAGTGTCGGGAGAGCGGACAGGGCGAGCAAGGGTCTCGTCACATGCTATATAAACAATTATCACCAACCTCCCTGATATTCATTGTAATAAACAATAGTATACCACTGAAAACTGCACACACTTGTATAAAGTACTCGAAACCCATACTTGAGTAAAAGTACAAGTGCTCGATCAAAAAGTGACTTGAGTAGAAGTGGAAGTGCTCTATTAAAAAATGACTTGAGTAGAAGTACTAAAGTATTCAACATTTTTTGTACTTAAGTATTGCAAGTGTTTTTTTTTTTTTAAATTTTGCTACTCAAGTACTGAAAGTAAAAGTACCAGTAGTTTTTTTAAATAAAAAATTGCTACTCAAGTACTGAAAGTAAAAGTACAAGTACTGTATTATGTAGTTATTAAAGAAAGAAGTCAAAAGTTTGAACATCATATTGTTTTTTATTATTTCAAATGATTAACCTAAAGGACAATCACAATTCCTTTGGCTGTAACTTTTTGTAAATAAAAACAGATAAAGTATGTCCCTTCCTTTCTCCTTTAAAGCATCCCTCCTTCTCTTCCCTGCATGTTTTTTTTTCTCCACAGCTTATTGGTGCGCAAAATCATATATAAACCAATGTGATATACAACAATATATTCCAATAATGAAATAAAGGAAGAGTGTATGAAATCAAAGTCAATAAAAAGTCCATATATATAATGCCATAATACCATATATATGTGACAAAACAAGATGAATATATTTTCAAAGGTGCAGGAATCAAACTGGTGCTATTCCAAATAATAGGTGCAGACTCCCACCACCTTGTAGATTTCCCCCTTACCTGGCGGATGAAGGTAAGTGCAAAATAATATCCAAATAGTCTCTTCCAGTGAAACAAAACTGCAAAACCTGTGCTCTCAACTTCCAGTGAAAAAAGCAAAATCAGCCTCTTACCAGAAAAAAGGTCTATGTACGCTTGTGACTCCATGGTTGGAGGAGGTTCTCTTTCCCCTTAACAGCAGATCTGTAGACCATTTTATTTATACATACAGTAGCATTTATTTTGGTATGCGCTGATTTACACACGACATTATACACATTTTTTTGAACTTCATGAAATCTGCCATCTACTGTTCTGGCAGTGGTAATTTTTATAATTGTAACGAGTAACTATGCAGCACAAAAAAAAAAAAAATCGGAGTAGAAGTATTGAAATCATCGAAAAAATGTAGTGAAGTAAAAGTGTAAGTAGGAGAAAAAAATTCGACTCCAGGAAAGTACAAATCCCGCCTTTCGGTACTTAAGTACAGTAGTGAAGTAGTTCTACTTAGTTACTATACATGTCTGAAACTGCAGTATATTGTCACCTGCAACAAAGATATTGTAAAAATTAGCCTTGCATCTGCTGGTTATTATTCAGGACAACTTGTCTGTGCTAATCCCAATCATCTGTGCTGTTGTCAGTTATTGGTCCATTTACCTGTGTGGTAACCCGACTTGTTTAAATCTGGTTTTCTATGCTATTTTGATCATCAACCTTCTGATGCTGTCACTGTCTTCTGTTAGCTTTGACCCTCTGTCTTAGGACTTACACTGCTCTAACGTCTGCCCTGTCTGTTAGTCACCTGTAACCCTGTGGCACAGTAGGGCCACTGAACTCCATGACAGATATCAACCTTGGAGTATGCTTTATGTAGTGATATGCTGAAAATGACCATGGCTGAAAAGGCATTATATTTAACAGGTTGAACTAACTCATAAAACCCATTAGGAAGTAAGAGAGGTTGGCGATATGCCTACTAGCCACAAAAGAAAACTAGAGGCCACTGACTTACTGCAAGACACTGGAAGTGCCCACACCCATGTTGCAATAGACTTATGATGGCCTAAACATGTTGCATACATCTTACAGATATACTGTATACCAAGACTTGTTTGTCATGCAGCTGAGTATTAGGATTTTACAACTAACTGCTACAATAGTAAAAACATACCGAAGCGCACGTGGGCATCCGCAGAACCTTTTTCGGGGGGGGGGGGGGGCATCATTCTAAGGTCAACCATGCTTGACCCCTTTTAACAATGTCATGAAGGGGAGGGGCTTAATCATTATACTTATTTTTAGTATTTATTTTTAAAGAGCAAACAGCAGCATTTATTTTTAAAGAATTTGTTAACCTAAACAAAAACAAAAAATGATCCTGTTCCAAGCATGTTATACAGCACAGTGCTTTGCTGTGTAATTTGGCCCCTTCTATCACCTAAAATACCTGTTTGATCCTGCCTGGCTATGTCCTCCCCTCTGTAAACTGACCACGGTATACCATGGCTGCTGAGCCCTGACACTGTGATCAGTTTACGTGCCTCCATCATGAGCAGCCCTCCTGTCCCCTCCTCTGTCCTCTCTCCCCCCTCTGCTGTAGTTTCATTTAAAGTTTCATATCCTGTCTACAGTCTGTTTAATAATCCTGTATACCCCTGTGTCTGTGTTTTATAAAAATAAGCCATTCTTTACAAGTGTTCAGAGCGCCACTCGTCACTCACTTGACCCACCACCTCTCTCCTCCTCTCTCCCTCCCCTCCTCCTCCCCTTCTCCTCCCCTCCCGACTGATGTCAGTGAGGAATCCTCAGCCTCGCCGGCTGTAGGCAGCTATCAGATGGGGAGAGGAGATATTCGACGGGTCACGTGAGCGGCGCTCGGCCCTCTGAAAACTGGTAAAGAACGGCTTATTTTTTTAAAACACATACACAGACACACAGGCACACAGGATTATCAAACAGACCAGACAGGATGATATAAAGTGGCTTTAAAACCACTTGAAAGGGGAAGTTGAGATTCCGGGGGGGGGGGGGATTTGCCCCCCCCCTGCCCCTACCTGTGGATGCCCATGGAAGCACAGCACCGCTCAAAACCCACTCTTTCCTTTTGTGCATGGACAATCTGGAAGCCTACTCCTGTAGCCCATCCCCTCTCACCATCCAGAAATCAAAAAGATAGAGTTGCATTGCAATGTTAGCTCGTCTTATGATGTTTATTAACCACTTCCTGCAAAATGGACATACCTCTATGCCACTTTGTTGAAGTGGTTGTACAGGGGTGATGCCTGCAGGTGCAGTATTTAACCCAGTACAGTTTTTTGGAGCGGACAGTCGGCTTTCAGGTGATAAAAACTGATGCAGCTAAGTAGCCGCTAGGCTGTTATCACAAGGAGCGGGAGGCGATGTCCCCCGCTGCCTTCTGTCACTCTGCCCGGGTCTCGCCTCTTACCGGAAGACCCGGGCAACCAGCTGGCATGTCCACCGGCTGGTGGGAGTCCCGAACAAAGCCAAAATCTGCTTTGATCGGGTCTGCGATGTAGTAACCTGGAAGCAAAGTCAAAGTCCAAAGTCTTCAAAAAAGCAGATTGTGGTGTTGTGAATACTTTGAAGTGCAGTGAAGGGTTTGGGGTCTTTTAGACCCCAGATTCCTCCATAAAGAGTAGCTGTCACTCCCTAATACTGTCACAAGGAAGGATTACATTCCTTGTGACAGCAATAAAAGTGATCAGATTTTTTGTTTTAAAAGGGACAGTATAAAAAATAAATAAACATATATTTTTTTTTTAAAGCACCCCCGTCCCGCATGCTCATATACCAATGAAAACGCATGCCTAAGTTGTGCCCGCAAATGTAAACCGTTTTCAAATCACACATGTGAGGTATCGCCACGATCTTCAGAGCAAGAAAAATAATTCTAGCAAAAGACCTAAAAACTCTAAAAAGGTAACCCTTAAAATTTTTTAAAGCATCGCCTATGGAGATTTTTAAATACGTTTTTTGAATTTAGTAGTGCATTTTGTCCAAAAAAAAATTGAGTTTGAAAGATCCTGCGCAAATACCGTATGACATAAAATATTGCAACAACCGCCATTTCATTCTTCAGAGTCTTTGCTAAAAAATATATATAATGTTTGGTGGTTCTAAGTAATTTTCTAGAAAAAAAAATACAGATTTTAACTTGTCAGCAACAAGTGTGAGACATAGGCTTGTTTCTTAAGTGGTTAAACAATCCGGAAATAAGCTGAATAGACATATCTCCGCCAAAAACAAAACTTCCCTAACAGTTTTAGAAATCACCATCCTACCTCAGGCTTATTAATAAAAGAAAAATATTAACATTTTCTTATTGTATACAGAGTAAAATAAACATTTAACAGAAAAAAAATGAATCATCAAATGCATCAAAAGAATCTCATATAATATATTTGATCTTAAAATCTTAATATCTTTGATCTTTTTGATGTGTTTGATGATTACTTTTTTGATTTCTTTGATATTTTTATATACCTTAGTAGGTCTGACTATCTGTCCGGGTACTGTACCATAAAAATCCTTTCCTCCTATTTGCCCCTGTTTCTCAATTTTTTTCCAACCTACCTTCATGTCTGTGAATGTGTCTTCACTCTCGGTCTCCAGGGGTCCTTCTCTGCAGTGTGGCGGCGGGCACCAGCGAGGCGCTGACGAAAACGAGTGCCTTTGCTTTAAAAACCTACACCCAGGATAACAGTGCTCCCATATAAAAAAGCAGTTGAATTCAAACAAAAGACCCTCATTCAGCATTGACTATTTTTAATTCCTCTGCTGCAATCATTAAAATAGATAGGAAGGTATATTATATTAATTTTAAACTTTTTTTAAACATTTCTTCCGTTATTTCCTGGTTTCTGGCCTAGGCCAAAATGATGTCAAACATCCCAGGAGTCTACAGGAGGCTTTCTCAGCCCCTCCTATATAGCGCAAACTGTTGGTGCAAACTGTTGACGCAATATAAATCCTGTATTATAATATAATAAGCACACTCTTCTGCCTGGGTGCCTGAGCTAAGGATTGATTCCAGTAAGTAAATGCTGTAGGAATCATCTGCCCTTACTCAAGATGGCTCTGGCCAGAAATACTAGGGAGGTGGTTTTCAAAGTGATTTTTCTGGAAAATTAAGCACGGAGACATGGATGGATGAGGGAGTTTGCTTTGAATATTAAATATGAATGAAATAGCGTTTTTGGTGCTTAGTTGCAGTATAGTTCTGCTTTAAATTTTATTAAGTATTTTTTTTTCCATGAAGTTGGGGCTACAAGATAAGCTGACCTCTCTTTCATGCAAAGTTTCCTTACAAAAAACAGAAAAAAAAAACCTTGTTGTTATGGAATGCACTTGGCACACAAATCCACTTTGAATTGACCTATTATACTTTTTTAGCCCTGAATACAGAACAATGTGTTTTTTGTTAAAAAAATTATAAATTCATTAATATTCATTTTTAAATAGAGAGAGAAGAACTTGGCCATCTTTTGGAAACTTTGATTTCATTACAAATGATTTTTTTTATTTTTTTATGATTTAAACATTGAGCAGACTTTGATAAACCTGCATGCCTGCCAAATAAACAGGACATCACAGCAATTTATGCAAATGTTCTCACCTGTCCTGATTCCCAGATCCCTCCTTCCAATAAAGAATGTTTTCTTCTACCTGTCAGAAGTAGCATTGAGACATCAGAATTCCACTCTTTCTGGTGTACTTCTTTATTTAAGACTATCCACTCTGTCCCCAAGTTGAAGGTCAAAGTCTGATGCTTACAACTTCCCTTGCTCAACTCATGACCCGTCCTTAGCAAACTGTTAGACTTCAGGCAATATTTCCACTCCTGAATCCAGGAAGTCAGAGTGTGTTCAAGTTCTTCTGTGGGCCCTGTGGCACATAGGACAGTGGACCCACCAAGAGTATGGTTAAACATAACATGATAGTTATGGCCTACTAGGGCGCGTACTCTATTGTTGTATTTACAGACCACTTTGGCTAAGTAATGGGTCCATTTCTTTGGTTTCTCATAAACTGAGCATCTAAGCAGTTGTATCCAGGTGCATCCATCAAACTTCTTACATGCCCCATTGCCATGTGAGTGGTATGGGATAGCATGTGACTTCCTAATGGCTAGTGTTTGCCATTATTTGCGGAAGAATTTATTTTCAAAACAGGGTCCCTGGTGTGAAAGTATCTTTTGTAGACCGATATGAGGAAGGTGCTTCCATATCATATGTGCAGGGGTCTTGCCAGTCTGGTTACAGGCCAGTGCTGCCACAGTAAACTTGATGACATGGTCCACCATAAAAGGAACATGATGGCATCTATCTTCTGACATGTCAATTGTAAGTCCATAGTAATTACTTCCAGGGGGGAGAGGTATGAGTTCAGAGGTGGAATGTGGGCCTCAGCACCCTTTGACACCAAACATACTACACAGTGTCAGCAGATTTGTTCAACCAACTGGAAAAGACGCACACGCAAAGGATTGTGTGACTGTTTATTTTACATCACAGTGTCCGACTTCCACTTGGATTCTCAGCCACAGACAAGGCCTGGTCCCTTGATAATAATACTGCTAGGACACTAATGAATCATGAGGAAACATTATTCTGTGGTACAGTATACCTTCTATCGGGATACAACAAGAGCACTTACTCAGCAGTTTGTTGGCTTCTGATAACAACTTTGAGCTTTCTCTGGGACTGGGCGATCACTTTAACTGAATAACCGCAAATAGGGGGGCAACCACTGGCATTTCTATCCATGTTTCTACCCAGTTATACTCTTATGGTACATGAATGAGATTCACCTAAGTCTGGCCCACCACCAGCCAAGTTAGGTTTTGCTATCTGTTCATCTTCTTCATCCTCATCTTGATGAGGCCTAGCTAGTGGGTACCACAATAGGCAAGGATTGGCTAGTGGGTACCACAATAGGCAAGGAGATGTCAAACTTCCCTAGATAGGCTTCCCAATGTTAGGCAAAAAAAGAGGGGGACGTGGGGAGAGAGCGCCACTGTCCAAGCGTTGCATTCATGAAGATACGGGTAAAAAAATGTCAGAAAACTAGGTATTTCACTCACATACACAGAGATAACACATCGTGTCAATATGTATAAAGTTTTTGGCTGGCAGGGGCTTCTGGAATCCCCCAGTGGACATGAAACTGTCTATTAGTAGTAAGAAGTGAAGACATTTGTATAAAATGGTGAAAGAGTTGGTGTTGAACTCACATAAATGATAGTAGTGTATGGCATCTCAATAGATCTTCTGTGAAGACCTTGTCAGGTGCAAACTCATACTTCAGTATGCGATCTTATCATTGGACACAATTTCTTGGGTTCTCATATGGATATAAATTTATAAAAACAAAATAAGGAGGACAACCAACACTGCAATCTTAGTGAAAGAGGTGGTCTGAAGAGGAGAATGTAAATGCACTCACATTTGGATATGGGACATATGGCATAACTCATAACTCATAAAAATCCAGCAGATGGTGATCTCTTATCCATCCAGAATGTTGATAGTACGCACAGCGATGTTCCTGGTGGATGTCCTCGTCAGCCAGTGGGGGTACACCATTTCCCAAGTATAAAACAATTGAGAGAGAGTTTTGCTACTCTGTGTAATTTTAGTTTCAGTCAATACAAACAAAAGTAAAAACAGTATTGCACTCACATTAGTAATACATAGATCTGCATTATGCGTAGACACCAGCAGATGATGGCATTCTATGGAATCCAATGGAAGGCAAATGGATGACATATCGCTAATGACCACAGACACCAGCAGATGATGCCATTCCATGGAATCAAATGGAAGGCAAATCGATTACATATCTCTAATGACCACAGATGTTTGGGTCTGAGCATTTGTACCAGTTTTTACTCTGTTTTGTGCTAGGCAACCTAGGGTCTGTGTTTGTGTATTGCATTTTCTAGGCTTTCCAGGCTGTGTTTGTGTATTGATGTTTTCATGCATCAATGGATTCTTATCGGTCCACATGTTGAACTTGGCTCCTGTCAGGTATTCAGAAAACTAGTTTGCAGGGTTCCTCTCAGTCGCATCCTCTCTTGGCCACATTCTACTTGGGGGGTAGTATAGCCCTCAGGTCCTAAGTACTGGCATACATTTTTAGCCAGAATGAAAGAAAGGAAAAAAAGCAGCAAACACCAGAACTAGAACTGACATCAGCTGCTGCTTCAAAAGTCAAAAGTTTCCTATTGTTCCAATGCCCATTCCACTGTCCTGCTCATTCCGTTCTGGCCTACTCTTTGTAGGAGCTTAAGAATAAAGTAAAAATGTATGTGTGTAGTGCTTGGTAATATCCTGCCAGCCCTAGAAATGTTCTGACTTCAGTCATGGTCACCGGGGAACTCTATTCCTGTAGAAAAGAACAACACACTCCTGCGTTAGAGTCAGCTGACTATGTAGTATCACAGGTGCCTGGTCAAATAGTGGATAAGCTATTAGATGCCCTCTAGGACTGGGGCACCCTGACAGTGCTATGAGAATAGAAAAAGAAAAGAGGCCTCCTGGCCTAGTGCATTATCCAACAGATTTATTAAAAATATGAATAAAATCAAAAAGATGTCTACTCACAAACATAAGTTAAAAATATGCTTGTGAGGCCACATGTGTGGCTATCTCTCATCAGCAAAAATGAGCATTGCTGTTTTTTTAAACATTTGTCTCTCTTTGACCTGAACTTTACTCATGTTCGGCGAACCTGCTCTAAACCAAACCCAGGTTTGTTTGGCTCATCCTTCCTCAATACAGTAGTCTGATCTTCTGGAGAACAAACAAAGGGAGTGGATCTGCCACATATTGTACTGGATAAAATGTCTAGCTATCTAGACCCAGCTGTCATGGTACACGTGGGTACCAATGACATAGGCAGAGGAAGATGGAGAGTCCTAAACGATTTCAGGGACTTAGGCGCTAAGTTGAGGAATAGGACCTCCAAGGTAGTATTTTCCGAAATACTACCTGTACCTCGAGCCACACCAGAGAGGCAGCGGGAGATTAGGGAAGTTAACGAGTGGCTGAGGAGCTGGTGTAGTAAGGAGGGTTTTCGGGTTCCTGGAGAACTGGGCTGACTTCTCAGTCGGCCACCGGCTCTTTTGTAGGGACGGATTGCACCTAAATGGGGAGGGTGCAGCCGTACTGGGTGCGAGGATGGCCAAAAAGCTAGAGGGGCTTTTAAACTAGGTGATGGGGGGGAGGGTACAGATGTAGAATTAGCCAGGGGAAAGCAAGTTGCAGAGGGCAGAAATGGGGGCACTAGCGGTAGGATGTACAGAGCTCCTATACCCAGGGTGGGTATGGGGAAAAATCATGAGAGCAGCCTAAAAACATCAAATGAGGATATATGTAGCCGCTCAAAATTAAGAGGTTTGTATACCAATGCCAGAAGCCTGGCCAACAAGATGGGAGAGCTGGAGCTGCTGATGTTTGAGGAGGATTTAGATTTTGTGGGGATAACTGAGACTTGGTTTGACAGCTCTCATGACTGGATGGCGACCATTCAGGGGTATTCCCTTTATCGCAGAGATAGAGAAGGTAAAAAAGGGGGAGGGGTATGTCTGTATATTAAGAACAGTATACAGGTAAATATGAGGGATGATATTAATAATGGAGCTAAGGACGAGGCAGAATCCCTATGGGTAGAGCTTCAAAGGGAAGGCACAGTGGGGAAGGTAATATTGGGCGTATGCTATAGGCCCCCCAACCTGAGGGAGGAGGGGGAGGCGGACCTCATTTTACAGAAAGGATTGGCAGCTAGGATGGGAAATGTCATTATAATGGGGGACTTTAATTATACAGATATAGACTGGGCAGATGGAACCGCGCATTCAGCCAAGGCTAGGCAGTTCCTAAATGTTTTGCAGGACAATTTCATGGGTCAGATGGTGAATGCACCGACAAGAAACAATGCGGTACTTGACCTACTGATTACCAACAATACAGACCTGCTCACGGATATAGAAATACGGGAGAACTTAGGAAACAGTGACCATAGGTCAATAAGTTTCAGTATTAATTACAGTAATAGGAAACAGAGGGGTAATATAAGGACGCTGAATTTCAAAAGAGCCAATTTCCCAAAACTGCGCTCGCTGCTAGAAAATATCAAATGGGATAGAAACCTGGGAACAAAGAACACGGAGGAAAAATGGGAGTGCTTCAAGAGCATACTTAACAAGGGGATTGACCAGTGCATTCCAAAGGGAAATAAATTTAAAAGAGCAAAATTAAACCCTGGGTGGCTAAACTCCAACATAAAAATGCATATTAGTGCTAAAGGAAAGGCTTTTAAAAAATACAAGGCTGAGGGGTCATTGGCAGCATTTAAGCATTACAAAGAGTGTAATAAGAAATGTAAAGATGAAATCAGGGCGGCTAAAATAGAACATGAGAGACATATAGCGGAGGAGAGTAAAAAGAACCCCAAGAAGTTCTTTAAGTATATAAACAGTAAGAAAGCGAGGTCAGAACACATTGGCCCCATAAAAGATGACAAAGGAAATATGGCCACTGAGGACAGGGAAAAGGCGGAAGTGTTAAATAATTTCTTCTCTTCAGTCTTCACAAAAGAATTGGGGGGCTACACGAACCCAGCTTGTAAGGCCAAACTAAACAACACACCTCAGGAAGTACCCCCATGGCTAACAGAAGATAGACTTAGAACTAAACTTGAGAAACTTAACATAAATAAATCACCGGGACCGGATGGCTTGCACCCGAGGGTTCTTAAAGAGCTCAGCCAGGTGATTGCCAGACCATTATTCTTGATCTTTAAGGATAGTTTACAGACGGGTATGGTGCCAGCAGATTGGAAAAAGGCCAACGTAGTGCCAATATTTAAAAAGGGGCCGAGGTGTATCCCGGGTAACTATAGACCTGTCAGCCTAACATCTGTAGTCTGCAAGATTTTGGAGGGGATGTTAAGGGACCACATACAAGACTTTAGTAATGAAAACAATATAATTAGTAGTAATCAGCATGGATTTATGAAAAATCGTTCTTGCCAAACCAATCTATTAACCTTCTACGATGAAGTGAGCTGCCACCTAGATAAAGGTAAGCCTGTGGATGTGGTGTATCTGGACTTTGCAAAGGCCTTTGACACCGTTCCCCACAAATGCTTACTGTACAAACTAAGAAAGGTAGGTATGGACCATAAGGTGAGTACCTGGATAGAGAACTGGCTCCAGGGGAGAGTCCAGAGGGTGATGATTAATGGTGAATACTCGGATTGGGGGGGTGTGGAAAGTGGGGTCCCCCAGGGTTCGGTCCTGGGACCAATCCTGTTTAATTTATTCATAAATGATCTAGAGGAGGGGATATCTAGTACAATCTCAGTATTTGCAGATGATACTAAACTAAGCATGCCAATATCTTCTATGCAGGATGTGGAAACCTTACAAGCGGACCTGAACAAAATAACGGGGTGGGAAACTACATGGCAGATGAGGTTTAATGTTGATAAATGTAAAGTAATGTACTTGGGGGCCAGAAACCAGAAAGCAAGCTACTCACTAGGAGGGGAACCTCTGGGGGAGTCTAGGATGGAAAAAGACTTGGGGGTACTGGTAGACAACAGGCTTGGCAGTGGCATGCAATGCCAAGCAGCTGCAAGCAAAGCCAACAGAATACTGGGATGTATAAAAAAGGGGATTCACTCCAGAAATAAAGAGATTATTCTCCCGCTCTACAAGACTCTGGTCCGGCCACATCTGGAGTATGCTGTCCAGTTCTGGGCACCGGTTCTCAGGAAGGATGTGCTGGAATTGGAAAGAGTCCAGAGAAGGGCAACAAAAATAATTAGGGGAATGGAGGACATCAGCTATGAGGAAAGACTACAAGCACTGAACCTATTCTCTCTAGAGAAGAGACGTTTGAGGGGGGATATGATATCAATGTACAAATACTGTACTGGCGACCCTAGCATAAGGAACAAACTATTCAGAGTAAGGAAATACAATAAGACACGTGGCCACTCACTAAAACTAGAGGAAAGGCGGTTTAACCTTAAAATGCGTAAGGGGTTCTTCACTGTAAGGGCGGTAAGGATGTGGAATTCTCTTCCACAAGCAGTCGTATCAGCAGGGAGCATTGATAGTTTCAAAAAACTATTAGATGGGCACCTTAAAGACCACAACATACAGGGGTATACAATGTACGGTTAAAAGCAAACACACACACATCATAGGTTGAACTGGATGGACTGATGTCTTTTTTCAACCTCACTAACTATGTAACTATGTAATACCATAAAGTACAAACTATATATACAGTGATAGCCCCTTTGTCTAGCTGTACTCATTTAAAGTCCCACATTTCTTTCCCCCTTTTGCCTGATCTTCTGGAGAAGCTGCATGCTACTAGCCTGCTGCCTGTCTGCTCCCTGATATTAACAATTATAAGCCACTCATCTGGCTGAAGATGACTTGCCCAGCTACCTCTGCCCAATTAGGTGTAGCCTGCCTAAGCTGCTGAGGGAGGAAAACTGAGGAACATATGTTCCCAGGGTGTGTGCAGAATCCCATGGAGATGTGGGAAATAGAGTTAAAATGGCTTGTACTTACATCTGATAATGATGAGTAAATGGGCACTCTGCTACAATAACCAGGTACATAATGCTACCAAATTACTCATCCAGATCATTATATCTTTGAAAAACAACATCTCAAATGTGTTGTATAGATGTACGGATACATGTTTACAAATGCTTTCAGTTGTACAGGCCAAGAAACTGCCTCTGATCCGAAAACCTGCAATACTGGACACAAGTATCCACAGTATACTTGTTGCAGGAATACTCAGGAGGGCACTATTTTGCCTGCAAACTGATTGTTTGCCTCAGATCTCAAAAAATTTGAAAGTAATGTTTGTAAAGTTATCATATCCCTACAGGGATCCCTCTAAAGATATAAGAATTGGGAGATTGATCAATATCTCAGTCCTCGTGATTCTGTAAAACAGCTTGTACCTGAATTACCCTGCAAAAAACTGATGTGTTACTGGCTGTAGGAAAAACAAACCTAAAAGCTTCAGCACTTTTCTTTCAGCACTCAACTGCAGGATAAAAACAGTTCAGTGAGGTTAAGCGGTCTCATGGGCTGATATAAAAGTATAGTATGTTTAGAGATGAAATAGTGGAGGTGTGTACATAAAAATAAAATAAAATAACTGCAAATAGCATAGGGTAAGGAAATGCAAGAAAATTATAAGTCTGAAAAGCAATACATTTGAGACATTTTTTAGTTGGCACTATAGATTTTTGCTATGTAGCACCACTATAGATGGTCACTTATATACACATATATATTTATTTTTTACAGTTACTGGCTGGCATTTATTATGGTCATCAATATTTATTTAGGCACATGGATAATCACCTTTTTAGCACCAGATCTTCCCTTCATTTGACCCTGTGGTCCATATCGTGATCTGCCACAGCTCCCGGGATAGACCTCTTTTGAAGACCGTTCTCCCTAGCGCTGCTATGTTTAGGCTGATTTTGTAAGTATAGAGGATAGACATCTGCCTTGTTGAACAATTTGTTCGAGTTCTGTGATACCAATATTCAGTTTAGAATAGATATACATTTCTTATACTGTCATTTTATCCTATAGATATATGTTGCGCATCTACTCTTGAGGAAGCTAACTTTGATTTGTGAAATGCGTTAAGTGTATCGGATGCAGTTTGTTACATATTTATGCTTATATTGGAATTTTGTATGAATTCCCAAATCAGTCTAATACTAATTTACTAGATTTTATCATGATGTAATTTAATTGTGTTAATATACCTTTAATCACGTGGACTATGTACTTATTATGATTTTATATGAGTGATGTGCCTCAATCAAAGTCCCTAGGGCAAATGTAGCAATACAAAACAATGTATGTAAAACATAAACCATATGTCATTGATTAGATAAAACATCTTTGGCAACACAAATCATGAAAAAAAAAAAAAAACAGAACCCTTAACACTTTTTAGCCAGCGAGAACTGGCCCGTTTAAAGTATAACTGAAGGCAAAACTTAATTTTTTTGTTTTGAATAGAGCGGAGAAGGATTAGAACACCTATTAGGGTTTTATTGCTGTCTGTGCCCACATTAGGGAATTTCACCTTCTCTGTTTGTGCTGTTTACCATTATCATTGAAAGTAAAAGTAAAAGAAAATCATAAATGTAGGGTTGTCCCCAGAAAAAAAATAGAGGGGAAATCTTCCAATGGGGACACTAATGGGGACACTAATTCTGGTGACCTGGGATTCTCAAAGGGATTCCCTTCACTTTCTGTTTGGCCATGAGACAGGAAGTAAAGGGAAATGTTCAGAATGGGAAAAAAAAAAAAAAAATCTCACAAGGGTTATAACCCTTCCTTTCTCTATTAAAAGGTGCTTATAGTTCTACTTTAAACACTTTAAAGCCCACCGACATGCTTCTACAAACATGAATATGGCTGGCATTAAGGAGTTAAAGAAATGCCTTCAAGATTTAAACTATTATACAGGCCAGACATTACTACTTTATCAAAGATTTTTTTTCAATTTCTTACACTAGTGTTACAAAAACCTTCATGCTACCAATGTAAAATCTGACAAGAACATATATAATCATCAAACTGACCTATGTATAATATTATAGCCCCTTTTTGAAAGGGGGTTATACGGAATGGCCCTCCCTAAATGAGATATTGAGTAAAACCTGTACATAAATAAGAGAGCCAGAACCTTCACTAAGTGTAAGAGTGGGTTTGATATTAAAGTTGTCGAAGCCTTGAACGTAGGACAGGGCATCTATGAACAGAGGGGACTCCCTTCCTGGGAAATTAACTAGTAATCTAAACGTAATGGAGAGCAGAAGAACTACTGCAAGCAGCATATAGCATTAACCATAAGCGTATAGAAGTAGACCAGTGTAAAAATAATGCAAGCTTTATATAAGAAGAGATAAATATTAGTACATAAATCCGATGTACAAACAGGTTTTATCAGCAAAGTCCCTGACAGGAGTACCGGTGGAATTGTGCACTTATACCCAGGTATATACTGCATAGTTATAAATAGAGATATTTCCAGGATGAATATTGCAGCAAAGTCCAGTTGCAGGGGCCCTAGGGGATGATGCGACATCTGCGTTCACGGGGTATCCTCCAACTGTTGCCCAACCAGTCTGGAATAGGACTTCTCACCAGCAGGAACTGTGGTGTGGCACTTGAACTCAGAGTCAACCATCTATTCTTCTCTTAGTCCCTTTCTAGTAGTTTTTATCAGCCTCTTTTGGTCAGGGTGAAAATACACCATGGACAGGACATGTGGCTCAGTTCTCTCTCAGTCTACTTCCTGGAATCTCCCCTTTATATAAAGATCAAAGTTTTTCAATCTGAGGCTTCTAGCTAGCAGGGACAGAAAGTAAAGTACATAGCTCTATGACAGTAAGAAGCACAGCCACTTACAATAGGAGATAGTAGAGGGCAGCAGGTCCCTACAATATCTTAGAAAAGTCCTAGACTTCCCAAAGTAGAGCTTTTTGTTTTGCAGTATAGCAAGGGTTCTTTAAACAAATAATGTTGTTCAGCATTCCAGTTTCTTACATAGGGTAGAAGAGAGTGAGTTACTTGAGGTAAGGGGAGGTAGGCAGAAAGGTTTATGTGAAAGTGCACTTATCGTCTATGTCCTTTTGTGCTGAACCCACACCAATGTGCGTAACCACAGGGACCTGTTGTCAGTGTTTCGGAGCTGCTCTTAGCAGCTATAAAAACAGCTGTGTGTGTTAAAATGTTAACAAACTTGGATACATGGCATACATGGCCACAATATATGGCGTGGTTCTCTCAGCAACTGATTACAGTGTATCAATTTTTTTTTCCTTACAGAAGAGTTACTGGAGATCCCCTGAAAATAGAAAAACAAAGAAAAGTCTTTCTTATTTAAACCTTATATACGTTTTGTTACTCCTATTTACTTTAACTTCTTCAGCTCAAATTTTTTGCCATTTGCTTTGTACAATAAAATTCACAACTCCACTTCTCCTTTTTATAAACCCTTCAACCCCCCTAAAATCATTCTCTCTCACCCTCTATTGTGAGGAATTCCAGTGACTTGCCAGCAGAATTATAATAGCCTTCCATCATCTCCATATTGAGGGAGTTTTAAAACCACAGTATATCGACCTGCTTTCTGGGTCCCTTTTGCCTGTATTACATCTTTTAAAAGATATACAAAATTTCTTCCCATGTGTCATTAACTCTCAAGCCTTTTAAAAATCCTACTATGAGCAAGAATAGTCAAGTATGGAACTCTAATTGGTAGTTTCATAATACTGTAGTTAGTCCTTCATATGAGAACAGAGCTGTTTTGCCAGCCTGGCGTACCTTCCTTTAGTTCCCCTCTTACCTCATTCTGGGCAGGAAACGGGCTTGGGTGCTTGTCTGAACATTGTATTGTCCAACACATATAAAAGCTCTCCACCCTTCCTGATATAGCAGATTGCTTGACCAGTGAATCACATAGATCATCATTCATACCCCATCTTTAAAATCAGTGTATTATAAAGTGATAGAATTGCTTTATATATTTAGTTTGTAAAATGATCACAGATGGGGTGTTGAGGATACTATATAGGAGTAACTAGTATGGAAATGTTTGCTGAATATCTGGACAATTGTAAATCCAGTTTTATCCTATATTTTATTGTATTTTTCAACAATAACATAATTTGATTTTAGAAATTGATTTGTATGCCCAATGTATTATTGCAACACTTTTTCTATATTTGTTTTTTTAATGTTAGGTTAGAGATGTTGATGCAAGGACTTAAGGTCCTGGTCCAGATGCATATTTACTGTATATAGAAATACCAACATTAAGTAAAGGAAAATGCTCCTATTGTTCCAATAATACTTCGACACATCGCAGAATGATGCTGTGTGGTTCTTTTACAGCAGAATCATGTGTACTGTCCATTTTCAAATTACATTTAATAATTTCTTTAACATCCTGGCTTATTTGTTATTTCATTGTGTTTTTCCATGATGGAGACCAGGAGATTGCAACACTTTTTCTATATTTTATTTTTTAATGTTAGATTAGAGATGTTGATGCAAGGACTTAAGGTTCTGGTCCAGATGCATATTTACTGTATATAGAAATACCAACATTAAGTAAAGGAAAATGCCTCTATTGTTCCATTAACTCTTTGACACATTACAGAATGATGCAGTGTGGTTCTTTTACAGCAGAACCATGTGTTCCTAGCTTATTTGTTATTTCACTGTGTTTTTCCATGATGGAGACCAGGAGATTGGCAGTTGTTTTGCTTAACAATGTTAGCAGACTGCCTCTTCCTCTGCTATTGGGGTTCTGTGCCTTTCTTTTACTAGGACCCCAACCTCTTCTCTATGCATGAGGAGATTGATATCATAGTTGCTAAGAAACAAATCAATTTCAAGAAAAATGTCATGATATACACCAGGGTTACATAAAATATGAGCTTCATTCTTCTTCCTAGTTTGGAAATGCACAGAATGATATCAATTAGTCATCCTCATGGTTTTGAAGCACTTTCTCCTTTTGCTTAATTCACATATTAACATTAATTAGAGTTTAAATATCGATGCTGTTTTCTGCAGACAGATTTGCTGTTCTCTGATGTTATGCACATTTCTCATGTTTTTCTTGACATGTGCATAATGCATATACATTTACTCTCTCAACTTTCCAACCAATAAAGAATAGACCTTGTTAGTACTTAAAACCAAACACACTGAGCAAAAAAGAAAAGAAACCTTGTGTTTCTACACAAAAAGGAAATCACTTCTTTAATCACTTCTGGACCGATCCTTTTTCTGACACTTGTTTACAAGTTAAAATCAGTTTCTTTTGCTAGAAAATTACTTAGAACCCCCAAACATTATATATTTTTTTTCAGCAGAAACCCTAGAGAATAAAATGGAGATCATTGCAATATTTTTGATCACACTGTATTTGCGCAGCGGTCTTACGAACGCAATTTGTTTTGGAAAAAATACACTTTTTTAAATTCAAAATAAAAAAACAGTAAAGTTAGCCCAATTGTATTTCTGTAATGTGAAAGATAATATTAAACTGAGTAAACAGATACCCAACATGTCATGCTTCAAAATTGTGCACGCTCGTAGAATAGCGACAAACATTGGTACCGTACTTAAAAATCCCCATAGGCTACACTTTAAAAATGTCTACAGGTTACCAGTTTAGGGTTACAGAGGAGATCTAGGGCTCAAATTATTGCTCTCACTCTAACAATCGTGGTTATACCTCACGTGTGTGGTTTGAATGCAGTTTACATATGTGGGTGTGACTTGCGTATGCGTTTGCTTCTGCACACGAGCTAACGGGGATGGGACACTTTGTTTTTTTTTTTCCTATTTATTTTATCTTTTCGTTTTTATTTTTACACTGTTTTTTTTATGTTTTATTACTTTTATTTCTTATATAAGGGATGTAAACATCCTTTGTAATGGAAATAAGCATGACTGTGTCTTTATAATGTGAGATCTGGGGTCAAAAAGACCTCAGATCTCACATCTACACTATAAAAGAAAAAAAAAGTCATTTTTTTTTCATAATGGAAAAAAGTGGGCTATTTAAATCCATTGCTAGGAAGCGACGTATGATGTCGCTCCAGTCCTCCAATTTCCTGATAACACAGAGTATATGGAGTCAGGCTGCACATGTTCAGCTTGGTGTATTTTGCTAGAGGGTTTTTTTTTTTCTTGGGAGAGTGCATGTGATCAGTACAGGGCCAATCATCACTGTCCAGACATAGGTTTAGGGGTTTTGCAGTTTCATAGTACAGTCATAAAACTCCTCCTACAAGCTTTAAGCAGTACTTGGCTGGACAGTGATAGAAGTCACAAGACTTCTATATACTGGTAATGAGAAAGGGTATTTAGCAGTTTATATTTACTATAATAATTGCATTTCCATGTTCTGTCCATTTGTCAGTGAAACGGCAATAGATTTTGGCACACAATATTGCACATAGGTGTCTTAAAAGCTCTTACAGGTTAATTGTAATGTCCCTAGAATTATTAATGTCTCTCTGGTGTGCATGGGAATATGTAATATATAACACAATTGCTGTTTTCTCATGTAGGTTCCCCTGACTGATGCATTTATTATGTGTTGTATGTATGTCGGGGTGTGAACAATTTTTTGGGGGGAAGGTTTAAGTGCTTGAGTATAACTTTAATTTTTAAACCCTTTTTTTCGCTTAACTTTATTGCTATCACATATGGGGTTGATAGGCTTATCGATTTATGGGGTTATTTTTAATGCACAACCACTGGATCACTTCTGTCTTAGAGATGATAGTTGATGTGTAATTTTTACATGCTTTCCTAGCTGCTGTAGCAGCCATAACTCTGTTTAAAACCCTCTACTGCTGCCAATGTAAGCCTTGGCAGTGAAAGGGTTAAAGGAATGGTGTATTTTTACAGTTGCCCCTTAAGCCTTTTAAGAAGACCCGCTACCCACCAAACTGTGTTTCTTACACATTTTTTTTTTTGCATTGGTACCTGTCCTCCATTGCAGTGCCCAGCTACCTATGCCTTTCTTTAACAAAAACTGTCCTTGAAGAAGGCCAGAAAAAAATGACAAGGTTTGACTCCCATAGGCTTTTAATGAAGTTTGGGTGCTATGTTCAGGCAGGTTTTTTTCATCTGTTCAGCGAACATGAAGAGGGAAGTTACACGTTACATTCAAGAATAAGAATACATTTTACTTCAAATTCAAATGTTGTTGTTTGTAAATTTGCAGAAGTTGAAATGGTAATAGTTTATACCCCAAAGAAAGGTAATTACATTTTCCAGACATCTGAAATAGTTAGCTGCAGCTGATTTAAAAGAAAGAATAAGAAATTGTAACTGAATTTTGTATTCACAGTCATGTTTTTTTTCTTTATTTTTCCATTCATTCCTGTGTTTTTGCAGGTCTTGTGATACAAGCAAAATTGATGCTTTAGTAGATGTGAACTTACTGTATATGTGTGCATACTAAGCTGTTTTCTGCCAATTGATATTTTCTATTATTTTCCCACAGCTGTATAAAATATTTGCACACTCATTGCGTGTTAAATTTCCCTTTGGGCTTTTCCATCTAGCACTAGGGACATATAAATGAGTGCATTTAAGTTGATATATCAATTTGCCAAGCCATCCTCCCGAGCCAACTCTAGTGATTAAGAAACAAATCAATCAGACGCTTAGGCTGCAATGTCTGTACAGTGTTTGAGTGAACTGCAGGATAAGGAGGAATATCCTATTATGGTTATTGGATGGGTACAGGTCTTTTTCTCTGTTATACAGAGAAAGAAATCAATAATACATAGGGAATAAGCATTAAAAATCTATTTACTTTCACACAACTTAAATTACAATAACGTCTGTTCATTTCCGCCTGTCTCTAAAATTGCTGAATGCTAAAAAGAAATTGCCAGATGTATGTCATGTATGTTGTTTTCAGATATATGTCAGCTTGTTCAGTAGCTGACCGCTTACTAGAAATTTCCTGTGACCCATGATAAGTTAGTGTGCCTGTCAGGGAAGAAGTCCAAGAAGAACTGGCAAACCGACAGAAGCTCAATATAGCTGCGCCAATTGCTAATTGCCAGTGTTCACTGGCCTATATAAGGACATAAGTGGCTATCATACATTGCTGGATTATCATCAGCTTGTATCCTGTGTTCCTGTGCCTTGTGTTTCTGTTTGATCACCAGTTACCGACCCGGCTTACCCCTAACCCTAACCTGCTCTTGCTTCTCTCCTGGCTCGAACCCGGCTTGCTTCATGGACCTGCTCCTGTTTATTCCAGATTGTCTTTCTGTGTTTGACACTGGCTTGTCCTCGACTATGCTACCTGCCTCTGCCCCTGATTGACATCCAGTGTTTGACCTTGCCCTGGCTTCTGACCTTGCTCTTGCTTACTCTACTGTCAAGACCCGCCAGCACCTCCAGAGGACCATTGGCCCTGATCTCCTTCTCTACTGTGGGTGTCCTTGCATCTAGTTTCATCAGGCAGCTTCACCTGCAGGCAACCTGTGCATCTTTGGGCATAGCACCCTCTGTCAAAACCTTCAAGGGTACACTGTACTCAGCCGCAAGGGGAGTCCGCTCATCACCTCAGCCTCCAGTCAGGTAAGTGAAAGTGCAGCTCAGGCTCAATCAATATGTGAAGTAGTATGGGTAGCTCCGCATCCCCTGTTGGAGTGTAGGCAACGGATGGAGCTCATCCCAGCATCTGTGGTCCCTAAGGGGAAAAAAGAGGAAGGAATCCCTAGTGCTGCACATCCACTGAGTCCTGTAGTGGTAATGAGAGTGGCAACCTCAGCCTGGGGCAACATGTTTGGCTCCTACAACCCATTCCCCCCCCCCCAGCTTTTTTCTTCCTCTTTTACCATAAAATTCCTACTGGGAACTTTAGTATTTTTCAGAAGGAAACAGCAAAAGATGTGTGAATAAAATACCAAGCAACCTCAGTTATCAGAGGCAGTTGTATAGAAACAATGTTTATTAGGGATCAGAGAGAGTGGGGTTTATCTTTGTTTTTCCTCTCCCAGGCCATCTGATTTGTGCCACCCCTTCCCTCAAACAACTGCTTTGGGTGTTGCCTCCCAAAACATATGTAAACACACGTAGCACCCTCCTAAGTAGGTGCTAGGTAAAAACATCTTATGCTCCTTCTGCTTATCAGGGGAGCCTGATCTATTAGGTTGCCTGTTTTATGTTTTCAATTGTGATTCTCTGGGTCTGAGGGAGTGTCCCCACTCCATCCAATAGGGGAGTCTGTTGGACAGTGGAGGAAGCCCAGCCAGTGACACATTGGCTTTTGTGAGAGTCCCTGTGGGAGGGCACTCCTGCAGTGCATCCTGGGATTGCTCATAAAGGCCAAGGGGACAGCTTTGGTGGGAAGTAGAGTCCCAGGAGGAGGCTTATGGATGTCTCTCCTCCTGCTGTATGAGGAAAGTGGTCATAGGCAGTTGGCCTAGTGAACCAGCTGTGGAGCTGAGCTGCAGAGGATCCAGCAAAGCTAACAGTGGAGCTGCTGGCAGAGTCTTCCGGGAAAAACAGTGTCCGTGAGTCTGTGAGACTTGCCAAAGGGTCTGCCCAGGAAGGGGGACCACTCCAGTGAAGTCAGAGGATCAAGCGGTCAGTTCACACAGAGTGTCAGAGTAAAGGGGTGCCATGTAAAACCCTGAAGAGTAGGGACAAAGGGGGTGCCAAGTAGGACCATGAAGAGTGATTCACAGTGCATTACAGTTCATTTAATTCTTCTTCACTATAGTGGCAAGGTGAAGTAGCAGCCTTGCCGAATCCATTGTTAACCAGAAGTCCCAGCAATTGTGCATAGTTATTCAGTTGGAGAATCCCACTTATCCCTTCTCCAATCCCAGTTCTCAAATAGAACAACAAAAACCAAAACCCCTGGTCTTTATTCTGACTGAGCCAAGCACTTAGAATATGCTATATTGTCAAGTCGTTGCTATGGGTAACCCAGGGGAACCCGTAACCAGCAGCTCCCACTGGAGTAGTGCTACACACAAGTACACACTTGTATGCAAAATCATATGCTCTGAAAATATCCCTCATGTCTAATAAATATGATGTCTGTTAACTTGCTCTTTTTTTACCTGGAAGAATAATGCAGTCACCTATCTGAGGATACAACTGCTAACCAACATTTTGGAATTGTAAACCCATAACTATCAACCCTTTCTTAAAGATTTTCAGTGGCTTGAAAACCTAGAATAGGAAATATTTCTTTCTGTTTGGTGGAGCACCTATACCAAAGAATATTCTCTCATGACTCTTATATGTTTGATCCCCCCCTTCAGAAAATATTGATGCAAGCTACTACGTGAAATATTATATATTCTGCTGCCTGCACTATTCACTTCCCTTGGGGTAAGTGTAAATAGAATTGAATATAAAAGTGCGGCGCAAATAATTAAATACATTTAAATATCCATAAATACATATAAAATATGAAATTGTAAAACTAAGTGAGAGGAACGCTGATATCTGGGCTTAACAGCGGGCGTCCCATTGAGCTTCTGTCGGTTTGACTGTGATCTTTATATTTGGCTTGGATAGTCTAGTGCACTTCAGCACCTGGCAAATATGAGTGTTCTACCTTATTTTTTAATAAACACATGTTTTTATTAATGGCACTTGCACCATGGGTCTATGTTTTCTTTTCCCCATGCATGAGAGCTGGTGAACTCATTAAAGCCAGATTGGTAGCCAGAGCATCGGAGGAGTTTACCCACCCTTTCCCTGCTGGAATATTTTATCTGTCATTGACCAAGCGTAATAGTAAGGTCACACTCCATGGGGTGAGAACCCACCTTGTGGGGGGGTTACACGAGTGAAGGTGAAACATCCGACAATTGTGAATTACCACTCATGGATTGTCAATTTTATATATTTTGTGCACGGGTGATTGGGGGGATCTGTCAGTCACAGATTATATTTGTGTTATTATTTTACATCACGTGTTATCTATGGATTGTATTCACGGTTGACAATTTATCATTCTTACAGTGATTTGTAATTAATTATTCGTTTTACAATATTATATTTTATATGTATTTACAGATATTTAAATGTATTTAATTATTTGTGCCACACTTTTATATTTAATCAATCTCCTCCTTCTTTTCAGCTATGCAGAGACTCTTTAGCTTGTTAATATGTAGGAAGGCAACCCCGAGGAATCAGTCTAAAACACCTAACTGCCCAAATACAAAAAGGGAATTGAACTTCTAAAGATAGAGTGCTACTTCTGGGATTGTCAACTAATGGGGTTAGTGGATTGGAACTTGCAGCCTGAAAGATTTTGCATATTTTACCCATTACTCCCTTGATACTGTTCCATTTTACGTTTGACAATCAACAAAAGCCTAACTGTTTATCCACTCAGAGGGGGTACTAAAGACAGTTTTTCACGATGCTATCTCTCTTGACAGTACCTTGCCCACTGACCCCATTAAGTAAAAATAAGAACTTTCCTCCTGCCATTTCCAAATCCTTTCTTAGAGACCAGTAGCCAAACTTTAGGTCATTTGACAGTCACATCTAGTGTTGAGCGAACACGGACTGTATTATTCGTGTTCGTACCGAATAATTGGATTTTTTGTACCCGAACACGGACACGGACACTTTACTGTATGTTCGGGTAAAAATCCGTGTTCGGTCGTTTTATTTCCGGGTTTTGCATGCTTTGGCGCTCTTTTCATGGCGGGCTTTCAACAGCCAATCAACAATCGTTTAACTGGTGTGCCTTAAGCCATCCCAGCCATGCCTGCAAATGTCTCAGTAGCTGTGATTGGCCGTCTGAAGCATGTGACCAAGTCTTTATAAGTTCGAGGCAGCCGCAGCGGCGTCATTATGCTGCTTAGATTCAGGGACAGAGCACACATCAACGTGCTGGCTGCTGATTAGGGAAAGATAGGCAGGAAAAAACCATTTGTGTCCGGATAGAATTGAGGGACAGGTCGGAGTGTTTAGGCAGGGCGAGTTGTAGGCATTTTAGGGATAGAGTCTGCTGAATTATATAGGGTCAGTGTCTTCTACAAACTACAATCGATATTGCTGTGTGGGGGGTGGGGTCTGCACTCAATCCTGATCTACGATCTCTTCTCAATCCTGTTAGGGACAGAGTCTGCTGAATTTTAGGGAAACTGTGTTCTACAAACTACAATCGATATTGCTGTGTGGTGTGGGATTGGAGATAGGCAGGTGTCAGTGATCCACATCCATTTTTCTGTGTGTGAGCTGCAGTGAACACAATCTTTTTGGGCTGCAGTGAACACAATCTTTTTGGGCTGCAGTGAACACAATCTTTTTGGGCTGCAGTGAACACAATCTTTTTGGGCTGCAGTGAACACAATCTTTTTGGGGTGCAGTGAACAAAATCTTTTTGGGGTGCAGTGAACACAATCCTTTTTGGTGTGCAGTGAACACAATCTTTGTGGGGTGCAGTGAACAAAATCCTTTGTGGGGTGCAGTGAACACAATCTTTTTGGGGTGCAGTGAACAAAATCCTTTTTGGGGTGCAGTGAACAACATCCTTTTTGGGGTGCAGTGAACACAATCTTTTTGGGGTGCAGTGAACAAAATCCTTTGTGGGGTGCAGTGAACACAATCTTTTTGGGGTGCAGTGAACACAATCTTTTTGGGGTGGAGTGAACAACATCCTTTTTGGGGTGCAGTGAACAAAATCCATTTTGGGGTGCAGTGAACAAAATCATTTTTGGGGTGCAGTGAACACAATCTTTTTGGGGTGCAGTGAACACAATCTTTGTGGGGTGCAGTGAACACAATCTTTTTGGGGTGGAGTGAACAACATCCTTTTTGGGGTGCAGTGAACAACATCCTTTTTGGGGTGCAGTGAACACAATCTTTTTGGGGTGCAGTGAACACAATCTTTGTGGGGTACAGTGAACAGAATCTTTGTGGGGTGCAGTGAACACAATCTTTGGGGGGTACAGTGAACACAATCTTTGTGAGGTGCAGTGAACACAATCTTTGTGGGGTGCAGTGAACACAATCATTGTGGGGTGCAGTGAACTCAATCTTTGTGGGGTACAGTGAACACAATCTCATACTGAAGGTTTGAGGGTGCTGCCTGTTCCATACTCCCCCTACTCCTCATCTAGCCTTTTAGGGGTACAAACAATAGTAATTGGGGCCTAGTGTGGTTGTGTACGTGTGATATACATACACTTTTTTGGGATCATATTTTCTATTCCGCTATTTAATCAAAAACCTTTGGGGATCAGTTAAATTGGGGGATAGTCTGTGTTGGTACGTGTGAGAGAGATCCACCTTTCCAAGTTGTTGGGGTTCATCTCATACTTCTGAAGGTTTGAGGGTGCTGCCTGTTCCATACTCCCCCTACTCCTAGCCTTTTAGGGGTACAAACAATAGTAATTGGGGCCTAGTGTGGTTGTGTACGTGTGATATACATACACTTTTTTGGGATCATATTTTCTATTCCGCTATTTAATCAAAAACCTTTGGGGATCAGTTAAATTGGGGGATAGTCTGTGTTGGTACGTGTGAGAGAGATCCACCTTTCCAAGTTGTTGGGGTTCATCTCATACTTCTGAAGGTTTGAGGGTGCTGCCTGTTCCATACCCCCCCTACTCCTAGCCTTTTAGGGGTACAAACAATAGTAATTGGGGCCTAGTGTGGTTGTGTACGTGTGATATACATACACTTTTTTGGGATCATATTTTCTATTCCGCTATTTAATCAAAAACCTTTGGGGATCAGTTAAATTGGGGGATAGTCTGTGTTGGTACGTGTGAGAGAGATCCACCTTTCCAAGTTGTTGGGGTTCATCTCATACTTCTGAAGGTTTGAGGGTGCTGCCTGTTCCATACTCCCCCTACTCCTAGCCTTTTAGGGGTACAAACAATAGTAATTGGGGCCTAGTGTGGTTGTGTACGTGTGATATACATACACTTTTTTGGGATCATATTTTCTATTCCGCTATTTAATCAAAAACCTTTGGGGATCAGTTAAATTGGGGGATAGTCTGTGTTGGTACGTGTGAGAGAGATCCACCTTTCCAAGTTGTTGGGGTTCATCTCATACTTCTGAAGGTTTGAGGGTGCTGCCTGTTCCATACTCCCCCTACTCCTAGCCTTTTAGGGGTACAAACAATAGTAATTGGGGCCTAGTGTGGTTGTGTACGTGTGATATACATACACTTTTTTGGGATCATATTTTCTATTCCGCTATTTAATCAAAAACCTTTGGGGATCAGTTAAATTGGGGGATAGTCTGTGTTGGTACGTGTGAGAGAGATCCACCTTTCCAAGTTGTTGGGGTTCATCTCATACTTCTGAAGGTTTGAGGGTGCTGCCTGTTCCATACTCCCCCTACTCCTAGCCTTTTAGGGGTACAAACAATAGTAATTGGGGCCTAGTGTGGTTGTGTACGTGTGATATACATACACTTTTTTGGGATCATATTTTCTATTCCGCTATTTAATCAAAAACCTTTGGGGATCAGTTAAATTGGGGGATAGTCTGTGTTGGTACGTGTGAGAGAGATCCACCTTTCCAAATTGTTGGGGTTCATCTCATACTTCTGAAGGTTTGAGGGTGCTGCCTGTTCCATACTCCCCCTACTCCTAGCCTTTTAGGGGTACAAACAATAGTAATTGGGGCCTAGTGTGGTTGTGTACGTGTGATATACATACACTTTTTTGGGATCATATTTTCTATTCCGCTATTTAATCAAAAACCTTTGGGGATCAGTTAAATTGGGGGATAGTCTGTGTTGGTACGTGTGAGAGAGATCCACCTTTCCAAGTTGTTGGGGTTCATCTCATACTTCTGAAGGTTTGAGGGTGCTGCCTGTTCCATACCCCCCCTACTCCTAGCCTTTTAGGGGTACAAACAATAGTAATTGGGGCCTAGTGTGGTTGTGTACGTGTGATATACATACACTTTTTTGGGATCATATTTTCTATTCCGCTATTTAATCAAAAACCTTTGGGGATCAGTTAAATTGGGGGATAGTCTGTGTTGGTACGTGTGAGAGAGATCCACCTTTCCAAGTTGTTGAGGTTCATCTCATACTTCTGAAGGTTTGAGGGTGCTGCCTGTTCCATACTCCCCCTACTCCTAGCCTTTTAGGGGTACAAACAATAGTAATTGGGGCCTAGTGTGGTTGTGTACGTGTGATATACATACACTTTTTTGGGATCATATTTTCTATTCCGCTATTTAATCAAAAACCTTTGGGGATCAGTTAAATTGGGGGATAGTCTGTGTCGGTACGTGTGAGAGAGATCCACCTTTCCAAGTTGTTGGGGTTCATCTCATACTTCTGAAGGTTTGAGGGTGCTGCCTGTTCCATACTCCCCCTACTCCTAGCCTTTTAGGGGTACAAACAATAGTAATTGGGGCCTAGTGTGGTTGTGTACGTGTGATATACATACACTTTTTTGGGATCATATTTTCTATTCCGCTATTTAATCAAAAACCTTTGGGGATCAGTTAAATTGGGGGATAGTCTGTGTTGGTACGTGTGAGAGAGATCCACCTTTCCAAGTTGTTGGGGTTCATCTCATACTTCTGAAGGTTTGAGGGTGCTGCCTGTTCCATACTCCCCCTACTCCTAGCCTTTTAGGGGTACAAACAATAGTAATTGGGGCCTAGTGTGGTTGTGTACGTGTGATATACATACACTTTTTTGGGATCATATTTTCTATTCCGCTATTTAATCAAAAACCTTTGGGGATCAGTTAAATTGGGGGATAGTCTGTGTTGGTACGTGTGAGAGAGATCCACCTTTCCAAGTTGTTGGGGTTCATCTCATACTTCTGAAGGTTTGAGGGTGCTGCCTGTTCCATACTCCCCCTACTCCTAGCCTTTTAGGGGTACAAACAATAGTAATTGGGGCCTAGTGTGGTTGTGTACGTGTGATATACATACACTTTTTTGGGATCATATTTTCTATTCCGCTATTTAATCAAAAACCTTTGGGGATCAGTTAAATTGGGGGATAGTCTGTGTCGGTACGTGTGAGAGAGATCCACCTTTCCAAGTTGTTGGGGTTCATCTCATACTTCTGAAGGTTTGAGGGTGCTGCCTGTTCCATACCCCCCCTACTCCTCATCTAGCCTTTTAGGGGTACAAACAATAGTAATTGGGGCCTAGTGTGGTTGTGTACGTGCGAGATACATACACTTTTTTTGATCATATTTCCTATTCCGCTATTCAATAAAAACCTTTGAGGATCAATTGAATTGCGGGATAGTCTGTGTCGGTACGTGTGAGAGAGATCCACCTTTCCAAGTTGTTGGGGTTCATCTCATACTTCTGAAGGTTTGAGGGTGCTGCCTGTTCCATACCCCCCCTACTCCTCATCTAGCCTTTTAGGGGTACAAACAATAGTAATTGGGGCCTAGTGTGGTTGTGTACGTGCGAGATACATACACTTTTTTTGATCATATTTCCTATTCCGCTATTCAATAAAAACCTTTGAGGATCAATTGAATTGCGGGATAGTCTGTGTCGGTACGTGTGAGAGAGATCCACCTTTCCAAGTTGTTGGGGTTCATCTCATACTTCTGAAGGTTTGAGGGTGCTGCCTGTTCCATACCCCCCCTACTCCTCATCTAGCCTTTTAGGGGTACAAACAATAGTAATTGGGGCCTAGTGTGGTTGTGTACGTGCGAGATACATACACTTTTTTTGATCATATTTCCTATTCCGCTATTCAATAAAAACCTTTGAGGATCAATTGAATTGCGGGATAGTCTGTGTCGGTACGTGTGAGAGAGATCCACCTTTCCAAGTTGTTGGGGTTCATCTCATACTTCTGAAGGTTTGAGGGTGCTGCCTGTTCCATACCCCCCCTACTCCTCATCTAGCCTTTTAGGGGTACAAACAATAGTAATTGGGGCCTAGTGTGGTTGTGTACGTGCGAGATACATACACTTTTTTTGATCATATTTCCTATTCCGCTATTCAATAAAAACCTTTGAGGATCAATTGAATTGCGGGATAGTCTGTGTCGGTACGTGTGAGAGAGATCCACCTTTCCAAGTTGTTGGGGTTCATCTCATACTTCTGAAGGTTTGAGGGTGCTGCCTGTTCCATACCCCCCCTACTCCTCATCTAGCCTTTTAGGGGTACAAACAATAGTAATTGGGGCCTAGTGTGGTTGTGTACGTGCGAGATACATACACTTTTTTTGATCATATTTCCTATTCCGCTATTCAATAAAAACCTTTGAGGATCAATTGAATTGCGGGATAGTCTGTGTCGGTACGTGTGAGAGAGATCCACCTTTCCAAGTTGTTGGGGTTCATCTCATACTTCTGAAGGTTTGAGGGTGCTGCCTGTTCCATACCCCCCCTACTCCTCATCTAGCCTTTTAGGGGTACAAACAATAGTAATTGGGGCCTAGTGTGGTTGTGTACGTGCGAGATACATACACTTTTTTTGATCATATTTCCTATTCCGCTATTCAATAAAAACCTTTGAGGATCAATTGAATTGCGGGATAGTCTGTGTCGGTACGTGTGAGAGAGATCCACCTTTCCAAGTTGTTGGGGTTCATCTCATACTTCTGAAGGTTTGAGGGTGCTGCCTGTTCCATACCCCCCCTACTCCTCATCTAGCCTTTTAGGGGTACAAACAATAGTAATTGGGGCCTAGTGTGGTTGTGTACGTGCGAGATACATACACTTTTTTTGATCATATTTCCTATTCCGCTATTCAATAAAAACCTTTGAGGATCAATTGAATTGCGGGATAGTCTGTGTCGGTACGTGTGAGAGAGATCCACCTTTCCAAGTTGTTGGGGTTCATCTCATACTTCTGAAGGTTTGAGGGTGCTGCCTGTTCCATACCCCCCCTACTCCTCATCTAGCCTTTTAGGGGTACAAACAATAGTAATTGGGGCCTAGTGTGGTTGTGTACGTGCGAGATACATACACTTTTTTTGATCATATTTCCTATTCCGCTATTCAATAAAAACCTTTGAGGATCAATTGAATTGCGGGATAGTCTGTGTCGGTACGTGTGAGAGAGATCCACCTTTCCAAGTTGTTGGGGTTCATCTCATACTTCTGAAGGTTTGAGGGTGCTGCCTGTTCCATACTCCCCCTACTCCTAGCCTTTTAGGGGTACAAACAATAGTAATTGGGGCCTAGTGTGGTTGTGTACGTGTGATATACATACACTTTTTTGGGATCATATTTTCTATTCCGCTATTTAATCAAAAACCTTTGGGGATCAGTTAAATTGGGGGATAGTCTGTGTTGGTACGTGTGAGAGAGATCCACCTTTCCAAGTTGTTGGGGTTCATCTCATACTTCTGAAGGTTTGAGGGTGCTGCCTGTTCCATACCCCCCCTACTCCTAGCCTTTTAGGGGTACAAACAATAGTAATTGGGGCCTAGTGTGGTTGTGTACGTGTGATATACATACACTTTTTTGGGATCATATTTTCTATTCCGCTATTTAATCAAAAACCTTTGGGGATCAGTTAAATTGGGGGATAGTCTGTGTTGGTACGTGTGAGAGAGATCCACCTTTCCAAGTTGTTGGGGTTCATCTCATACTTCTGAAGGTTTGAGGGTGCTGCCTGTTCCATACTCCCCCTACTCCTAGCCTTTTAGGGGTACAAACAATAGTAATTGGGGCCTAGTGTGGTTGTGTACGTGTGATATACATACACTTTTTTGGGATCATATTTTCTATTCCGCTATTTAATCAAAAACCTTTGGGGATCAGTTAAATTGGGGGATAGTCTGTGTTGGTACGTGTGAGAGAGATCCACCTTTCCAAGTTGTTGGGGTTCATCTCATACTTCTGAAGGTTTGAGGGTGCTGCCTGTTCCATACTCCCCCTACTCCTAGCCTTTTAGGGGTACAAACAATAGTAATTGGGGCCTAGTGTGGTTGTGTACGTGTGATATACATACACTTTTTTGGGATCATATTTTCTATTCCGCTATTTAATCAAAAACCTTTGGGGATCAGTTAAATTGGGGGATAGTCTGTGTCGGTACGTGTGAGAGAGATCCACCTTTCCAAGTTGTTGGGGTTCATCTCATACTTCTGAAGGTTTGAGGGTGCTGCCTGTTCCATACCCCCCCTACTCCTCATCTAGCCTTTTAGGGGTACAAACAATAGTAATTGGGGCCTAGTGTGGTTGTGTACGTGCGAGATACATACACATTTTTTGATCATATTTCCTATTCCGCTATTCAATAAAAACCTTTGAGGATCAATTGAATTGCGGGATAGTCTGTGTCGGTACGTGTGAGAGAGATCCACCTTTCCAAGTTGTTGGGGTTCATCTCATACTTCTGAAGGTTTGAGGGTGCTGCCTGTTCCATACCCCCCCTACTCCTCATCTAGCCTTTTAGGGGTACAAACAATAGTAATTGGGGCCTAGTGTGGTTGTGTACGTGCGAGATACATACACTTTTTTTGATCATATTTCCTATTCCGCTATTCAATAAAAACCTTTGAGGATCAATTGAATTGCGGGATAGTCTGTGTCGGTACGTGTGAGAGAGATCCACCTTTCCAAGTTGTTGGGGTTCATCTCATACTTCTGAAGGTTTGAGGGTGCTGCCTGTTCCATACCCCCCCTACTCCTCATCTAGCCTTTTAGGGGTACAAACAATAGTAATTGGGGCCTAGTGTGGTTGTGTACGTGCGAGATACATACACTTTTTTTGATCATATTTCCTATTCCGCTATTCAATAAAAACCTTTGAGGATCAATTGAATTGCGGGATAGTCTGTGTCGGTACGTGTGAGAGAGATCCACCTTTCCAAGTTGTTGGGGTTCATCTCATACTTCTGAAGGTTTGAGGGTGCTGCCTGTTCCATACCCCCCCTACTCCTCATCTAGCCTTTTAGGGGTACAAACAATAGTAATTGGGGCCTAGTGTGGTTGTGTACGTGCGAGATACATACACTTTTTTTGATCATATTTCCTATTCCGCTATTCAATAAAAACCTTTGAGGATCAATTGAATTGCGGGATAGTCTGTGTCGGTACGTGTGAGAGAGATCCACCTTTCCAAGTTGTTGGGGTTCATCTCATACTTCTGAAGGTTTGAGGGTGCTGCCTGTTCCATACCCCCCCTACTCCTCATCTAGCCTTTTAGGGGTACAAACAATAGTAATTGGGGCCTAGTGTGGTTGTGTACGTGCGAGATACATACACTTTTTTTGATCATATTTCCTATTCCGCTATTCAATAAAAACCTTTGAGGATCAATTGAATTGCGGGATAGTCTGTGTCGGTACGTGTGAGAGAGATCCACCTTTCCAAGTTGTTGGGGTTCATCTCATACTTCTGAAGGTTTGAGGGTGCTGCCTGTTCCATACCCCCCCTACTCCTCATCTAGCCTTTTAGGGGTACAAACAATAGTAATTGGGGCCTAGTGTGGTTGTGTACGTGCGAGATACATACACTTTTTTTGATCATATTTCCTATTCCGCTATTCAATAAAAACCTTTGAGGATCAATTGAATTGCGGGATAGTCTGTGTCGGTACGTGTGAGAGAGATCCACCTTTCCAAGTTGTTGGGGTTCATCTCATACTTCTGAAGGTTTGAGGGTGCTGCCTGTTCCATACCCCCCCTACTCCTCATCTAGCCTTTTAGGGGTACAAACAATAGTAATTGGGGCCTAGTGTGGTTGTGTACGTGCGAGATACATACACTTTTTTTGATCATATTTCCTATTCCGCTATTCAATAAAAACCTTTGAGGATCAATTGAATTGCGGGATAGTCTGTGTCGGTACGTGTGAGAGAGATCCACCTTTCCAAGTTGTTGGGGTTCATCTCATACTTCTGAAGGTTTGAGGGTGCTGCCTGTTCCATACCCCCCCTACTCCTCATCTAGCCTTTTAGGGGTACAAACAATAGTAATTGGGGCCTAGTGTGGTTGTGTACGTGCGAGATACATACACTTTTTTTGATCATATTTCCTATTCCGCTATTCAATAAAAACCTTTGAGGATCAATTGAATTGCGGGATAGTCTGTGTCGGTACGTGTGAGAGAGATCCACCTTTCCAAGTTGTTGGGGTTCATCTCATACTTCTGAAGGTTTGAGGGTGCTGCCTGTTCCATACTCCCCCTACTCCTAGCCTTTTAGGGGTACAAACAATAGTAATTGGGGCCTAGTGTGGTTGTGTACGTGTGATATACATACACTTTTTTTGGATCATATTTTCTATTCCGCTATTCAATAAAAACCTTTCTAGGGCAAGATCTTAAATTACAGAAATATGAGGAGACCGTCAAATAAGGGCCGTGGCCTGGGTCGTGGTGCTGCTGGTAGAGCTCCTGTTGCAAGGAGAGGACATGGTCGATCTGTGCCAGCTACACGCACAAGTGAAACACCTTCCTCAAGTGTGAGTAGGCGACAGAACCTGCATCAGTATTTGGTAGGGCATCAAACGCCCCTAGAAGTGATGAGGCCAGAACAAGTTGAGGCGATAGTAGATTGGTTTGCTGCTGACAGTGCCTCCAGTTCCTTCACATTGTCTCCCACCCAGTCTACTGCAGAAAGGTCAGAGTTGGCACCTGCAGCCAATGTCCAACCGTCTTTCACCTCACCCCCTTGCAAATCAGGCCAGCAGTCTGAGCCCCAAGCCATACAGCAGTCTCTTATTCTTTTTGAGGACTCTGTCAGCAGGGTTTCCCAGGGCCATCCACCTAGCCCTGCCCCAGAAGTGGAAGAGATTGAGTGCAGCGATGCCCAACCACTTATTTCTCAAGATGAGTACATGCAAGGATCATCGCAGCACGTCTCCGATGATGACGAAACGCAGGTGCCAACTGCTGCGGCGTTCAGCATTGTGGAGACCGACAAGGAGGGCAGGGGTGAAGACTGGGTGGAAGATGATGTGGAGGACGATGAGGTCCTCGACCCCACATGGAATGAACGTCATGCAGGTGAACTGAGTAGTTTGGAGGAAGAGGCGGTGGTCGCACAGAGCCACCAGCACAGCAGAAGAGGGAGCAGGGTGCAGAAGCGGAGCGGCCGTGCCCTAGACACTACGCCCGCTACTGCCCAACGCAGCAAGGGAACGAGCGCACCAAAGTCAGCTCAAAGGAGTTCTCTAGCGTGGAAGTTCTTTAGAAAATGTGCTGATGACAGGACACGAGTGGTTTGCACCCTGTGCAATCAGAGCTTGAAGCGAGGCATGAACCTTCTCAACCTGAGCACAACCTGCATGATCAGGCATCTAAGTGCAAAGCACGAGCTGCAGTGGAGTACACACCTTCAAAACCAAGAAACGTCTCTGGCTCATCCTGCTTCCTCTTCTGCTGCAGTCTCGGCCGCTCCAGCCACATCTGTAGTGATACCGGCACCTGCCACCCCGCAAACAGACGATCTGTCAGCAACACCACCACCTGGGTCACCAACAACCATCTCCACAATGTCCCGTGGAAGCGTTCAGCTTTCCATCTCCCAAACACTTGAGAGGAAGAGGAAGTACCCCCCTACCCACCCGCGATCCCTGGCCCTGAATGCCAGCATTTCAAAATTATTGGCCTTTGAAATGCTGTCATTCCGTCTGGTGGAGACGCACAGTTTTAAAAACCTTATGTCGGTGGCTGTCCCACAGTACGTCGTGCCCAGCCGCCACTACTTTTCCAGGCAAGCCATCCCTTCCCTGCACAACCAAGTGGGGGAAAAAATCAGGTGTGCACTGCGCAACGCCATCTGTGCCAAGGTCCACCTAACTACGGATACGTGGACCAGTAAGCACGGTCAGGGGCGTTATATCTCCCTAACGGCACACTGGGTAAATGCAGTGGCGGATGGGCCTGAGGCGGATAGCAATTTGGCGCATGTCCTTCCACCACCGAGGATTGCAGGGTGCTTCAGTTTGCCTCCTGTTCCTAACTCCTCCTACTCCGCTTCCTCATCCTCTACCGCCTCCTCATCCGGACAGCGTAACACCTTCACCACCAACTTCAGCACGGCCAGGGGTAAACGACAGCAGGCAGTTTTACAACTTGCCTGTTTGGGGGACAAACCACACACCGCGCAGGAGTTGTGGAGGAGCATGGAACAGCAGACAAATGAGTGGTTGCTGCCAGCGAGCCTCAAGCCCGGCCTGGTGGTGTGCGATAACGGGCGAAATCTCATAGCAGCTCTGGGCCTAGCCGGTTTGACGCACATCCCTTGCCTGGCGCATGTGCTGAATTTGGTGGTGCAGAGGTTCCTTAAAAACTACCCCGATATGTCAGAGCTGCTGCAGAAAGTGCGGGCCGTTTGTGCGCACTTTCGGCGTTCTCACCCTGCTGCTGCTCGCCTGGCAGCGCTGCAGCGTAACTTCGGCCTTCCCGCTCACCGCCTCATATGTGACGTGCCCACAAGGTGGAACTCCACCTTGCACATGCTGGAAAGACTGTGCGAGCAGCAGCAGGCCATAGTGGAGTTTCAGCTGCAGCACGCACGCGTGAGTCGCTCTGCGGAACAGCACCACTTCACCACCAATAACTGGGCCTCCATGCGAGACCTGTGTGCCTTGTTGCGCTGTTTTGAGTACTCCACCAACATGGCCAGTGGCAATGACGCCGTTCTCAGCTTAACTATCCCACTTCTATGCCTCCTTGAAAAAACAATTCGGGCGATGATGGAAGAGGATGTGGCACAGGATGAGGAGGAGGAGGAGGATGAAGAGGTAACATTTCCAAGGCTTTCAGGGCAGTCATTCGCAAGGGGCTCCGAGGGTGGGTTCCTGCACACGCAAACGCCAGGGACGCAATTGTCCAGCAGGGGCACAGTTCTGGAGGATGAGGAGGATGAGGAGGAGGAGGAGCTGGAGGAGGAGATGGAACCATGTTCACAGCAGGGTGGCACCCAGGCCAGCTCATGGCCATCACTGGTGCGTGGCTGGGGGGATACAGAGGACACGGACCATACACCTCCCACAGAGGACAGCCTTTCGTTGCCTCTGGGCAGCCTGGCACACATGAGCGATTACATGCTGCAGTGTCTCCACAACGACCGCCGAGTTGCCCACATTCTAACTTGTGCTGATTACTGGGTGGCCACGCTGCTGGATCCCCGTTACAAGGACAACGTACCGTCCTTAATTCACTCACTGGAGCGCGATCGCAAGATGCGCGAGTACAAGCGCACGCTGGTAGACGCCATGCTGCTGGCATTCCCATCTGACAGCGGGGCCACAGTGGAAGCACAAGGCAGAGGAGGAGGAGGAGGAGGTCGCCAACGCAACCAGGGCACCGCCAGCACCTCAGAAGGCAGGGTTAGCATGGCCGAAATGTGGAAAAGCTTTGTCAGCACGCCACAACAAACAGCAGCACCAGCAGCTCAGATGGAACGTCTTAGCAGGAGGCAGCATTTTACCAACATGGTGGAGCAGTATGTGTGCACACGCCTACATGTAGTGAATGACGGGTCTGCCCCCTTCAACTTCTGGGTCTCCAAATTGGGCACATGGCCTGAGCTTGCCCTTTACGCCTTGGAGGTGCTGGCGTGCCCTGCAGCCAGTGTATTATCTGAACGGGTATTTAGCACGGCTGGGGGCGTTATAACAGACAAGCGCAGCCGCCTGTCCAGAGACAATGTGGACAAGCTCACGTTCATTAAAATGAACCAGGCATGGATCCCACGGGACTTTTCCGTACCTTGTGCAGAATAGCAATGGATACCGACCTTACCCACCCATTGTTCCATTTTTGCTCTTTCTCACTCTTTTGGGGTGTACCCTCATTTAAAATTTGTGAAAAGAAGCAGTGTTGGCTACCTCGTCCTCCTCCTCAGGGCCAGATTAATGTAGGGGCTATTGGAGCTGCAGCTCCAGGCCCCTACCTTTTATATAGGCCCCCGGGTTGGCCATATTCACTGTTACCGCTCTTCTGTCACTTGTAAACACAGAAGTCTAGCTTCTATGCTCACTTCCCCAGGCAGCACCCTCAGAACCTCCCCACACAGCGCGAAGGCCGGACAAGGAGGGACAGTTGGCGATGCATGGATGTGTTTATGGGCTTCAGAGACAGCATCCCATGTTGAATTAGGCATGCATGGCTGCACCCTTCCTCCTCTGGGTGCATGGCAAGGCACGGCCCTAAGGCCCTTCAAAATCCTCAGCACCAAGCCCATGATGCTGTTAATCCGGCCCTGGTCCTCCTCCACCGCCGCTTCCACCTACACCGCCCATAGGTGTGCGCAGCCTATTGCATTAAGGTGTGCACCCCAAAGTTGAAATACACATGCATGTGTTTGCCAGCAGGGAGAGTAATGTATCGGGGCCATGTACCTGTAGGCAAGGAGAAATAGAGCAGAGCAGGTCCCAGGGAGATCTTTCCCATCTCCTCACTGGCAATGCTATGTGCCCTAGGTGATTAGGGTGTGCCCAGGCACACCCAGCACACCCTGTGCGCACGCCTATGTCACCGCCACATCCACCACCACCTCAACCTCCCTCCTACTCCATATGGGCCTCGTCCTTCAGAGATGAAGAAGAACATTGTTTTATTTTTCTGTTTTTTTTTGTTGTTTTAAGTTATTTCCCTATCCACATTTGTTTGCAGAGCACTTGCCATGCTCTTAATTACGTTTTGCTGCCATTTGCAGCACTCTAGCCCTTTCCTTTGGTGTTTTAGAGCCATTTTAGTGCCTTAAAGTTCGGGTCCCCATTGACTTCAATGGGGTTCGGTGTCCGGGAAAAGTTCGGTAAAAGTCCGGGACACGGACCCGGACTTTTTTTTAAAGTTCGGCCGAACCCGTCGAACACGGACATCTAGGTGTCCGCTCAACCCTAGTCACATCTTAAAAAAAAAAGATTGTAATGAGCTAAGGTTCAAGCCAACCCCAGTTCTGTCCAACCCCATAGGAAACAGTCACATGGTAGCATGTTGCCAGCACAATCATCTGAGGCTAGTTATTGATATCACCTCTATTTTCCATGCTCCTATATGCCCTCTGATCCAACATTGCCTGGCTTGAGGTCTAACCAGGATCCCCCTAATAGTCTACAAGACTACTGGAAGACAATACCTTGGTGCAGAAATTCCACCAGGCTACACACTCCAAGCTATCTCCTCCAGCGTTAATTCAGAAAATTCAAATGTAAGGCCTAAGGTAGATTTAACCTGTTGACCTGTTCTTTAGCCTGAAATATACCCCCCCCCCCCCCACGCACACCATTTCACCCTCTCGCCCTAGGTTATGCACATCTAGGTTTCTATTTTCACCTTGTTGTTCTGATATCATACCTCCTAACTTTCAAAGTCAGTCCTGGCGAATCCGGGATTGTTGGGAGATATGGGATATATTTGAACAATAATGCATACAAATCATTGTGAAAAAAGGAAAAGTGACTGGTTTAAAGCAGTATTAAGCCCAAAAGCAAACATTTTTTTTTGCAGCTTACCAGTTTTTAGATGAGATGACTTGTATTTGTTTCCTTTTTTAGGCTTTCTTCTATTTTCATCTTGTGATGCAGCCAGCAAGTCTGTTGTTCTTCAAAAGCAAAATCTCTTCTCTCCAGCAGAATGCATTAGTTGACATAGATGAGACAAACCACTTAACACTGGCAGGCAGGGTAATTAAAATGATCAGATTTTATTTATTCATTCAGAAACTGTTTGCTGTAACTGAGTATAAAGTGCGAGCTGGAGTTTGTGTTCAATTTGATAGTATATCTAAATCCGCTAATACATTTAACACTATCACCCCCTCTAGACTGACAATGCTGCTGTCTGCTGTGCCTCCTGTCCTTATTCCTCCAAAGGTGTGTCTCACTAATACAGGGGTGTTACTGGCACAAAGCAAGGTATATAAAGACATGGATGAGCAAGTAGTTTGGGGTGGAGGAACTTGACTGGCCTGCAACTCAACCCGATAGAACACCTTTTGGATGAATTAGAGCTGATACTGCAAGCCAGGCCTTCTCTTCCAATATCAGTGCCGGGCCTCACAAATGTGCTTCTGGAAGAATGGTCAAATATTTCCATAGGCCCACTCCTAAACAGCCTTCCCAGAAGCTGAAGCTGTTATAGCTGTAAAGGGTGGGCCAACTCAATATTGAACCCTACGGACTAAGGCCATTAAAGTTCATGTGCGTGTAAAGGCAGGTGTCCCAATACTTTTGACTATATAGTGTACATACATATGTATGTACTGTACATACACACACGTACACATACATAAACTCACTTACATACACACACCGATCAGCCATAACATTATGACCACTGACAGGTAAAGGGAATATCTTGTTACAAAGGTATCTGGAAACTGGTGGGATATATTAGGCAGCAAATGAACATGTTGTCCATGAAGTTGATGTGGTGAAAGCAGAAAAAAAAAGGGCATCACAGTTTGTTGTGTATGGATCTGTGAAGCCCATGGTGACCATGTCCACAGCCAAAAGCTTCTACAATGGTCACATGAATATCAGAACTGGACTATGGAGCAATGGAAGAAGGTTGCCTGGTCTGATGAATCATGTTTTCTTTTACATCTTGTGGATGGCCAGGTGCGTGTGTGGCACTTACCTGGGATGGCACCAGGATGTAGTATAAGAAGGCAAGTCGGCAGGGGCAGTGTGAGGCTTTAGGCAATGTTCTGCTGGGAAACCTTGGCTCCTGCCATTCATGTGGATGTTACTTTGGTGTCCATGCCTCAATGGGTCAGGGCTGGTTTAGGAAAAGGGGGCCATACTCAACATTAGGTGGGTGGTCATAATGTTATAGCTGATTGGTGTATGTACATACCTTCACCAATGTGTAATGTGTTTGTGTACAGAGTACTGCATAGAAGGAAGGCGGGGCAGGTTGGGACTAAGGAAACAGCTTTCACCATGTACAATATATATCTACCTACTACTCCCTGCTCCAGCTCTACATGTTCAGTGTTTAAAGACAGTTAGCTGTTGAGGTTGTACTAGAACACTACAAGAAATAGCTGGTGCCTTCCCTTGCCTGGCTGCACTATTTAAGACTAGGTGGTGCTGCTGCGCTTCCCACCTCCCTGCTGACAAGAGTAGTGAGCAATGCTGCTGTCACGTCTCTTGTCACCCTATAGTGCAAGATTATCATGGGGCCCCATGAATCTGAGGCCTCTGAACAGTGCCCAGGGGGGCCCCATGTATTAAGGCAGACCTGCACAGACCCTCCAAACCTATCTGAACTTTTCCTCCCTGACATAGGTGACATTCAACTACAGCTCATGTGCAAGCAATATAAAGTATGTTCCCTTTACTGTAAAAGCAAATAGACAATTGTTCTCTGGTTAAAGAAGTTTTACAAACAATGTTGGTGATTTCATTTTCTATAATTACAAGTGATGCTTGACTCAGTTCCATTACTTTTATTGTATAGCTGTCTTTTCTTACTTACTAATCCTCATTGTGCTAATAAAACACCTTCATCGCTGTCAGTGCTCACACACATTGTTACATAGAACAGTTGATCTTATCTAACCTGCAATAAAATGTATGTGGGAGAAATTATAGGCTTATGTTTGTGACTACATGTGATTGAGAAAGATGTGTTTTATGTGGGCACAAAACATTGTCCTTATTTGTCTACTGTAAGAGAAAAAGGAGTTTATGTTATTTAAAAATTAGGTTTAGTAATAAATTTTTCTGGTATACAGCTCTATACACATTAGTTATGTATAACTGGGGTGTCACCCATTACCTGTAGGTGACTGCATCTGCTACAAATCTTCCCCTCTGTTCTTTCCCAGAGCCATCAAATATTGTCCCCAGCAGCTGTCTTCTAGTGATGTAAATAATATCTACAGTGGCATTCACTGCCCATTCAAAGAACACGATACATTTTGGGATTGTAGGAAAATGAGTTCTGTAAATGGCTTACCACTTGATTACCGGGCACTTTTACCCCCTTCCTGCCCAGGCCGATTTTCAGCTTTCAGTGCTTTTTTTGTTATTTGCTAAACATTTTTTTTAAAAAAAGGTTTTCTTAGTTTCTGTTATAAAATTTAGCAAATTCGTTATTTTTCTTTTTCACCAATGTGCGCTGATGAGGCTGCACTGGTGAGCACTGATAGACTGCACTGAGGGGCACTGATAGGTTGCACTGATGGGCACTGATGGGGTGGCACTGATGAGGCTGCACTGATTTGCGGCACTAATAGGTACTGATAGGCAGCACTGATGGGTGCTGATGAAGAAGCACTTATAGGTGGCACTGATAGGCACTGATAGACTGCACTGATGGGCACTGATTGGCACCAATTATCAATGAAAATGATGTCCTGACAGGCTTGCCGTTTAATGGCTCTCCTTTTCTCCCACAGAAAAAGGGTGGGAGGAAAGGAATGCCGATAACCGACAAGTCTGTTTACATGTGAACACAGCTTGGACACAGCTGATAACACACTAAAGGACCGCTGTAAATGGCCCCTTATTCCAATCTATGATCAGCTGTGTCCGAAAGACACAGCGGTCACAGAGTGCGCCCGCTGCAAGCCACAGTAGGCAAGTGGTGATCAAGGTTCTGGGAAGACCTCTGTGGATGCCCTCCCAGAACTGGATGACTGCCCTGTAGCCGTCTTATGGCTATAGCATGGTCCGCAAGTGGTTAAGCTGGCTATTGACGGTTTGAATCTTGGCTGGTTCAGCAGAAACCAGCCTACCATTTATTGGCAGGCTGAATGTACCCAAGTTGATTGATCAATCAACTTGGGTACAACCAGCCTGTCAGATTTTACTGCTATAGCCGCTTGCAAAAATCACTGTGTTCTCCTGGCGGGAATATCTCCACCCCTGGGAGAGACACAATGGCTCTGTGGGAGGAATTCCCCCATCAACACTGACAGTGTTGCAGTAAAGAAATTTAGTTTGTGTATGGCTGGCCTTAGAGAGCAGCAGGGTGGTAGCGCAACTTTTCTGTGTTGCCAGAAAACAGCCATTGAGGACTGTACCTGTGAATGTGAGGAAGCAGAGAGCAGAAGATTTGTAACAGAAGCAGACACCTGCAGGTAATAGTATACATTCCATTATATATAACTAATGCTATGGCGCATGTAACCTCCACAGAAGGGGCACTAATGTGTATCATATGTTGGCATATGTTGGGAAATTTATGGGTTCTCTTGCTATAAGAGCATGCTGTATAGCACCTTCGTGTACATTATTCATGCTATGGTTTTAATAAATATTTATTTTATTCTGTCTTAATACATTTTGTATGTTCTCTTATATCTGAGTATAGATTATTTTTTTTTTATGGGATTAACAGTGACTGCCATAAAAGTCCTATTACCCTTAGGGTTTTTTTTTTTTTTCTTGCTCTTCTTTTATATTCATTGGATGTGGTGCCACTACAAACAGGGTTATGTCTCAATTTTGTATATACAGCCTTCCAATAAGAGTTGAAGCTGTTATAGCTGCAAAGGGTGGGTCAACTCAATATTGAACCCTACGGACTAAGACTGGGATGCCATTAAAGTTAATGTGCATTTTAGGGCAGGTGTCCCAATACTTTTGACAATATAGTGTATGTGTGGGATTGGACTTGATTGAAATACAACACATTATTTGTTACAGATAACTAAGGTAGGAACACACTATATTCTTCTGTACATGCAGCATGTTTAAAGTGATAAAATATGGGGAAATGTGCATGTTTCGCAGAGATGTACTACATAGTTACATACTTAGTCTGGTTGAAAAAAGACACATCCATCCATTTCAACCAATGGAATGTACCAATTTACTAAATATGTTTTTACATTTTTTTTCCTTGACTCATGCTTTACCAATAAAAAGTGATGCAAGGCCAATGCAATTAATTTTCTATTTCTCAGCCACAGCGTTAAATATTCATGCTGAAAATGGTTTACTAAGTTAGGACAGGTTTTGTATTAATGTCTGTCACTAGGTAATATTTTTTTACAACATCATTTATATTTAAATTAGTAGACTCCATTTTCATGTCACAACTAATGTAGGAGATATTATTCATTTTATTAGTGAAAAAGTGCAGATTAATTGATGCTTGCGTTAATGCAACAGTCTTCTTTAATGTCACATCTTCATAAAAAAGTCATAACAATATTTCCTGTGCCTATTAAAAAGTCACTTTCATTTTCCTGCATGATGCACGGGTGACTATATCTAAGCAAAAATGTCAAACAAAGATTAATTAATGAAACATTAATCAATGTGATCACTTTTATGAAGTTTTAAATTCAAGTTTTTCCTGTTAATTATTGTAAATATTTATAGAATCTTGGAAGTTTGCAATTTACAGTTGCTACTTTTTCCCCAAAGTATATTCCATAAAGACTTATGAGAGAAAGTTTCAAATTACATTATAAAATATGACCCCAGTAACTTGCTAATTACTGGTATCTGAGTGATCAGCTAAAAGTTGATCAGAAGTAACAAAAAAAAATGTAGTCATCAGAAGCGACTATTGAGAAAAGCTGCCTTCCTTTCTTTAGATATCTATTAAGGTTAAATATAATACATAATATAAACTCAATGGTGAAGGGCAAAGGTTATAATGCTGGTTTTGCCTCATTAATCGTTAAAACGAAATAGCATCAGAGTTTTTTGGGTAAAGGACAGTTGGAGACAGATTTATCAAAGCCCCTTACATCTCCGTAGGTCCATGAAGTAATGAAAATCAGGTTTAACTGTCCAGTAGAATGACTGTAGGCAAATTGAAGTTGGATTCCCATTAGTTTCTGCAGTGCCATCCACAGAGTTCCTATGAAATACACTTTGATAAATAAAGGCAGGTTTAGTTATACACCTGCAATAAACTTAAACAGCTCCAATCCAACCAAAACTTTTTATATCATTTGAATAAAGCAGGGAGATGTTAGAGCCTTGTTTTTTTTTTCATTATCATCTATGTCCTTATTTTGGCCCTGCCAGGTCAGAAACTAAGGAAAAATAAGAAAAAAAGAGAAAAGAATTACATTCTTCCCCAACCCTCAGTCTACCCCCCCCTTTTATTTTATTTTTTTATATATCCCTGCTTGCCGGCAGGTGATATCTGCACTGTTTGTATACACACCCAGCCTCTGATCCAGCAATGTCCTGCTGACATCCTTCTGAAAACAGACACTGCTGGGTCCAGCACCACATCTTACTTCTGACGTCATCAAGAGGTCCACTGGGTCTTCCTGATTCAGCCGGCAGGGCCTAAAGATGACGCCCCGATAGGCTCGCTCCCCTCTTACTCACTGAATGAATGAAATGAAAGGCTAAAGGTCTCCTGGAATACATGAATATCCCAGGAGGCTAAAAGAGTGATGTGCACGTCATTCACCTAGGCAAATGATGTGCATGGAGGGGCAGGACCTTGCTCTTTCTAAACAACAATTGCACTGTTTAGGCAGGAGGGATGCAGAGGGGAGAACTTTATATATAGAGTGAAGATCCACTATAACCACTTACATACCTCAGTACATTTTTCAACGATAGATTGGAGCCCTTCATTTATCCAGTGCTATTTATGAATGGCACTGTATAAAAAGCCATCGGGCGGCCAATCTGCCGGGTGATCGCTATGTACCCAGCCATCATTAGACAGCTCAGTACAAAGAAACACTGTACCTAGGGGGATCAGAGGGGTTGGGTACCATGTGGTCACTGTGAAAGGTCATCACAGGGATCACATGGATCTATTTACAGTGCTGATCCCTCCTTTTCCCGTCACAACATGGGAAAGGAAAAAGATCAGTACCTATGAATGGGCATAGAATAAATAAATCAGCAGCTGCAGATGCTGAACCGTTCATTCTGTTGCAGCAATGCTGTCTCCATGCATCCTGCCCATATAAACATGAACCCCTCGTCTCCATCTTGCCACTGTATATTACCATTGCATTATGCCCTTCACTTCCTTCTTCTTCTGTGTATGACCTGTACATTAAAGTAAAGAGGCAATATTGTTGCAGGACACAAATACACTTAGGAAAGTATACTCAGATAACACCCGCTTCAATCTGTGGTATTGGGGGGGCCACAGGTTTATTACACCAGTTCTACAAATAATTGGCCAGTAAATGTTGTTACTGTGTGTAGCTGTCAAGGCTCCAGTGGTAGAAGAGGGTCTCTAGGACCCAGCATCAGTCAGGACACCAATGGCAGGAGAAGGGCTCTAGGACCCAGCATCTCAGCCAGCACATCACATGCGCCTTTATAAGGAAGTGTGCCAGTGATTGAAGTTGCTGATTGATCTTCAGCTTGTACCGTGTTCCTGTGATCCTTGTTCCTGAAAGTTCTCTGTTACCAACCCGGCTTGTCCTTACTATTCTGCTTGTCTCCTGACCCTGCTTGTCTTTGGATATTCTCTCCTGTTACCTGTGTCTGATCTCGGCTTCCCTATCTGACCTTGCCTGCTCTGGTATTCTCCCGGCTCTGAACTCTGGCTTGAACTGACTTCCTATTGCCTTAGTGCAAACACATACCTGCCACCTCTCACAGGCGCCACCTGGCTGCAGCCACTACTTCGCACATCAGAAACCTTTCTGAGTTATTCTGCAATCAACATCACAGGCGACCTGTGCTACTTTGAGCCTGACTCCTCCTGTTCTCACTTTCAGGGGAGTCTGGAACTTAGCCGCAAGGGAAGCCCTCTCTCCATTGGCCTCCACACCAGGTACGTGATAGTAGCAGAGTTAACACAGCAAAAGAGGCCAGATTTTTGCAGGACTTAAATACACTCTTAGAAAAGAATACTGGTAAATAACACCCCACTTCAATATGTGGTATTGGGGGCCACTGGTCTATCACACCAGTTATAATACATGAAAAGTGCTTTTGTTGTATTGCTGCAGCAACGCTCAGTCACCACACCAGTCACAATGCTGCACAGTGCACAATACAAATCCACTATAATATGCTTTCTATATTACAAAGTATATTATACCTTGGATAACACCCCTATAGAGTGCACTGCACACCTATACCAAATAAATAGCAGCCCTTGAAATTACTTTTGTGGACATTACCAGAGCGATTTGTGTCACTGCTGATCTCGTGTCCCTGGAGCACACTGGATACCTGTCCCTAAACTGAAAAACTGCACACCTATATCAAATATATAGCAAAGCCTTAACATGACTTTTGTGGACATTAACAGAGCGATTTGTGTCACTACCGATCTGTCCCTGATGAACACTGCATACCTGTCCCTAAACTGAAAAGAGACTGTAGTAGACCTATACCAAATACCAGCCCTCAAAAGGACTTTTGTGGACCTTAACAGAGCTATTTGTGTCTGGCAATCTGTCCCTGATGCGCACAGCCAACCTCTCACTATGCTGACAAAAAGCAAAATGTGAAATGGCTGCCAGCTCTGGTCTATTTATAGGGTAGGGGGCATGTCCATGTGCTGAAATGTTTCAATTGGCTTTCCTGTTCCACCTGACGGCTGTGTCATGGGTCAAAGTTCTCCCCAATGTAAACGAATATGGCCGCCGCGAACAACGCCATGTGTTCGCAAAATTGACGGGTAGCAAACAAGCAAAATTTGCCGTGAACCGACCGCCGGGCGAACCGCAAGACCATCCCTAGTCAGTACATCTAAACCAAACTTCTAGTGAAATTTGTGACATTTTACTCTAATGTTTTACTTTTGGGGATGTGCAGTGTTGGTTTCATCAGACCATAACTCATTTTCCCACATGCTTTTGGGAGACTTCAGATGTGTTTTTGCAAAATTTACCTGGGCTTGGATGTTTTTCTTCATAAGAAAGGGCTTCAATCTTGCCACTCTACCCCTTAGCTCAGGCATATGAAGGATACGGAGATTGTTGTCACATGTACCACACAGCCAGTATTGCCAAATATTCCTGAATCCCCTTTAATGTTGCTGTAGGCCTCGTGGCAGCCTCCCTGACCAGTTTTCTTCTCGTCTTTTATTTAATTTTGGAGGTACATCCAGTTCTTGGTGATGTCACTGTTGTGCCACATTTCTCCACTTGATGATGTCTTCAATCACTGTGTTCCATGGTATATCTAATGCCTTGGAAATTTTTTTGTACCCTTCTCCTGACTGATACCTTTTAACAATGAGATCACTCTGATGCTTTGGAAGCTCTCTGTGGACCATGTCTTTTGCTGTAGGATGTGACTAATAAAATGTCAGGAAAGATCTACTAGAACAGCTGCAATTTGGGGTAAATCAGAGGCACTTTAAATGATGGCAGGTATGTACTTACTTCTATTTAACATGAGTTTGAATGTGATTGCTTAATTCTGAACACAGCCACATCCCCAGTTATAAGAGGGCGTGCACACTTATGCAACAACATTGTTTTAATATTTTATTGTGCCCCCACCCCTGAAAGTTTTCAGTTTGTTTTTCAATTGAGTTGTATAATTTATAGGTCACATTAAAGCTGGAAAAAGTTCTAAAACCATTTGTCATTGTTTCCTTTTGTTACATCACAGAAACCTGACATATTAACAGGAGTGCGTAGACGTTTTATATCCATTGAGATTCCCAAAAAGTTGGGACACTGTACAAGTTGTGAATAAAAACAGAATACAATGATGTGGAAGTTTCATGTTTCAATATTTTATTCAGAATACAACATATTTATTTTACAGGTCATGTGTCCACAGACAGCAGCCATCTGGGCCATGACGTATCCACTTAGGGTGTGCCCCTATCCTCAATTGACTAATTGACTAAGCGGAGGTTCCCCATCCGGTGGGGACTGTGCGGAAGCTGGGAACAGCGTGGCAAGGGGTAAGCTATACATGGCTAGCAATAATGTTTTAGCATTATACTCTTTGATACCCGTGACTTTATTCCAACTTTACTCTGCCTAACAGCCTATATACAAGCATAGGAGACATGCTCCCTACATTAAGCTCTCGCCCTTTCCAGGTTTGGTGAGCCGTTTTAAGGTGTTTGTTTATGTTTGGGATTCTTTTACTATATAGGGATCTACTATGTTTGGTGGCACCTTATCTATCTACCTCTATCTCTATTTCCTATGCTTGTTTCAAGCATTTCATGTATGAACTCTATGTGGACTCTATGAGGCAATTGTCTGCGTATATGTAACTCAGGTCACTCTCCTACTACTATGGAGGGAGGTGGGCTGGGTACTAAATTGATTGCACACATATATTTATATATGTATATAAAAATAATCAATACACATGATATGCATTCTACTCTATGGGTGACCCATTGGTGTATGGGTGAACTCTATATGTCGGTGTACATCCGGCTAGAATCGTATGATAAGGAAGAAAAGCTCAGTAAAAAGGTATAAGTAGTGGGGGTGCATCCATCCCGAAATTGTTTCACAAGGAATATCCTGTAGGATGGAACCCAAAGGTGGGCCTCCTGCATGGAAAAAGCGGGGGAATGGGATGTTTCTGATGCTCTTATGTAAACAGTACAGACATATAGTCAAATATTAAAGTAAAGCAGAAGATGTAGATAGAATAAAAAGATATATCCTTTATTAACACATATAAATCACATATAAAATTTACAAAATTGTATACGGCATATATACATATCTCCAGATGCCTGTTAAAGACAAAAGAACAAAAGAGCAGATCCAACTTCAATTTGTGCCATGCACATGTGCTGGGGAACTGAAACTTGGACCCAAAGACCCCTACGCGTTTCGACTAAGTAGTCTTCCTCAGGGGGAAAGGTGGTCCAGAGTTCCTCAGAACATATATCTAAACATACAATGTAGAGAAGAGATTCACATTAACTGACATATTAAATATCAAAATTATGTAGAAAGGCCATTATGTATTGTACACTTACATTCAGTATTGGTAATTGCACTTAGAAGGTCTGCACATGTAGCATATTCTGCAGGTCTCCCCTCAGGGACCCCCAAGAAAGGAAAGAGCCCGATCCAAGTCAGGGGACCACAAGGGGCAGGAGCAATGAAGGGCCGAAGCCGAACCTGATGGAGACATGGCGGGGTGGCAGGTAGGAGGGGAAAGGGGAAGAAAAAGAGATAGAGTGAAAAGAAAAAGAAGAGGAAAAACGAAAAAGAAAATTGAATAAGAAGAAAGGGAAAAAAAAAAAAAAAAATGTATATTAGACTATACAGAAGGAGAAAAAAATATTCAAAAGAATCCAAATTTATTTTTCAAAAATAGTCCAAAGAAATATATATATGTATATAAGGGAGGGAAGGAGATAGAGTGAAAGGAGAAGTAGATGCAAAGAGGAGGTGAGACAACAAGGAAAAAATGTATAGTGTGTGTTAAGAATTGCCAAGATGTGCATGAATGAATAGAACAAAAGACCAAGAATAAAACATACCTGCTTTTGGAACTCGACAAACGTACCTCCCCACAGAAAGTAGGGAATGAGCACCTGAGCCGAGAAGTCAGGTATATAAGGGAAAGAAAGACCCACCTCTCGCTCCCATGTACCAATCCCACCATGCCGCCACCAAGGTGAACGCCTACAGCCATCGCCCACTGGTGGAGAGAAACCCCACCTGCCCCCCGTAGCAGACATCCCCCAGACCGCCCCGAGCCAAGGCGGTCATGTGTTGCCGATAACGGGACTAGCTGGTCTCCGATGGAGTCCCCATCATGGCGGAGGTACACATCCGGCCCGACAGGCCGGAAGTGACCTCATCACAGGAGCCGGAAATGGTCCGGCGGCCATCTCGGAACGGGGCAAACCAGGGGAAAGAATGCCACGCCGACACAGTATCCGGTGTACGACCACCGGAAAGGAAGGACCCAACCCCAAAGGGGGGAACCTCCTAGCCCCGACACCTCCCAAAGGAGGGCGGGGCCACATGTGCCGGGCGGTCCCTAGAAAGGAGGAGGAACTCCCAAAAAGAAGATCCGAGAGCGGGAGAGTGCAGACATGCGCAGTCCATGATCTAATACTGAGAAAATCATGCAGAGGAATCTGGATGAACAGGGAAAAGAAAATAAATAAAACAAAAAGATAAAAATGAAAAGGAAAATAATACATAATGAATGAATGTACAAATTACAATAAACATAAACAAGAACAAAAAAAAAAAAATGGGACACTTGCAATGGACACATGGGAAAATATGAAAAGGAAAAAAAAAAAAAAAAAAAAAAGGAGAAAGGATGTATTTCAAAAATAACTAAAAATACATAGGTGAGGATAAATAAATATAAAGGAAAGAGAGAAAAAAGGGAAACATGGTCATGTTTGTCATGGTCATTTTTGTGCTCAGGGGACTATTGACTGACAACTGAAGCAGGTACTTGGACTTACAAGTCCTTTACATTTATATATATATATTTTTTTCCTTTTCCAATCTATATATATATATATACATATATATATTTCTTTGGACTATTTTTGAAAAATAAATTTGGATTCTTTTGAATATTTTTTTCTCCTTCTGTATAGTCTAATATACATTTTTTTTTCCCTTTCTTCTTATTCAATTTTCTTTTTCGTTTTTCCTCTTCTTTTTCTTTTCACTCTATCTCTTTTTCTTCCCCTTTCCCCTCCTACCTGCCACCCCGCCATGTCTCCATCAGGTTCGGCTTCGGCCCTTCATTGCTCCTGCCCCTTGTGGTCCCCTGACTTGGATCGGGCTCTTTCCTTTCTTGGGGGTCCCTGAGGGGAGACCTGCAGAATATGCTACATGTGCAGACCTTCTAAGTGCAATTACCAATACTGAATGTAAGTGTACAATACATAATGGCCTTTCTACATAATTTTGATATTTAATATGTCAGTTAATGTGAATCTCTTCTCTACATTGTATGTTTAGATATATGTTCTGAGGAACTCTGGACCACCTTTCCCCCTGAGGAAGACTACTTAGTCGAAACGCGTAGGGGTCTTTGGGTCCAAGTTTCAGTTCCCCAGCACATGTGCATGGCACAAATTGAAGTTGGATCTGCTCTTTTGTTCTTTTGTCTTTAACAGGCATCTGGAGATATGTATATATGCCGTATACAATTTTGTAAATTTTATATGTGATTTATATGTGTTAATAAAGGATATATCTTTTTATTCTATCTACATCTTCTGCTTTACTTTAATATTTGACTATATGTCTGTACTGTTTACATAAGAGCATCAGAAACATCCCATTCCCCCGCTTTTTCCGTGCAGGAGGCCCACCTTTGGGTTCCATCCTACAGGATATTCCTTTAGAATCGTATGATAATTGCCTATCCTTATTGTCCTGAGTAATTATGTGTTTATTCTTTAGCCCCTTTGAGGCAGATAACCTATGGGCTCTATGGGTGCTTATATACTCTCATAACATGCATGTGGCACACTTATTCTATCACTTTGGAATACTTGAGTTTATGGGTTCAGCACTCTCACGGGCTTCCTCTTAAAGTGATATCATAGAATATAAATGCAAACTATTCTGAGAAACATTGTTTTCTTGCTCTTACCCATTCAGATAATAGACATGGAGTGATCACCCTCACTACTATGTCACTATATAAGTGCCTATCTTTGAGCTTCCCAAAACGCACAGTCCTCCTCGTTAAAGAATTTCTCATGAAAATTGAGATATGTGCCTGATTACTATATGTACAGGTATGTATATCTTTCTTCCGTATACCAGATGTGCAAACATGATATAGCATGCTGACACTATAATTACGGCATGGATCCCCACATATACTCGCTTTTGGCAGCCTCCATTGTTTCTCCTAAACCCCTTTGGTTTCTGAATGCAATCTAAGACTCAATGTTATATTGTGTTGATATATAGTAAAAGTATAAGGACTCATTCAGATGTGTAATGTGATTGTATGCAACAAATGAAAAAATGATATGTAATTGTAACTACAATACACTGGAAACGATGTAACATATATATGTAATTTATCTAAACACTGTTATTTTTCACACAGACAAAAGAAATGATATGCTCCAGACGAAGCTTTTTGCCTAAGAAAGCGAAACATGTTGAGCAAAGGTCATATATTATATGGTGAATGTTAATCTATACTCTCAGTTGACCCCGCTGACCGGCACCTTATGTTTGGGTGTCCGCCGGCGGTTCTCTTCTGATATCGAGTAAACGGTTTCAAGAATTATATGACTACTAATGATCTTGTACTCTGAATTGTATGTAAATCACTGCCTTAAGTTTTATGTACTGAGATATTGTACAGTATAGACCATCTATTGGTCTCACTGTGTCCTCAATACACAATTATTTGCCTGTATTTTTCCATGATTTTAAACTATTTTTGTTGAATAAAATAATAATTTTTTTTAAAAAAACTCTTGTGCCCGAAATCCCTGTTTCCCAATCCTTCCAAACAGAATACAACATAGATGACATATCAAATGTTTAAACTGAGAAAATGTATAATTTTAAGGGAAAAATAAGTTGAATTTAAATTTCATGGTGTAACGGATCTCCAATACCCAGCCTAGGTATCTCCGCTGTAAAATCCTTGAAGCTGAGGAAGTACTAAAATGTCCAAGGCAAAACCTCCCCCCAGTAACTGGACGACACACAGTTCCGGGAGTCAAACTAGAATGAATTTGTTTATTGAAAACACAAACACAAGGGATCTACACTCTAGGAAAACCCCTCCCTCTTCGAGCCATTCCACACACATACACATCCCATAATAAGCTTACAAGGCAGACAGGAACAATAGGACAATGGAATGCAGGTATTCACAATAAAAAACCCCACCCCATTAGCATGGGTCTATGAAACACTTCTGCCATATTCTAGCAATTCTGCAATACATCCCCACACATCTTTTGAGGGACACTGCTCAGAAATATTATGGTCCCAAGTAAAAGAGTCCCTTACTCTTTCAACACAAACCACACTCTCAGCGTCCATTCCGCTACAAATGGCATCAATACATCTCACAAAAGTTGGAACATGGCCATGTTTACCACTGTGTGGCATCCCCTCTTCTTTTATAACAGTCTGCAAACGTCTGGGGACTGAGGAGACAAGTTGCATAAGTTTAGGAATAGAAATGTTGTCCCATTCTTGTCTAATACTGTAAGATTCTGGTACCTTTGGTACCCTTATTTACCATTTCCCTTCAAGACATTGCGTCCCACCTTTCTAGTTAGGTGGAACGCATACACCTTTAAGACGGATGACGTCATCACTGAGCGCCGCTGAGCGGCTATTTCAATCGCCAGCATTCTCTCTCACGTTGTTCGTTCAATGTGTGTCTACATACTCACAAGCCTTGTCTTGCTGTCGGAACCTCCAGCTATTCGCCTTTACCTGGAACAGACCGGAACCTCGCATCTGATCCCGTATCTCGCTACCGGATCACTCCCTCACTACTGGACCCCTCTACTTACTAAACCTTACTAGTGATAAGTACCCCACAGGGGAATCCTCCATAACTAACTTACACTATCATCTTCTGCACATTAAGGACTGTTACTATCTATGCATACTAATTCTACCATCTGCACTGTTACATAGATTGCTAGCTCTTGAGTCTACTACCATCTATCCTTGCACTGGGTTAGTCTATCCTGTCTATGTCATCTGCTGTCCTTACCACCTGTTACTATACATGATTACTAACCTATCTGCATTCTACCTATTACCATCTACTACTCTCCTGAACATTACTATCAAGTGCTTACCATTACTGTCACTGCTCACACCTGTCCCTTCAGCACATCACCTCCATACTATCATATACATCCTATCACTCCAGGAATATCTTATTGAGTGTGTGTATATCTATATGCTGAAGCAGACAGGCCCACAGTGATGAGTCTGGAGAGTTGGATCTGGTATTCCAACACATCTCTACATGACTACTGAGTGGAGATTCTGCAGCTGCAAATCCAGCTTACAATAAAAACGCAGGAGCGTTACAAATACAGGCTTCTAGTTGCTCAACTGTCTTGAGTCTTCTTTGTCGCATCTTCCTCTTTATAATGTGCCAAATGTTTTCTATGGGTGAAAGATCTGGACTGCAGGCTGGCCATTTCCATACCTGAATCCTTCTTCTACACAGCCATGATGTTGTAATTGATGCAGTATGTGGTCTGGCATTGTCATGTTGGAAAATGCAAGGTCTTCCCTGAAAGAGAAGATGTCTGGATGGGAGCATATGTTGTTCTAGAACTTGGATATACCTTTCAGCATTGATGGTGCCTTTCCAGATGTGTAAGCTGCCCATGCCACATGCACTCATGCAACCCCATACCATCAGAGATGCAGTCTTCTGAACTGAGCGCTGATAACAACTTGGGTTTTCCTTGTCCTCTTTAGTCCGGATGACATGGAGTCCCAGTTTTCCAAAAAGAACTTCAAATTATGATTCGTCTGACCACAGAACAGTTTTCCACTTTGCCACAGTCCATTTTAAATGAGCCTTGGCCCAGAGAAAACGCCTGCGCTTCTGGATCATGTTTAGATATGACTTCTTTTTTAGTCTATAGAGTTTTAGCCAGCAATGGCGAATGGCATGGCAGATTGTGTTCACCGACAATGTTTTCTGGAAGTATTCCTGAGCCCATGTTGTGATTTCCATTTCAGTAGCATTCCTGTATGTGATGCAGTGTCATCTAAGGGCCCGAAGATCACGGCAATCCAGTATGGTTTTCTGGCCTTGTCCCCTACGTACAGAGATTGTTCCAGATTCTCTGAACCTTCGGATGATATTATGCACTGTGAATTATGATAACTTCAAACTCTTTGCAATTTTTCTCTGAGAAACTCCTTTCTGATATTGCTCCACTATTTTGCGCCGCAGCATTTGGGGAATTGGTGATCCTCTGCCCAGACTTCTGAGAGACACTGCCACTCTGAGAGGCTCTTTTTATACCCACTCATGTTGCCAATTGACCTAATACATTGCCATTTCCCAACTTTTTTGTAATGTGTAGCTCTCATGAAATCCAAAATGAGCCAATATTTGGCATGACATTTCAAAATGTCTCACTTTCAACATTTGATATGTTATCTATACTATATTGTGAATAAAATATAAGTTTTTGAGATTTGTAAATTAGTCCATTCCTTTTTACTCACAATTTGTACAGTGTCCCAACTTTTTTGGAATTGGGTTTGTATATATATATATATATATATATATATATATATATATATATATATATATATATACAGCGGGTATAGAAGAGAATCTTCCCCCTTTAAAATAATCACATTGTGTTGCTTTACAGCCTGAAATGAAGACAGACACAGGTTTTGATTTATCCAGCTGTGTTTACTAGTGCAACTTATAACATCCAAATGAAAGATATAACAGCAACATGTCAGAAAAAAAGTTGGAAAAAGGATCACCCCCTTATGTCAGTATTTTGTTGATCCACCTTTTGCTTTAATTACAGCTTTTAGATTGTTGGGATGTGTCTCTACTAACTTTGCACATCTACACTTTGCAATATTTGTCCACTCTTATTTGAAGAACTGCTCAAGTTCAGCTAAATTTGATGGTGACTAGGGATGGGCTTCGTGTTCACAGCCCGTTTGCCAAATGGCGAAGAAATGGGCTTCTTCGTGGGAACTTCGAGTTCCTGCATCCATTATGCACTGTGCACAGGCAGTGCATTGTGTGATTGGCCAAAGCATGGACTCTGACCTCTATGCTTTGGCCAATCAAATCATCTGTGCTATGATTGGCCAAAGGCAGATGTCCAATCATGGCTCAGGGTCAGCTGCAGTGCACTGTGTGTAGGGCGAGATAGAAGTTAGTTAGTTAGGCCGGGAGAGTGTGTTAGCCTAAGCTGGCTTGACGGTGGCGTAGGTGGTAGAATACCAGGCTTGCAATTGCGAGGTTGTGGGTCCCTTGGCCAGCAGGTGATTTGTAAGGGGAATTCCTTCAGGGAGAATATAGTGAGTTTAACAGATAGTGCAGTGTAGTATAGTTAATAATACATTGCTGGCAGGGAGGGAGATTTTTGCTTTTTACAGTTTGTTGAGATCAGATGCAGTGTATACCACAAAGTTTTATATATATATATATGTAGCACCGCCCCCCTGGAGGCTGCTGGTTAACAGGTATTCCTCTGCACTCACCTGACCCTGAGAATTATCCAACCCCCTGGACACTTTAGGTTCCGACATTTCAGATATAATCTTCAAGGACACACTGACACAAATAGAATACAGTTTGGTTATTTTACTTGAAAGATAAATCAGTATAGCTTATTGATAACAAATATGACTTAACAATAATGAAGTGTAGCAGTATCAGTCAGCTGAACCCCACTTAACACAAGGAGGCTCAGTGGACTGACACCATGAATGTGAATATACAGCAAAAGAAAGGATAATAAATCACATAGACATTGCAATCCTACTATAACATCAGCTTTAACTGTCAAGGTTATGGCATCATATATTAGCTTATGACTTTAGCTGAAAACCTCTGGAATCAAGTCTAGCAATATCTAATCCTCACTAATAATAATCCAATATTATTATAATCAGTCCCCTTTAAAATAGCAGGTGCTGAAATCCCTCTCCTAGCAAGGCCTTGCTAAGTCTTCGCCAGCAGTTGGAGCTCTTATCACTATTCAGTGTGATATTTGTAATCTCAGGGTAATAGTATATATATGATCCTATCTGCAGTCCGTGTGTCAGAGATGGAGAGTTATACTTGCGATTAGGATTTTACCAGGCCCTCTTCCATCTGTCAGTGTCCACTTGTGATTATCCTATAAAAGAAATACAAAGTGGCGCAATCTAATAGCACTAAACTAAAAGGTAGTCCATGGGGTAGCCATATAGGCTATCATAAAAGTATTTTATAATGAAACAGGAAACAATCCATGCGCTCAGGGCCAGCCTAATGGGGAGCGGAAGCAATCTCCAAACATGAAAAGAAACAAAGAGAGAAAACAAGCACCTCTGAGTAAAGACTGTAGTATTTAATTGGCAAGATACATTAAAAACTTACATCAGGGTAAGTAAATGTAGGTAAGGTGGGTGATTCTGGCATCCATTTATGGCATGGGGTCACCGCTGGGGGTCTGGGTTCCTCTCAGTTCTTCCTGTTCCTGTCCGGCAGGAAGTGGAGTGGTGTCACTGGCATGGAACTGAGGCTGAGACCGCAGGGTGGAACGCAGGGTGAGCCGCAGTAGCCGTCCACAGAATCTTCCGGCGTGATGACTGTCAAAGTTTAAATTACATTTTTTCCTTTAGAAATGTCAGTATTGCTGCACCCAAATGTGCCACTTTACAGGCACATTAAGGGGGCCCCCCAGGACCGATATTTAAAGGAATTTTTCATTTGTATTGTTTCACTTTAAGCATTATTAAAATCACTGCTCCTGTAAAACGATTGTTTAGAAAAAACTTTTTTGCATTGTTTCCTGTCCCTCTGGGCAGTACCCAGGTCCCCATATACTTTTGTGGGCCAATAACTTGCATTTAAGCCTTTAAAATTAGGACTTTTGATTTTTTGATTTTCCATGTTCGTGCCCCATAGACTTTAATGGAGTTTGCATGTTCGCTAGAACATTACCCTGTTCGAGATGATTTGGTGCAAACCGAACAGGGGGCTGTTTGGCTTATCACTTATGGTGACCATTTGTGGACTGCAGTCTTCAAGTCAATCCACAGATTTTTTATGGGGTTTAAGTCTGGGCTCTGACTAGGCCAAGCAAGGACATTCACCTTTTTCTCCTTCAACCACTGTGTGGTCATTTGTGCTGTGTAATATGGGTCATTGTCATATTGGAAGGTAAACCTTCTTCCCATTAACCAATTTATGGCAGAGGGAAGCAGATTTTCCTCAATAATTTGATGGTATTTTGCCCCAGCCATTTTTCTTCTATCCTGACAAGTGCTCCAGTCCCTGCTGCAGAGAAACACCCCCATAACAGGATATGACCTCCTCCATGCTTTACTTTAGGAATGGTGTTTTTTGAATGGTGAGCTGTATTTGATTTCCGCCAGACATATCGTTTGGTGTTAAGGCCAAATAATTCAATTTTAGTCTCATTCGACCAACACCTTTTTCCATGTTGCCTCAGAATCTTCAAGGTGTGTATATTTATATTTCATGTCTGAGGTTCACAACCACTTTAATGCATTCCTTGTATTGAGGTAAATAATGTCCCAGTGTTTGTATTGCCCCCTCACCTCCCTATATATTTACATGAGTCTTCACTCGAGCCAGCACCCTGTCTATCTCTAGCGGCTCTCTCCTCTCCCTGCATTCACAGGACAGAGAGGCATCAGTATAAGCAATTGGCTCCTGCCACTGTCAATCAAATCCTGAGAGCAGAGAGCAGGGGGAAGGGCAAAGCCATGCTTTGTATCTATAGATGTACACAGCCTGGCTTTGAAGCAAGCCCGCATTTGTGCCCCAATAGAAAGAGGCTTCCTATATTGGCTTATGGAAAAGAGGAGGAGCCAAAAGTGTCAGCGGGGGACACTAGAAGAGGAGGTTCAGGGCACCTCTGTGCAAATCCATTGCACAGAGCAAGTGCGTATAACATGTTTGTTATTTAAAATAAAATAAATATTACAATCTCTTTATGGATGTAGTAATGAATACAGCACTGCACATTTTGTATGGGCCCAGAGTTCAGCTTTCAGGCTCAATGATGTTATCTTTAATTGCACACTAAAAGAAAAAGTGCTATACAAATACTGTGTCCTATACACGAAGGCCTCTCAAGCCATCACTTAAGGAATAACTGGCAAATGATGTTCTTAAATCTTCAGCGGGTATTGGAAATCTATTCTTTCAACTCTTGAAAATTTTTCATTATATCAAGGTAAAAAGTAAACAAATTAAAGATAGATTTTTGAAGGGCTTTTGAACAGATTATGGCATTAAAATAACTTTTGATCAACTTGAATACTAGGGAATATTAGTCCCTTATGATTCCTCTGGATTTTAAAAGGTTCATTTTTTTCTTTATAATTGGCAGAATTCAAGACAAAATGAAAGAAATGGCAAAACATTCCTATGAATTTGCTAGGTGGAGTATGCATATCCAGGTTGGTACTTCTCCTTCAGTGGCCTTTTTTTTTTCTAAGTTTACCATCACTTTGGAAGAGTAAGAATCTAAAATGATGTACTAGAATTTAAACTGTTTATTTGTGGAAGGGAAGAAGAGCAGATATTCCTATAGACTCGCATTGTGAGAAAGCAATAAAGTATTAAAATGGTTTAGCAAAGCAAGAAGCAGAGCCTGAAATTATTATAGGAAAAGTTTCATGTCTCAATGTTTATAAATAACAATTCATACATGTGTGTTTTTTTTTTAAATATTAATCCATGCTAATAATATTATATATATCAAGCTACTTTATAGCAATGACTGAACATCTTCATATTTGATAGTCATTTATTTTGCATGGTTGCGCTATTCTTTTTTAATATGCATGTCGCTTGGTTCATAGCTGCACCAGCTTTAGAAATACATGTTCAGGGTTTGCTCCCCCAACTTTTTGCTTGTTTATTATGTATTCGGTCTGACCAGACTTCTGGGGTTGAGCACCCCCCCCCACACACACAAGTACTCTATCAGTGTCCACTTTCAAGTAGATATAGGAGGAGTCCCTTGTAGGGCATTAGCACATCTCTCCCAGCAAGGAATGTTGTCTCCAAGGGATAGAGAGGCTGGATTCATCCTTTTTTATGGATAGTGTAGGACCCACTGACAATGGGGTACTTTGACGTAGTGGTGGGCTTGAGCACGATATGGCCATATGGTGGGACCAAATCCCCATTTTTATTTATGGATTTTCTTCTAATTTGGTAATTTCTTTTGCATGTGTGCGCTATTCTTTTTTAATATGCATGTCGCTTTGTTCATAGCTGCACCAGCTTTAGAAATATATGTTCAGGGTTTGATCCCCCAACTTTTTGCTTGTTTAATAATATTATATATATCAAGCTACTTTATAGCAATGACTGAACATAAAATCTGAAGGTACTGAGGCTGTACTTGCTGTAGACCTCTCAAAGTTAAATTTTTAGTTTTGAATGGATTTTAACCTTAGGGAGTATTAATCCCTTAAGGGAGAGAGATTTGCTTTCTTCGCATGTACAATTACCTCTCAAATACACTGAACCACCTAACATCATTGAATAACTCCCTTTATCATCTCTGTATCCACATGAAAACTCCTACTTGGAAGAGGGGAAGTCATTTGCATGCATTAGTCTCCTCCTAAACACTTCCACCAATCAGGTGTAGATCACTAAGCAATTCTAGGAGACTCTGCAAATAAAATGAATAATATGAAAAAGGTCATTAGCCAATATCTTAAATTAAAAATCATTAAAGGGGTAATAAACCCAAAACCAAAAACATTATATGTATACACTATATTGCAGTTTACTGACCTGTAAAGCAGAGTTCCGCTGCTAACTGTTAATTTCTTCAGCCCACGGAAGGTTTTACCTCCTAATGACCAGGCCATTTTTTGCAATCCAGCACTGCGTTAGTTTTACTGACAATTGCGCAGTCGTGCCTAGCTGTACCCAAATAAAATGTATATTCTTTTTTCCCCCCACAAATAGATCTTTCTTTTGGCGGTATTTGATCACCTGTGCGATTTTTTTTTGCGCTGTAAATAAAAAAAGAGCAACAATTTTTTAACCACTTGCCGTCTGCTCACTCGAGCACTACTGCGGCAAAGTGGTTGGTTATCGTCAGACACTCCCCTTCCTCGGCGGCGCGCGCACCACCGGAGGCTCGCTCCCGCTGTGTTCAGTCACAGCAGGAGTCGGGCCAGGGGAGGAGCAGCGGCGATTGCCGCTGCTCTTCCCCGATCATCGGGGAATCGAGTGTGGAGATCCGCCTGCTTGTGTAAACACAAGCGGGCGGATCTCCTAAGTGACAAGCAGGGTCAGATTGCAGGGTTCAGCATAGCTGAACCCTGGATCTGTCCTTGTGTCACACAGTCACCTCCCCCCACACACGTTAGTAAGCACCAGGCATACATTAACCCCTCCCTCTCCACTAAAATTAACCTCTTCCCTGCCAGTGTCATTTTTACAGTAACAGTGCATATATATAGCACTGATTACTGTAGTAATGTCACTGGTACCCCCAAAAGTGTCAAAAATGTCAGTCAGGGGTCCGATCTGTCCGCCACAATGTCGCAGTCCCGCAAAAAAAAAAACGCAGATCGCCGCCATTACTCGTTAAAAAAAAAAACACCAAAAATGACAGAAATCTTTCCCTTAGTTAGTAAACGCAATAACTTTTGCGCAAACCAATCAAAATACGCTTATTGTGATTTTTTTTACCAAACATAGGTAGCAGAAAACAAATCGGCCAAAAATTTTAAAAAAATTCGATTTTTACATTTTTTGGGGGGGAATTTCATATAAAAAAATGTGAAAAATATTGTTATTTTTTCAAAATTTACTCTCTTTTTTTGTTTATAGCGCAAAAAGTAAAAATTGCACAGGTGATCAAATACCACCAAAAGAAAGCTCTGTTTGTAGGAAAAAAAGGACGTAAATTTCGTTTGGGTATGGCATCGCACGACCGCGCAATTGTCAGTTAAAGTCGCATAGTGCCGAATCGCAAAAAGTGGCTCAGACGTAAGACAGCAAAATCCTCCGGTGGTAAAGTGGTTAAACTAAAACAATATTTTTTTACTTTCTGCTAAAAAACACTTCTAATAAAAAAATATGTAAAAAATCGAATTTCTTCATCAATTTAGGCCAATATGTATTCTGCTACATATGTTTGGTAAAACAAAAATCATGTCTGGGATATTTTTATGGTATTTTTATTTATTTTTTTACTAGTAATGGTGGTGATCAGCAATTTTTAACGGGACTGCAACATTGCGGCGGACAACTCGGACACCTAACTGACACTTTTGACACTTTTTTGGGGACCTGTGACATTATTACAGTGATCAGTGCTAAAAATATGCACTGTTACTGTACTAATGACACTGGCAGAGAAGGGGTTAACCTTCAGGGGCGATCAAAGGGTTAAATGTGTCCCTAGGGGGTACTTGCTAACTGTGGGGGGCTGCTATGACTGGGGAAAGACTTAGCAGGAACACAAAATCTCTATCTTCTCCCCTGTCAGAACGGCGATCTGCCTTGTTTACATAGGCAGGCAACCATTCTGCCTCTCTTGGGAATGATCATGGGTGGCTGGACCCACTGATTGGCTCCCCCTCTGTCTAATCAGCATGCGATAGCTCCTCTGGTGATGCGCGTGCCCCCTAGTTTGTTATTTTGCGCAATACATGTACATTAGGCAGTCTGAAAGTGGTTAATATTAGGACACTTACCTGTCCAGGGGTCCTGTGATGTCAGCACCCCAGCCGATTTTTCATACCTTGTAAGGAAACCTGGCAGTGAAGCCACACACAGCCAGTTCTCTATTGCGCATGTGCCAAGTGTGCTACGCTTTCTGAATGGCCTGGCAGGAGGGGAAGGAGGAGGGGACCGAACATCCTGTGGCAAGGTGAAGTGAAAGAAAACAGGTACCAACTCCCCCCTGCCCCCAAAAGGCGCCAAATATTGCAGCAGAGGGAGGGAGGAAGAAACAAGCGGAGCTTCCCCTTTTGGGTGGAGCTCTGCTTTAAATGTGGAGCTGCAATACTTTCCTTGTTTAGCATTTTTTCTTTATTTTAATCAAATAATCCAGCCAGTAAGATTATTGTTTTTCAACTTCTTTGAAAAGATCAAGCTGTCTAGCAAAAGTAGCAGTTATAGGATTGAGACAAACCATTTACCACTGACGGGTTCTTACAATGTTTAGCTTTTATTAATTTCAAGTGGATGAAAAACCTTTACATATACCCAGTGAAGTGAACAGCCTCAGATGATACATAGAGATTAAACAAATCTCCCTACATAAGTTTTGCATGCATATCTGCTTTCTTCAGCTTTATGTATTCATTAGAAAGTGCCCATCGTGTTAGAGATTTTATCTTTCTGTTAAGCATTGGGAGGTTTGCTCTCAGTTTTTTGCCATCTGTGTCTCATTTTTGTAAAAATTTTATTATATCTTTTCATTTGACAACACTGAAGATATGACACTTTGCTACAATGTAAAGTAGTGAGTGTACAGCTTGTATAACAGTGTAAATTTGCTGTCCCCTCAAAATAACTCAACATGCAGCTATTAATGTTTAACCGCTTGCCGACTGCGCACAGTATATTTACTGCGGCAGTCGGCCCCGGCCAGGCAGAGTGACGTAGGTGTACGTCGCTCGCCTGTCACTCCTTCCAGAGCCAATAGCGGGCGGGCGCGCGCCCGCTGAGGCGCGCGCCCGCCTCGGCTCGTTCACGGAGGAGTGCAGGAGTGTGACTGGCGGACCCGATGTCCGCCGGTCACACTACGATCGCCGGTACAGCGGGAGAAAGACAGAGCGGCTTGTGTAAACAAGCCACCTGTCAGTCCTCCCTGTGTAAAAGTGAAGATCAAACAGTTCTACTATGTAGAACTGTTGATCTTTGTTTTTACACTAGTAGACCTGTCCCTGCACAGTTAGAATCACGCCCCTAGGACACACTTAACCCCTCCCTGTCCAATACTGTTAACCCCTTCCCTGCCAGTGTCATTTTTGCAGTAACAGTGCATATATATAGCACTGATTACTGCAGTAATGTCACTGGTACCCCCAAAAGTGTAAAAAATGTCAGTCAAGGGTCCGATCTGTCCGCCGCAATGTCGCAGTACCGCAAAAAAAAAACGCAGATCGCCGCCATTACTCGTTAAAAAAAAAAACACCAAAAATGACAAAAATCTTTCCCTTTGTTAGTAAACGCGATAACTTTTGCGCAAACCAATCAAAATATGCTTTTTGCGATTTTTTTTTACCAAACATAGGTAGCGTAAAACAAATTGGCCGAAAATTTTAAAAAATTTTGATTTTTACATTTTTTTTGGGGGAATTTCATATAAAAAAAAGTGAAAAATATTGTTGTTTTTGCAAAAATTACGCTCTTTTTTTGTTTATAGCGCGTGATCAAAAAATCGCACAGGTGATCAAATACCACCAAAAGAAAGCTCTGTTTGTGGGAAAAAAAGGACGTGAAATTCGTTTAGGTACAGCATCGCACGACCGCGCGATTGTCCGTTAAAGTCACGCAGTAAAAAATCGCAAAATAACCCCTGGTCTTTTAGCAGGAAAATCCTCCGGTGGTAAAGTGGTTAAACCGCTGGCAACAAAAGTGAGTACACCCCTAGGTGAAAATGTCCAAATTGGGCACAATTTGCCTGTTTCCCTCCCCAGTCTCATGTGACTCGTAAGTGTTACAAGGTCTCAGGTGTGAATGAGGAGCAGGTGTGTTAAATTTGGTGTTATCACTCTCACTCGCTCTACTGTTCACTGGTGGTTCAACATGACACCTCAAGGCAAAAAACTCTCTGAGGATCTGAAAAAAAGAATTGTAGCTCTACATAAAGATGACCTAGGCTATAAGAAGATTGCCCAGACCCTGAAACTGAGCTGCAGCATGGTGACCAAGATCATACAGCGGTTTAACAGGACAGGTTCCACTCAGAACAGGCCTCGCCATGGTTGACCAAAGAAGTTGAGTGCACGTGCTCAGCGTCATATCCAGAGGTTGTCTTTGGGAAATAGAGGTATGCGTGCTGCCAGCATTGCTGCAGGGGTTGAATGGGTGGGAGGGTCAGCCTGTCAGTGCTCAGACCATACACAGTACTGCATCAAATTGGTCTGCATAGCTGCTGTCCCAGAAGGAAGCCTACAGTCAAGCATGGTGGTGTGAGTGTCATGGTCTGGGGCTGCATGAGTGCTACCGGCACTAGGGAGCTACAGTTCATTGAGGGAATCATGAATGCCAACATGTACTGTGACATACTGAAGCAGAGCATGATCCCCCTCCCTTCGAAGACTGGGTCGCATGGCAGTATTCCAACATGATAATGACCCCCAAACACACCTCCAAGATGACTACTGCCTTGCTAAAGAAGTTGAGGGTAAAGGTGATGAACTAGCCAACCATGTCTCTAGACCTAAACTCTATTGAGCATCTGTGGGGCATCCTCAAAAGGAAGGCGGAGGAGCGCAAGGTCTCTAACACCCACCAGCTCCATGATGTCATCATAAAAGAGTGGAAGAGGACTCCTGTGGCAACCTGTGAAGCTCTGATGAACTCCATGCCCAAAAGGGTTAAGGCAGTGCTGGAAAATAATGGTGGCCACACAAAATATTGACACTTTGGGCCCCATTTGGACATTTTCATTTAGGGGTATACTCATTTTTATTGCCAGTGGTTTAGATATTAATGGCTGTGTGTTGAGTTACTTTGAGGGGACAGCAAATTTACACTGTTATACAAGCTGTACACTCTTTACTTTTGTTACATTGTAACAAGTGTAATTTCTTTAGTGTTGTCACATAAAAAGATATAATAAAATATTCAGTCCATAGGGTTCAATATTGCGTTGGCCCACCCTTTGAAGCTATAACAGATTCAACTCTTCTAGGAAGGCTGTCCACAAGCTTTAGCAGTGTGTCTATGAGAATGTTTGACCATTCTTTCAGAAGCACATTTGTGAGCTCAGGCACTGATGTTAGACGAACAGGCCTGACTCACAGTCTAATTCGTCCTAAAGGTGTTCTATTGGATTGAGGTCAGGATTCTGTGCAAGCCAGTCAAGTTCCTCCACCCCAAACTTGCTCCTTCATGTCTTTACAGAGTCCTGAACTCGATAGAACACCTTTGATGAATTAGAGCGGAGACTGTGAGCCAGGCCTTTGAAGTTCATGAGCCCAAATACTTTTGATACGTTTTGATAATCACGATCACAGCTTATCTCGTATTTATAAACGTACACCTAAATTTTAGGAAAACAACAATGGGGAAATTGCATAGGAACTGGAGCATGAAGTACCATCAGTGGACAAACTGGCTGTAACTGTGGCCACCACATCCACATTGCTTTGCATTTCTGAATATTGTATCAGTAAAATCCTGCTGCCATATACTTATCAGTCATGGCTCAGTAATTGATAACTAGTAAGTAAGGAGCTTTTGCTACACTTCTTAAACAATCACCAGTTGTACATTTTTATCTTACAGCTGAAATCTTCAAAAGATAACCATTTTTTATTTTTTATTACTAATAATTTTTATTTGTTAAAGTTAATGCATAGAATTCAACAATACAATAGTCTCCAGCACTCAATTCAGCTAGTCAGAACAAAAATGAATAATATAACCATTTCAACATTTTAAGGTATTTAAAACAGGGTTTGGTTGCATACATTTGCAAATATATGTAAAGAATTACTGTCATGTCATGTCACCTCTGCTAAGCTTGGTTCTAACTCTAAGCTATTTGAGCTCCAAACTTGAATATTTATATTGTAAACCAACATACTAGAATCCAAACTTGTTGAAGGCAGCCCAAGACTCCCCAGTGTGTGCTTGCACCAAATCCAACAAAGCTAAAAATGGCAGATTTATAGATCTAGTTCATAGCTAGAACAGGACACTGAAGAATAATTTGCTTCATACCTAAACCCCAGCACTGTGAGGTGTTTTTTATGGTCTGGTGGCAAGGTACCCTTGCTTGTCCTGCATGGGGATGTGGTGGCCTTGGCCAACCTTACATTGTTTTCAGTATCCTATTTCCTGCAGGCCTTGTTCTCATGTCTCTTATCCAACTCCTTGTGCATACAAGTGGGTCTCCATGCAGCCCCAGCATGTGTTCAACTGGTTAGCTTTTCCAACCTCCTTAGACCTTTGGGTCTTCAGGGCCATCTAGCCTGTGGGACATGGCCCTTGTGAGTTCCTCTGTCAGTGGTTCTATCATATGGGGAGGTTCCTTTTCCTGTTTCCTAACCACGAGTCTTGCAGGCTTTTTTTTTTTTTTTTTTCCAAACATTTTTATTGAAGAATAATAATAAAACATAACAGCAGATGCAATGTTGCCGTAAAATATTCCTGCTTTAGGGAATTTTTTTTTTTCTTACCTCCATGGATATTGCTGTGGGATGTCCCAATGATCATAGATCTCTATAGTATGCTTTATTGAATGGAAGAGAAAAATTTTAATTTTGTACTCACCGAAAAATCTCTGGTTGTGCTGTCTGTGAACAGTTGTTGCTATCTGTACTCATTTATAAGTAATTTAGCTGCCTTAGGGGTTTGGGCAACCTTGGGGGGCCATACCTAGGCTGTGTCTATGTTGTTGCCTATGTTTTTCAGGAGTAGTGTTCTACTCCTGAAAGTGGCACTATGACTCAATGGTCACAGAATTTACCACTGAGTCTTTCAATGAATGCAGAGAAAAGCATTTTAGGGTGAATACAATAATATTTTTCTGCTAATAGAGTACTGTGCTGTTTTACAGGTTTCAACCCTGTTCTCTTTTAAATCTTCTTTCTGTTAACTCTCTTTTTCTTTGTTTGTTTGGCATTTTTTCTTACTTGCTATAACGACTTGACTCTTTGCGCCGGTTCACATTGCAGCGACGCTACTCGGAGGTCGCGGTGCGAGCAGCGCACCGCGACCTCGGAGCGGCCGCCACGGACTTCATAACATTGAAGTCTATGGCGGTCGCCTCCTGGTCGCCCCAAAGAAGCTCCGGAACCTTTTTCTAAGTCGGAGCGACTTGTGTCGCTCCTATTAGAAAGGGTCCGCAGCTTCCCTATGGGAGGCAACCTGCGGCGACCTGTGAGGCGACCAGGTCGCCTCACAGGTCGCCCTAGTGTGAACCGGCACTTTCTCTTCAGCTTCACTGTGTTTAGTAGAGACCTCAGTTTACCTCAGTTTAAATCAATCCCTCATTTATACCCTCCCAGGCTGAAAGGTGTTTAAGAGCTACAACAAACACTAGCTGCTTTCTCCCCCAAAGGACTGCCATGTTTCCTTTGTTTCTTCGGTAGCCAATTAGAAGGTACCTTATGCCAAGCTTATTTCCCATCTTCATGTACCCAATAGCTGAGATGAACGTTACCATGCATCCTTGAGGCTATGCATTTGAATTGCATTTTAGGCCATTCTTACCTTCAGCCAGCTAGTTTACTGTCCATGTTTCTGCCCTCATGTAATAATCATGTAACGCCAGTCTATACTGTACAATCTATTGCACCATTGAATATTTTTCTGTTAGGTAAAGTGAATGAATAAAAACAGTAGTATATGCAAAAAATGTACAGGCTTATATTAAACGTTACAGTAAATCAATAAGCATTAAATCAGCAGACACACATTTTAAAACTCATGACATGTTAACACACCTAATATATCTATCATTAAAACGTAAAAATTCTGGAAATAATATCAGCAACTGAAATATATACTTCTGCACTATTTCAGATATTCCGTCTTTTTTTTTTTTAATAATTTTTATATTTTGCTTCTGAAATTCACCTTTCAAAATATATGTATGGAGTAACATAGAGTGTAACTGTTCAGTATAATTATTTTGTAAATGGTCCCTGCCTCTTTATTACACCACTCATATATTACACTTTGAGAAAAGATAAAGCAAAAGGTACAGCAGAATTCCTAAAGCTCATAATTAAACCACACAACTAACATTATATTCAGTGTCATATTTCATTGTCTACATAAGCAAGGTCAAGATCTTATGCTGCTTTATGGTTTAAAATGTGAGTAATTATCCCTTATTCAAAAACCACAGAACTCTTTAATTGATGTCATGTTTCACACATATTTCTTACAAGCAAGGGCTTAGTCTTAATCTAATGCTTTTACAAGGCAATAAAATGTACATTCAATTTGTTTAATATGCTACAATGCTTGTATTATACTCAACTTGTTGCATTGTGGTTTAAAACTAGTCTTTTGGCATCACCTAAATTATAATATGCATCTGATACTAGGAGATATCCAGAGGTGCATTGTCAATATTCCTCCCCTAAGAATGCACCCTTCCTACTTTGTCATTTTTCATAGCTTGTTTTATATATATATATATATATATATATATATATATATTGTAAGCTGGGGAACAGGTAGCAGGTGCAAAGTTCCCTGGGATGAGCAGTCTTTCAGGCACAGATACCAAATCCAGTGAGGTAGTGACAAACAGTGCGGTGTTTATTGGTGCTATATACAAGTTTATAAACAGGTGCTGTACAGTGCTTTAAGGAAAACAAGCAGGAATAATAATAATAAACAAAAGCCTAGCCGTGTTCCTGCGCTTATTACACACAATGCAGTCCCTAACTAACACAGACTGAGCAAGCCTACAGCTTGTCAGCTTCCAAAGACACACACTGACAGTGCCACCAACCTTCTGCTCCCCTAGACAAACTTGTCTAATTTCCCAGGCTGAGAGAGCCCTGCTGTCTGTCTCAGGTGAGTTTAAATTGGCCTGGTGAAGAGGACCCAGAACCAAAATTTGCAACCAAAATTTGTTAATTTGCACACACAAAAATGTGTTTTTCCTAAAAATGTAATTTAAGATCATGTTGCAAAAATGATTACACCCAATGAAAGTCTTAGAAGCAAAGCTAAATTTCAGACAACAAAATCCTAATTAACAAGAATTCAACTACAGGTACTGTAAGTCTAATTATTCATTAAACAGATGTCCAGCAGACAGTTGATTATAAAAAGGTGTTATTTATCAAGGAAAAGAAAAACCCCTTCCCATTTCTTGCTGTCAGCAATGGTACTACATGGAAAATTAATGCCACAAGGCCTGAGAATGAAAATTATTTCTTTACATTAGAAAGGTGAAGGCTACAAGAAGATCAGCAAGCTTTACTTATCAGACAGAATACTGTAGCAAAAGTGATACAAAAATTTAACAAAGATGGAACTACAACCATCTCACAGAGACGTCCAGGCTGCACACCGAAGTTAACTTCTTTACAAGAGCGTCTTCTAAAGAGAAGGGTTAAAGAAAATTGCCATGTAAGCTCACTGCAGTTAGCTAACGAAGTAGAAAGCCAAACTGGGGTGATTGTTTACTGTGACACAATACAGAGGAATGGAATGCATGGGTGTCGTCCACGAAGGAAGCCTCTCCTAAAGCACATGCACAAAAAAGGAGTGCCTAGAATTTGGCAGGGCCCATGCTGAAAAAGAAGACTACTGGGACTCTAGTGATGAGACAAAGATACACTGCTCAAAAACATTAAAGGAACGCTTTAAATACACATCAGATCTCAATGGGGAAAAATATCATGCTGGATATCTATACTAACATGGACTGGGTAATGTGTTAGGAACGAAACACATTTTTTCACTTTGATTTTTGGGGTATATTTGAATTCAGCCCTCTGTAGGTTGATCAATTTCATTTCCATCAAGCAATATGTTTGATGTAAATGAAAATGATCAACCTACAGAGGGCTGAATTCAATGACACCCCAAAAATCAAAGTGAAAGAAATGAGGCAGTAGGCTAGTCCATTTTGCTGAAATTTCATTGCAGCAACTCAAAATGGTACTCAGTAGTTTGTATGGCCCCAACATGCTTGTATGCATGCCTGACAATGCTGGGGCATGCTCCCAATGAGATAACAGATGGTGTCCTGGGTTATTTCCTCCCAGATCTGGACCAGGGCATTACTGAACTCCTGAACAGACTGAGGTGCAACCTGGTTGTATCGGATAGACCAAAACATAATGTCCCAGAGGTGTTCTATTTTATTTAGGTCAGGCGAGAGTGGGGGCCATTCAAGGGTATCAATTACTTTATCCTCCAGGAACTGGCTGCATACTCTCATCACATGAGGCCAAGCATTGTCATGCACCAGGAGGAACCCAAGACCCACTGACCCAGCATAGGGTCAGACAATGGGTCCAAGGGCTTTATCCCTATATCTAATGGCAGTCAGGGTGCCATTGTCTAGCCTGTAGAGGTATGTGCATCCCTCCATGGATATGCCTCCCCAGACTATCACTGACCCACCACCAAACCGGTCATGTCACAGGCAGGCAGCATAACATTCTCCATGGCTTCTCCAGATCCTTTAACGTCTGTCACATGTGGTTAGGGTGAACCGGCTCTCATCTGTGAAAAGCACAGGGCGCTAGTGGCGGACCTGCCAATTTTGGTGTTCAATGGCAAACCCAGGCCAGGAAATTTTCTATTAAGTTTTATGAGAGGGTTTCCAGTACAAAGATCTTGGAAAAAAATTGATCTCAGACAACTAGGCTTATGGGAAGTTTGAGCCCCGGTTCACACTTGTGCATGTGCGGGGTTCGCATGTAATGTCGGAGCGCACTGCTCCGACATTACATGCGATCGGCTGTGCGGTGCGAGTTTAGCCATACAGTTTGTATGGCTAAATTCGCACCGCAGCCTCAGCAAACACGCACAGGGACCCTTTTTGGCAGCCGCATCAGGATCGGATCGCACAGCGGTTCACACTTGTGCGATCCGATCCTGTGCGAACTGCACGATCGCACTGCGATATGCGATCAAACTGGGGGTGTCGTTAACATTACATTGACACCCCCAGCGTATCGCATATGGCAGTGTGAACTGCCGGGGGTGCGTGTGCGATGCGGGAACAGGCTGCGGATTCGCAGCCTTCTCGCAACGCATAAATGTGAACCGAGGCTGAATGTTGCTTTTTTGATGCTACAGTTGGGAGCTAATTCCCACTGTCATCTGGAGCTGCACTGTCAAGCCACTGTACAATAATTATGGCTATTATCTCTCAAAGAAAGTACTCTAATTTTTATTGGAATATATTACCTGCCTTATCTCCCCCTCTTTTATTGTGGCCTAACAAAGTTGCTTCTATACTGTCCAGCCAATGAACAATATTTGTTGCTATTGTTTCTCAGATTATTGTGTCTCAGATTTTTTTTGAAAGAAAAAAAAAATGTCTATTTCTATTTGCTTTCTATTTAAATACTTGCCCACTGTCCTTATGATAGCCAATGTCTTCCAAATGCATAACAACTTTAATTTTGGGTATAACTGGGGATATGGGGACAGGGGTGGGTTTTTGAGGTGTTTTGTACACTTTATTTTGAAATTTCTTCAACTTTTAGGAAAATGCAGCCTGGTAATGCAAGAAAAGAAAAGCTCACAAACTTTACTTTTACATTTTTATGCCCTATTTCTACAAAGTTGAGGGATTTAGCTTCATTTTTGCTAAGAGGAAGCTTGCCTTAAGCTTTTCAATCTGCATGGCTGCTACTTTTTTTTTTTGCACTGTTTTTTTTTTTTTTTCAAGAAAAATAGCTTTTATTTAAGAAAAACAAAACAGGTGCATTCACAGTACAAACGGTATCGATTGCAACACATTCAAGAGATAAAGCACAAGGCAAAAAAAAAAGGGGGGGGGGTCTTTGTCAAATATTGATACCGTGAATGCACAATTACCACAGAGCATAAAACAGTACATTCTAGTCAGAGAACATCGCAGCATTACTACAGTAAGGAGCTAAGTGGTAAACCTGAGAACAGGAGTAAGTAAAAAGCCAGGGTACAAAGAGGGGGGAGAGAATGGGGAAAGAGACAACAGGGGGAGAGGAGAAAGGGGCAGGGACGGAAGGGAGAGGGGAGAGAAGGAGAGGACAGGAAAGAGAAGGGGAGCTTCACCAAGGACAGTTACCAACCAGCATACAATCACATACAATTAAGCTTCAAACAACCTCTGCATGACCAGTTGCGGGGGAGCCAAGGCCGGATCATCCAGCCAAGGCTGCCAGATAGAATAAAACTTTTTCAGCGCTTTCCTATGTTGGTAAGTCAACTTTTCTCGAATTAAGGTACTATTAACCTGGGCAATCCATTGTGCCACTGACGGGACTCTAGAAGAAATCCAGTGTCTGGCTATCAGTTTGCGTGCAATATAAAGAAGCCTCAGAACTGCCACATGTGCACTGGGAGTCAGGGTCTCCACCTCCACAGCCCCCAACAGACAAATCAGCGGATCACGAAGCAGCTGAAAGGCATACACTCTGGATATCGTGGCTATTATTGTAGACCAGTATCTAAAAAGTTTCGGGCATCTCCACATCATGTGTATCAACGTTCCTTGGTCTTGGCTACATTTCGGGCACAGAGGGGAGGGTCTACAACCCCAACGGTGAAGTTGAACAGGCGTTCTATAAGCCCTGTGAAAAAGCATAAGGTGGGAAACCTTGTGAGAGGCCGAGACCGAAACCATAGGGATGGAGGAAAGACAAAGCTCCCACCGCTCGCCATCAATTGGTCCCAGGTCCTCCTCCCAAGCCGCCCGGGCGGGAAGAGTGGCTGGATCCTGGAGAGAACTCAACAGAGCAACATACACATCAGAGATCATACCCTTTTTATCGCTAGCCTGAAATACCTCCGTTAGGAGTTTATTGGGAGTGAGCCGCAAAGGTACCAGCCGGGCCTGAGCAGCAATGGCATGTCTGAGTTGAAGAAACCTATAGAAGTACTGACGGGCACACCAAATTCCTCCTGCAAATCCTGAAAGGATTTCAAAACATCACCTCGAAACAGTTGAGTCATATAACAGACCCCCACCCCCCTCCAAGCCTCCGCCCCCTCCAGGGGCAGAAGTTCTCTGTAATTCCGATTATCCCAGATAGGGGTCTCAGGCAAGAAGCCCCCAACCCGGAGCATCGTCTTGACACTGCGCCACACCAACCTAAGCAGGGCCACCGTAGGCAGTCCTGCCGGAAGGTGCGAAAATCCAGCCTCCAGGTGGACCAGAACAGGATCAGGTGACCCCTCCGGAGTCAACATAGCCCCAATGGGATCGAGCGGGTCCGGTTTCCCCCAGCCCCCCATATGCTGGACCTGGGAAGCTAGGAAATACACCCGGGGGTTCGGCACCGCCAATCCGCCCTCGTCCTTTGCCATCTGGAGAGTGGACAGGCGGATTCTAGCCACCTTCCTGCACCATATCAGCTCCCGAAATTGAGATTCTATCCTGTGGAACCACCGCCTGGGGATCCACACAGGGGTATTATGAAAAAAAAATATAGAAGTTGGGGCGCCCAGACCATTTTGATAAGATTAATGCGGCCAGCAACAGAGAGCGGAAGTTTACACCAACTAGTGCATTTTGTACGGAGCCTCCGCAGCAGCGGCACCAAATTCAGAGTCAAATAATCTGAGGGTGTCGGATTCACCACTATGCCCAGATATTTGAACCTATCCACTATGCGCACAGAGGATGCACACGGAGGAAGTGGGGCGGACAGGGGGTCTAAGGGCATCAGCACAGATTTGTCCCAATTAATGGAGAATCCCGAAAGTGAGCCAAAATAATCGATAAGGGACATCACCGAATGCAGGGAACCCTGAGTATCGCCTAGGTAGAGAAGGGTGTCATCGGCATATAATGAGATAACGTCCGCACGCGACGCCCACTGAAACCCCACAATCTCCGGGGATGCTCTCACCCGCGCAGCAAGAGGCTCCAGTGCCATGGCAAAAAGTAGCGGAGACAGACGGGTACCCCGATAGAGATTAAAAGGTTCCGTCAGTTCCCCATTAAACCGCAATCTGGCCGTGGGGCACAAATATAATAGTTGTACCCAGCGAAGGAAAGAGTCTCCCACACCAAAGCGGCGTAACACCGCCCATAAGTACGGCCACTCCACGCTATCGAATGCCTTAGCGGCATCTAGTGAAAAAAACGCTCGATTTCCTGGATTATCCACTGGCAACTGGAGATTTAGAAAAAGACGACGAAGATTCAAAGCTGTCGATCGCGCCGGAATAAATCCCGATTGGTCTCGGTGTATCACCTTATGGATAAGCAGGGAAAGTCGGGACGCCAGGACCTTAGCCAAGATCTTGACGTCAGCCGTCAGAAGCGAAATAGGTCGGTAGGAGTCAGGCGAAGTCGGGTCCTTGTCCGGCTTCAGGATGAGCACCACAATGGCCTCCGTCATAGACATCGGCAACCTACCTTCCCGGAGGGCAGAGTTATACACCAGGAGTAATTTAGGCACTAGCTGCTCCGCATATCTACCGTAAACCTCCGACGGGATCCCATCGGCTCCCGGAGATTTACCTTTGGGAACAGTACCCAAAGCCGTGTATATCTCGCTCTCCGTCAACGGAGCACACAAGGAGGCCGCGTCCGCCTCCGAGAATGACGGAAGGGCGCAGCCATCCAGGAAGGTTTCTATTTCCTGAGAGCCTGCCGTGACCTTAGATAATTAGAGATTTCTATAAAACTCGCTCAGCACCCTCACAACATCAGCGTTAGCATGCCACTGTCGACCCTGAGGGTCAGTGAGCACAGGGATAAAGGTGGTAGGTTGCTGAGCTCTAACCATCATCGCCAACATGTGGCCAGTAGTTTCACCCTCCTCAAAGTACCGCTGCTGTAAGAAGAACCATTTATTTTCCGCCCTCTGGAGCGAAACCGTGCCCGCCAGGGATTGGGCCGCTAACCAGGACCTCCGGGAGGCCTCCGAGGGATCTGCTATGTAGGCAGCCTCCGCCCTCGCAACCTCATCCGCAACCGTCCCCTCCCAGGCCCTGGTCCCAGTTTTGATCCCATTGATAACTTCAATAAAATACCCCCTCATATAAGCCTTAGCAGCATCCCACACAATCCTAATGTCAGTAGAATGGAGGTTTTGGTTGAAGAAGGAGGTCAGTAAGGCCGGAAAGGGGTCAGGACTGGGGAAGAGCGTCAACCAAAAAGCGTTTAGCTTCCATAGCGGTCTACCCCGACTCTCAGGAAGAGAGAGCCGGACCCACAGCGGTGAGTGGTCAGAGATCAGCCTCGGCCCATAGCCCGCCGAGGACACCAAAGGGAGGAGACGACTGTTCCCCAGACCCAGATCAATCCGTGAAAGGCCCGCATGAGCAGCTGAGAAGCACGAAACTGTCTCTCTATCGGATTAGCCATTCTCCAGACGTCCGTCAGTCCGAGTTCCCCCACCAGCCGGGCGAACGGTGTAGGACCCCCAGGCAGTGAGGGACCCCCGGAGCGCGGAGCGAATCTATCAAGAGCAACATCAAGAACATTGTTAAAATCACCAAGGAGCAATATCGGAAAGTCTGGAAATTTTAGAACCTGGTCAAGTACTAGCCTGAGTACCCTAGCTGAGTAGGGCGGCGGGACATAGACCGCGGCAATCACACAGGTCAGACTCGCCATCCGACTCAGCAGAATAACAAAACGGCCCTAAGGGTCCAGGGTGGACTGTAAACAAGTAAATTGCAAACCCTTCCTAATCAATATGCTAACACCTCTAGAATAGTTAGAGAAAACCGAATGGTATTGAGAACTAAACATGCTAGGCGCCAAGTTGAACCTGTCCGCAGGAGCAACATGAGTCTCCTGCAGACACACAACATCGGCCTGCAGCCTTTTAACATTTCTAAGAACAGCCGTACGCTTCACCGGGTTGTGCAGGCCTCTGACATTCCAGGAAAGTATACAGACCGTATCAGCCATAAGGGATTATAGGTAAGAAGATAATAGGAGTAAGGGCAGCGGAGGGCTCCCGCCGTAGTCCAAACGTCCAATTAACAGCAGGTTGAGCACACATCATCAAAGGATCAATCCGAGTCCACAGGGAGGATACATCACAGGTAGACAGTATAAAAAAGAAGGAAAGTGCCATCCAGTTCCATGCCCAGCTCGAAGCAAGGGAAAATAGAGCTGAGGTTGCAACGTAGACGGGCAGGTGTCCTTGTCCGACGAAGCTGGTGAAAACTAGAGCAAGGAACAAACAATGGGATCCAAGGGGGGAAACACAGCAGCCATGGGGAAAGTCAGGAACAACAGACCGGGGGCCGTCCAACATGGACAAATAGGGGGAATCCAGTGAGGGATCACAGCTGACAATGCAATCTCCTCTAGAACCTCGAACATTCCCAAAAAACGTAGAAAACATATCCGTAGACATGGGATGGGCGCATCCGCCCGTTCAGGAGACTGAAGAAAACCTGTCGCTCACCCAGACCATCCAGCATCCGTTCCCCCCCGGCACACATGGGGGGGGAGGCGATAAGTAGCACCGATCACAAAGTTCTCACAATCATGGAGCCCCCCGTCCAGGGGAGGGGGGGGCCGCCCTCAACGCCCTGCCGTTGGCATCCAGCCACTGAGCCGCAGCCGATGGTTTGTCAAAGAATAAGACTTCGCCACCCGCCACGACCCGGAGCCTGGAGGGGTACAACATAGCGTATTGTAGATTAAGATCTCTGAGCCGTCTCTTGACATCCTGAAATCGGGCCCTCTGCTTCTGCACCTCCGCAGAATAATCCAGGAACAGGTAAATTCTTGCGTTGTCCATGGCCAGTTTCATGGTCCTGGCCTTTGACAGGATAGCGTCTCTGTCCTTGCAGTTAAGGAGTTTGAAAATGAAGGTGCGTGGCGGGGCCCCTGGCGGGAGCGGACGCATAGGAACCCTGTGAGCCCTCTCCACGGAAAACATAGGGGTGGAAAGAAGCCAGTTCTCAATGAAGGCTACCGGATTCTTCCCTTCAGCCCGTTCTGGGATACCTATTGCCCGCACATTACTCCGTCTCATTCTGTTCTCCAGATCGTCAAGCCTGGCAGCCTGTTGAGCAGATAATACAGCCGTTTGTTTCACCTCTCTTTGCAGGGGAGTCATCTCATCCTCCAGGGAGCTGACCCGACCCTCCACCGCCGAGGTCCTCTCCCTCAGTTTTTGCATGTCATGGCGCACAAAAGAGAGTTCCGCCTTCACCCCCTTCAGTTCAGCCGTCAGTGCAGTAATGGAGGAGCTACAAGTATTCACCGCCACCATGATATCCCTGAGCATGGGCTCAGGATCAGGGGAGGAGGAGGATTGCATGTGGGCCGGGTCTGAGCAGGCCTGATCCCACTCCTGCAGCTGGTCCGATATGTCTCCCAGGGGCACAGTGTCATCCGCCACCGTGGGTGAATCAGGGGAGACTCCCGATGCTGCGGCAGGGGTGGAGGAGCGGTCCCTGGAAGCCGGCCTGTTAAACAGCCTCTGGGCGGCCTCCAGGTACGTGTCCTTGTGCTGCGCTCTCTGCCCAGCGGCGCCATCTTTGGTCTGGCCGGCCGCGGGGCCCTTCCCGTCTTTATTGCGCTTCTGCATGCCGGGGGAGCAGCGGAACGACTCACCGGGGACGCTCTGACGGTCTGCGAGGGCTCCGGTGCCGGTCGGGGAGGAAACAGCCGGGGATCCGAGCTCACGTCCGCTCACATTCAAGGTCCGGCCACGCCCCCCTACTTGCACTGTTTAATTTAGGCCACAGTATGCAAAAATTAGGCGCCATAGTCAAAACTACCTAAAAACACCCTTTTCCTAATTTGTAATGAATCAGATCAGGCTGGTTCTGTTTTAGTTAAGTAAAGTGTAATATAAAAGCCCCACGAGTGTGTAATAAGAATTATTGGTGTTTTTCCTGTGTTGCCCTGGAAGTCAATTGAAAAGGAGGACCCCTATCACTGCTGTATGGTATTTACATGTTTTTTTTTTTTTATTAATGTGTTCTTTTTAAACATATCCCATGGATCTGCCCGGCTCACTATGTCCTTTTTTTTTTTTTTTTTTTTTTTTAGCAATAGCTTGTTTATTAGCCTTAAAATGGCCAGAATTTAGCATCAAGATTCATTTCCCAATAGACTTTAGTAAGCTTTGAAGTTCAGGGTTCACTGATTTCAAATACACAACTCCCCACAAATCAAACCCAGGCAGATTTGCTTGTCTGTAATTAGCACAAATATGCACAGACATATAAAAACAATTGTCCACTAATTTAAAAGGTGATGGACCCCTGGACTATAAAGTTCAACTGCACATTATATGTTACTCACAATTTTAAAGATTAGCTACATATACTGTACATTGCCTGCTTTTCTCCACTAATAATGAATGTCGAAATTAAACACCAATTATCACATCTGTGGCTTCCATGTCTTCCAGCTCCCCACCCTTCCTCTTTCTGTGCACAGCAATCTCCACAATGAAAACCTTCTCCATCTTTCTCCCAGACCAGAGCAGAGTAATCTTTGATTTTATATCCAGTGACGTATCGCAGTGCTTCCTATGTCACCTATTTGTGTATTTAGAGTTCGCTCCAGAACTCAATTTCTAATGACCCTTCAGCCCACACACAGTATGTCAAAGCAGGCTATGGGAAGACCTATCAGGGTGGTAGATGGTACTGTATGTGATGACCTACGTGTTTCATACTGTCCCACTGTTAATGGGAGATCCCTCACTCACCCTGCACTCCTTGATGTGTAGAAGGAGAGTTTGTGAAAGACTTAGGGCTCTTTCACACAGGCGGTCCGATCAGATCCGCCTGTCAGTTTTTTAGGCGGATCTGATCGGATCCTCCATGCAGCTCTATGGGGCAGCGGGTGTCAGCGGAGGTCACCTCCGCTGACACCCGCTGCCATCCGCATCCGATCCTGTGCTGAAATCTGGACGGATGGAAACCCTATTTTTCCATCCGTTCAGTAATCGGAGCGGAGTGGATCTGATGAGAGCGGACAAGCGGTCCGCTCTCCTCCGATCCCCCATAGAGGGCAGCGGGTGCTGAGACACCTCCCTCTCCGCTCTGCAAGCGGAGACGGAGCTGTCATCCGCCGGCTCAGCGGGGATCGCGGATCGATCCCCGCTGAGCAACACGGATCCGCCTGCGGAGGCGGACCGTGTGAAAGAGCCCTTACAGCAGTTTTGCCTAGAGGTAGTATAGCCTGGAGTGAACCCTCTTATGTGCCCCCAGTTCCCACTCTCAGGACAATGCCTTCCTACTATAAGAATATAACTTTTGAATTCATATAGTCATTACAGTTTTGTTTTTGAAAAACATCAGCACAACAAACTATAAAATTTAGGACCTTCCATGAATGTTTTTTTTCTTGCTGTTCTCTTTTCAGCTAACCGCACCCTTCTTTCTTGGCAACTAGACACTGAGTTGAAAAGAAAAGCACATCTGAGCTTGATGGGCGAAAACAGCTTAATTTTAATAAGGATGCCTACTGATTGAGGAAGCTCTGATGCGATTACAACATAACTAATAGAGCTAAAACTACAGAGGGCCATTAGAAGACTCGTCACGCTGCTGCAGGAGGAGGTGTTAGTTCCCCTAGTCAGGAAATGAGGGGCTGATATTCTCTAGGGGAAGATAACAAATAAGTAAAATAAGGGTTTTACAAAGAGTACAGATTGAATATATAAATGATTTAATATTATTTATTTAGTGGAGATGAGCTTTGAATTGTTACATTACATGAGAAAGAAAAATGATCAAGAGGGAGCACTTTAGAAGGCTGATAAAACATAGGAGAAATCAGAAAAAAAAAAAAAAGAGAAGGAACGAGCCTCATAAATTGTGTAGGACAGGCATCACATGTTGAAATCTGATGAGAAATGTACAGGCATGATGAAAGGGAAAACATGAGTCATGTGGCCTTTGATAATCCTTTGATAAAACAAGCAATCATGCTATAAACGATCCATGCAACTTCATGGCAGCAAGACATAGTTTAAATGTAGGGAGGCAGACCAGCACTTAAGAGATAAAAAATTATATATATTTTTTTACCTTGCTGTACAGTGTAAGTGACACAACTAAGCATATTGCAGCAGGTTGCTTTCCTCTCCTCCTCCTCCCCCTTGTCTCTGTTTTACTGACCTGTTGATCATTGACAGTGCCAAAAATTACTGAAGGGATGTTTCAAAGGATTTTGACCATTTGTAAATTTCCCACTATTAAAATTCAGTGTGATTGATTGACTAAAGGCAAAAGCTGTTCAGTTTGTAAGGGTATTTTCTCTTTGCCAGGACGTTTTCCCTTAGTGAATGTGGTAAAAATGTACTTGGTAAAGAATACCAAAAAAAATAAAAATAAAAATGTTTTTTCGGTTTGCATGTAATGAGAAAAGTCAGCAGAGATTCACTCCATTCACTAAGCTAATTGAAAATTCCCTTGCAAAGTGAACAGCTTATTTTCCTTTAGTAAATCAACTCCAAATGATCTTATATATATATATATATATATATATATATATATATATATATATATACAGTGGGTACGGAAAGTATTCAGACCCCCTTAAATTTTTCACTCTTTGTTATATTGCAACCATTTGCTAAAATCATTTAAGTTCATTCTTCTTCCTCATGAATGTACACATAGCACCCCATACTGACAGAAAAACACAGAATTGTTGACATTGTTGCAGATTTATTATAAAAGAAAAACTGAAATATCACATGGTCCTAAGTATTCAGACCCTTTGCTGTGACACTCATATATTTAACTTAGGTGCTTTCCATTTCTTCTGATCATCCTTGAGATGGTTCTACACCTTCATTTGAGTCCAGCTGTGTTTGATTATACTGATTGGACTTGATTAGGAAAGCCACACACCTGTCTATATAAGACCTTCCAGATCACAATGCATGTCAGAGCAAATGAGAATCATGAGGTCAAAGGAACTGCCTGAAGAGCTCAGAGACAGAATTGTGGCAAGGCACAGATCTGGCCAAGGTTACAAAAAGATTTCTGCTGCACTTAAGGTTCCTAAGAGCACAGTGGCCTCCATAATCCTCAAATGGAAGACGTTTGGGATGACCAGAACCCTTCCTAGAGCTGTCTGTCCGGCCAAACTGAGCTATCGGGGGAGAAGAGCCTTGGTGAGAGAGGTAAAGAAGAACCCAAAGATCACTGTGGCTGAGCTCCAGAGATGCAGTCAGGAGATGGGAGAAAGTTGTAGAAAGTCAACCATCACTGCAGCCCTCCACCAGTCGGGGCTTTATGGCAGAGTGGCCCGACGGAAGCCTCTCCTCAGTGTAAGACACATGAAAGCCCGCATGGAGTTTGCTAAAAAACACCCGAAGGACTCCAAGATGGTGAGAAATAAGATTCTCTGGTCTGATGAGACCAAAATAGAACTTTTTGGCCTTAATTCTAAGCGGTATGTGTGGAGAAAACCAGGCACTGCTCATCACCTGTCCAATACAGTCCCAACAGTGAAGCATGGTGGTGGTGGCAGCATCATGCTGTGGGGGTGTTTTTCAGCTGCAGGGACAGGACGACTGGTTGCAATCGAGGGAAAGATGAATGTGGCCAAGTACAGGGATATCCTGGACAAAAACCTTCTCCAGAGTGCTCTGGACCTCAGACTGGGCCAAAGGTTTACCTTCCAAAAAGACAATGACCCTAAGCACACAGCTAAAATAAAGAAGGAGTGGCTTCACAACAACTCCGTGACTGTTCTTGAATGGCCCAGCCAGAGCCCTGACTTAAACCCAATTGAGCATCTCTGGAGAGACCTAAAAATGGCTGTCCACCAATGTTTACCATCCAACCTGACAGAACTGGAGAGGATCTGCAAGGAGGAATGGCAGAGGATCCCCAAATCCAGGTGTGAAAGACTTGTTGCATCTTTCCCAAAAAGACTCCTGGCTGTATTAGATCAAAAGGGGGCTTCTACTAAATACTGAGCAAAGGGTCTGAATACTTAGGACCATGTGATATTTCAGTTTTTCTTTTTTAATAAATCTGCAACAATGTCAACAATTCTGTGTTTTTCTGTCAGTATGGGGTGCTATGTGTACATTCATGAGGAAGAAGAATGAACCGAAATGATTTTAGCAAATGGCTGCAATATAACAAAGAGTGAAAAATTTAAGGGGGTCTGAATACTTTCCGTACCCACTGTATATGACTAGTGCTAATTTCAGTTTTTAAGCAACAATCTTTTTTAGTGAGTTATACATAAAACAAACAAGACACTTTGTAAATAATACTAATTAATAATACACTTTGAAATTCTACAAAAATGCAGACATATTTTACTTGGATAGCATTATACAGAATATAATAGTAAAAACATATCAGCATAGAAATAACATATCAATGTAATAAATAAAAATAAATGTGGTACGAGGAAAAAAAAAAGGGGTGGGTGGTAAAATAATACTATTTGTAAATTGGCCTTGTACCAAGTCTTCCTCTAGCAATAAATTATATCTACTGATAAGGCAAAGAACAACCGGAATTGGAAGATTTAAATGTGCAACCGTCGCCACGGGTATATGATCATACTTGGTAAAAGAACAGAACTAAGAAGAAATAGGCAGGTCATCTTTGATATATTATCCATGGATTAGAAACCCAGATCTGTCTATTGTGTTTTTTTTTTTTTTCACATAGTCTTAAAATGTAACAATTGGGAAAATTGTTCTGTACTTGTACACAGGTGGTAGTTTGTTTGATTAGCACAAACTTGAGAAAAACCTAACACTATCTCTATGTACGGTTCACCAGTCTTCAGGCACTTCCTTTTCTTTATAATGCAAGGTGGCATTTTGTTTCTGGTATATGTCCCCATTCATGCTATTTTCCTCTAGCATAACTGAAAGCAGTTCCGTATAAAAAGTTTTCAGTGGCTTTTTTGAACTTTGGCAATCTGAGAATGCTTTCAGTAAAAGAAAAGGCGTAAGCTCCAAAGTTACACAAATCTGTGTTTCTTCAGTTGCATGCAGATCTGCCTTTTCAGCGACAATTATACAAAGAGGTCAATGCAGAAGTCTGATATAAAGATACGTGGGAGCATGGTGCACAGAACATAGCGTAGGTATTTATTTTCCTTCTTCTCCTATTAGGACTTTATTTTTAATCATTAATGACTCTTTGGGCTAATGGCATACGGCACACTGTTTTCTTCTAAAATTACCCCTCGCTAAGTCAATTTGAACTGAATTTGTCAGGTAAACAATAAAGATGTTAGGAGGTCATTCTACTTTTTTAGTCATCTATAATGAGGGCATTTTCAGCGTTTTCCTATTAAGTAAATAGAATTAATTTAACAAGTTGAAATCTTTCTGTGTGACTAAGGTGACACATTTAAAACCCCTAGCTATAAAAGTTAAAGATTTCACAACTTTTTTTTGTAAGTGAATGAAATAAGAAACTTTTGTTTATTCCGTGATAATCGGTTTTAAATATTTTTCTTTATTTTGACTTGAAATGATAACGCGTTGAAGGGACACACAAAGGAAATGCATTGGCCTGTAACTAACAGCTATTAAGGGAAGCACTTTCCATTGCCAGGTGTGTTTGCGTCACGCTACAAGAATAAAATTACCTTATTCTACAAGGTTGCCAGATCAACCAGTCTAAAGCCAGTAATTGATGAATACACTTCTGGGAAAGAAGGACATCAATGTGTATAATTTTCATTGGTGCTTTTAAGATTTTTTTTTTAGCTAGTTTTGAAAAGCTATTTGTATATGTTCAGTAAGATTTGGGCACATACCAGTTAGATTTTCCTTAGATGTGATTTGCGAAACCAGAAACATTTACCAATATTTTCCAACAGCTAGGGTCTACTTGAGCAGATAAACATTGAATGGATTATTTTGGTAGACTCTTTCAGTTATTGGCAAATTGCATTACGTAATATATGTTAGCAAATTGGAAAGACAATATAACTGATGTGTGGCATAGATCTAAAATCATCTTTTTATTAACCCCCTTAAGCCAACTGCTGTTGCCATTTAAAATGGGCCCTGCCACCCGAAGCTGGTAGGAGGGGCTCCTAATTTCTGCACTGCAATTGGCTACACTGATATCATCCCACCCCTGATAGCTCAATCACAATTCTTAGGGTGCCAATGCCGTGTGCCCCAGAACTACACAGCGCTACATATTTGCAGTGGCTAGGCGTGAAGGCCCACTCACTCAGCTGCCGCATATGAATGTGATAATTGTAAATGGGTTAACAGGGGTTGAATTATTTACACCTTTACCAGATTTACGCACCCATTGCACTAGATTGATTCATATCCTTTTCAACTCCATTCATTGGACAATAGCATTCAACTGGCGTTCTGCCTCAGGTAATAAATAGAATGGAACTGATTACATTTTCAGAACAATCCCATTTTTTGACACCCTACATATTTTTTTTTTTAAAAAGTGGACCCCTTGGGGGCATATTGCTACATTAATATTTTTCCATATGCCAATTATCCCACTCCTTTGCGTAAATCAATAGGAACTTACACATTTTCTTTAATCTTCTAGTCATGCTGAGAGAATACTATCTTGATACCATACAATTTTATTGGAAATATAATACATCTTTACCTATCGAATTGTTAAGGCTCAATTTTTACCTGACTTCACCAATGTGTGTACTTGTACATTGTAATTTCAATACCTATGTTCTTTTCATATAAATGTACTGGATTATGACCTATACAATAATGAAAATGGATGGTAAACAAAAAAAAAAACAAAAAAAAAAGCTAGCAGGCTGTTCACCTTGCAAAGGAATTCCTCATTAGCTCAGTGAATTCTGGTAAACATTTACTTTGCAAGAAAACCCAATCAAATGCAAGGAAACCAAAATAAAAGGTTTGTTTTTTTTTTGCTTCTAAGCTACGCTAAGGAAAAGTCCTCTGCAAAGTGAAAAGTTCTCTTGCAAAGCAAACAGTCTATTTGCCAACCATTAAACTATAAGGAACCTATCCCATAGATCCTGTTACCTTCATACTTTAGCAAAAAAAAAAAAAAAATATATATATATATATATATATATATATATATATATATATATATATATATATATATATACAGTTCCTTTGCGAAAGTATTCGCCCCCCTTGAACTTTGCGACCTTTTGCCACATTTCAGGCTTCAAACATAAAGATATAAAACTGCAATTTTTTGTGAAGAATCAGCAACAAGTGGGACGCAATCATGAAGTGAAACAAAATTTATTGGATATTTCAAACTTTTTTAACAAATAGAAAACTGAAAAATTGGGCGTGCAAAATTATTCAGTCCCCTTAAGTTAATACTTTGTAGCGCCACCTTTTGCTGCGATTACAGCTGTAAATCACTTGGGGTATGTCTCTACCAGTTTTGCACATCGAGAGACTGAAATTTTTGCCCATTCCTCCTTGCAAAACAGCTCAAGCTCAGTGAGGTTGGATGGAGAGCGTTTGTGAACAGCAGTTTTCAGTTCTTTCCGTAGATTCTCGATTGGATTCAGGTCTGGGCTTTGACTTGGCCATTCTAACACCTGGATATGTTTATTTGTGAACCATTCCATTGTAGATTTTGGTTTATGTTTTGGATCATTGTCTTGTTGGAAGACAAATCTCTGTCCCAGTCTCAGGTCTTTTGGATACTCCATCAGGTTTTCTTCCAGAATGGTCCTGTATTTGGCTCCATTCATCTTCCCATCAATTTTAACCATCTTCCCTTCCCTGCTGAAGAAAAGCAGGCCCAAACCATGATGCTGCCACCACCATGTTTGACAGTTGGGATGGTGTGTTTAGGGTGATGAGCTGTGTTGCTTTTACGCCAAACATAACATTTTGCGTTGTTGCCAAAAAGTTCGATTTTGGTTTCATCTGACCAGAGCACCTTCTTCCACATGTTTGGTGTGTCTCCCAGGTGGCTTGTGGCAAACTTTAAACAACACTTTTTATGGATATATTTAAGAAATGTCTTTCTTCCTGCCACTCTTCCATAAAGGCCAGATTTGTGCAGTATACGACTGATTGTTGTCGTATGGACAGAGTCTCCCACCTCAGCTGTAGATCTCTGCAGTTCATCCAGAGTGATCATGGGCCTCTTGGCTGCATCTCTGAACAGTCTTGTCCTTGTATGAGCTGAAAGTTTAGAGGGACGGCCAGGTCTTCGTAGATTTGCAGTGGTCTGACACTCTTTGCATTTCAATATTATCGCTTGCACAGTGCTCCTTGGGATGTTTAAAGCTTGGGAAATCTTTTTGTATCCAAATCCGGCTTTAAACTTCTCCACAACAGTATCTCAGACTTGCCTGGTGTGTTCCTTGTTCTTCATGATGCTCTGAGACTATCACAGTGCAGGTGCATTTATACGGAGACTTGATTACAACACAGGTGGATTCTATTTATCATCCTTAGACATTTAGGTCAACATTGGATCATTCAGAGATCCTCACTGAACTTCTGGAGAGAGTTTGCTGCACTGAAAGTAAAGGGGCTGAATAATTTTGCACGCCCAATTTTTCAGTTTTTTATTTGTTAACAAAGTTTGAAATATCCAATAAATTTCGTTCCACTTCATGATTGTGTCCCACTTGTTGTTGATTCTTCACAAAAAATTACAGTTTTATATCTTTATGTTTGAAGCCTGAAATGTGGCAAAAGGTCGCAAAGTTCAAGGGGGCCGAATACTTTCGCAAGGCACTGATATATATATATATATATATATATATATATATATATATATATATATATATATATATATATATATATATATATATATATAGTAAACCTTGCATTGAGAGTAACTTGGTTTGAGAGCATTTTGCAAGACAAGCTCATTTTTTGTAAACTTTGACTTGATAAACAAGCGATGTGTTGATATACAAGTCATGTCACAACAGAGTATGAAAGAGAAGAGAGGCTCCTATATGGGTCCTTTCACACGGGAGGTCCGATCAGATCCGCCTGTCAGTTTTTTAGGCGGATCTGATCGGATCCTCAATGCATCCCTATGGGGCAGCGGATTTCAGTGGAGACATGTCCGCTGACACCCGCTTCCATCCGCATCCAATCCTGTCCGTGAAATCCGGACGGATGGAAACCCTATTTTCCATCTGTCCAGGGGATCGGATCAGATGGGAGCGGACAGGCGGTCCACTCTCATCTGATTCCCCATAGAGAGCAACGGGGCTCTGACACTCTGACGGAGCTGTCATCCTCCTGCTCAGCGGGGATTGGTGGATCGATCCCCGCTGAGCAGAGCACGGTCCGCAACGGAATGCGGACCGTTTGAAAGGAGCCTAAGTGTAGTAATATGGTTAAATTTAATGAAGGTACAACATTTAGCAAATCACATGGTTAATGATTAACCACCTTACCACCGGAGGATTTTGCTGTCTTACGTCTGGGCCACTTTTTGCGATTTGGCACTGTGCGACTTTAACTGCCAATTGCGTGGTCATACAATGCCGTACCCAAATGAAATTTATGTCCTTTTTTTCCCACAAACAGAGCTTTCTTTTGGTGATATTTTATCACCTATGCGATTTTTACTTTTTGCGCTATAAACAAAAAAACAGTGACAATTTTGAAAAAATAACAATAATTTTCACATTTTTTAATATGAAATTCCCCCCCCAAAAAATGTAAAAATCAAAATTTTTTATCATTTTAGGCCAATTTGTTTTCTGCTACATATTTTTGGTAAAAAAAAATCGCAATAAGCGTATTTTGATTGGTTTGCGCAAAAGTTATTGCGTTTACTAACTAAGGGAAAGATTTCTGCCGTTTTTGGTGTTTTTTTTTTAACGAGTAATGGCGGCGATCTGCGATTTTTTTTTGCGGGGCTGCGACATTGCGGAGGACAGATCGGACCCTTGACTGACACTTTTGGGGGTACCAGTGACATTACTACAGTAATCAGTGCTATAAATATGCACTGTTACTGTAAAAATGACACTGGCAGGGAAGGGGTTAATTTTATTGGAGAGGGAGGGGTTAATGTATGCCTGGTGCTTACTGACATGTGTGGGGGGGGGGGGGGTGACTGAGTGACACAGGGACAGATCGCAGGTTCAGCTATGCTGAACCCTGCAATCTGACCCTGCCTGTCACTTAGGAGATCCGCCCGCTTGTTTACACAAGCAGGGCGGATCTCCACACTCGATTCCCCGCCGATCGGGGAAGAGCGGCGGTAATGACCGCCGCTCCTCCCCTGGCCCAACTACCACTGTGACTGAATACAGCGTGCGCCGCCGAGAGAGTGGAATGTCTGGCAACGTAGGTCTACGTTGCCAGACGTTATCGAGCCACTTTGCCGCAGTAGAGCTCTAGTGAGCAGTGGTAAAGTGGTTAAAACAGGCACATCTAAGTATGCAGGCATCCAGGGTTAAACTGTCCACATAGACCGTCCTCCTTACTACCATTTATGTTATTCCCTTCCACACTGCACTCCATGAGCGCTTCAAGCCTCTTTCAGATCGCTCTACTGCAGGGTAGTCTTCCCAGTTATGACTGCAGACTGGTGGCGGTCAGAGCCGGTGGTGAGGAGGATATCTATGTGAACAGCTTTACCCTGGATGCCTGCATTCTTAGATGTGCCTCTTTTAATTATCAACCATGTGAGTTGCTAATTGTTGTACCTTCATTAAATGTAACCATATTGCTACACTTAGAGGTGCCTCTCTTCTCTTTTATACACTGTAGGTTCCTGCTGGATTTTATGTCTAATCCACTTGTGGATGCTGCCATTTGTGGATGGACATTTTATGGTTACACAACATTGCTATAATCTTTTTATATAGACTATAGACTAGAGGACTTATGAATAAATGTTTGTGGAACAAATCATCTGAGTTTCTATTATTTCTTGTGGGAAATTTTGCTTTGACATAAGAGTGCTTTGGATTACCTGCATGTTTCCGGGACCAATTATGCTTGCGATCCAAGGTTTTAGTATATATATATATATATGCACTTTCCTATACTGCAGCAGCATCTGATAATATTAAAACGATCTTGCAAGGTTCAGGGAATGCATAAGCATATTAGGAATGATTATTCAATTATCTTGAGCAATATCACAGACGTGCAAAAAGACAGTTTGTCCTACAGAAAATATCACAGTTTAAAGTTAATCTTTGAGAGATCTTTTGGGTTAATTTACTAATGGCAAATGCAGTTGCTTCAGAGTTTAGAAAACGAGGGGAAGCTCTGCTGACTGCCATCATCGAATTATGTGCAAGCAAAAATGCTGCTTTTTTAAATTTCCTCACATTTGATTGAGTATTCTTTGGAAAGTGAATCCTCCCCTCATTTACTAAGTTCTGGAACAACTACACTTGCAAGGTTCACAGTCTTTTTGCCTTAAGTAAATCAACCCCTGTGTATTGAGGGATGAAACACATTATCTTGCTGCAACATGATGCAGTAATACTGCAAAGCACGGTAACCTTTTTTTATCAGCACCCCAACACACTAAGTTCACACAGCTCCAACACATGAGTCACACTGCTAAAAATGGTGCATGTACATGCTTTAGTGCATTGTCAGCATAGTAGTTTGAATGGGCTGCCTTAAAGCAATGCATGCTAAAATGTGAAAAAAAAAAAAAAAAAAAAAATCACACAATAAAGCATGTACATTAAAGTGGAGTTCCACCCGTTTTTTCAACAATACAAAAATTGCTTTTATTCCCCAAATGATCACAGTATTGGTGACTTTTTTTTTTTCTTGCTCCACTTGCCCTGTTGCTAGGGGTAAGCAATTTTCTGCCTCCTTCGGCGCCGTGGCAAGATATGTCACTTCCTGCGCCGCAGGGGCTCCTGGGAGATGTGTGTCATCATTCCCAGGAGCCGTTGGAAGGAATCATTGCATTTTTTCAAAACCGGAAATGACGTTTGGTAGGCGGAGCTCTCTCTCTCTCTTTCCTCCCCAGCTTCACACTCCTGTTACTGTAGCGCTCATCAGATCGGGACTGTCAGATCGGGATTTCTCCTCTTTCGGCTCCTCCTCATCTTGATATGTCAGAGTGGAGAGGAGCCTAGGAGATGCTGATTGCTAAACCTTTGGCACGGACAGCTGGCGGAAGAGATGCGGCTGCTGTGCTGAAGGGGAAGAAGATCGCGGCTCAGGGATGCCACTGGTTGTCAGATCGGGACAATACAGAGTTTAATTACGTGCCCCCTACACACATTGTTTGCTTTAAGGAGAGGGGGTAACAAACACTGTAAAGTCCCGATCTGACATCCAGTGGCATCCCTGAGCCGCAATCTTCCTCCCCTTTCTGAAGCTGCATCTCTCCCGCCAGCTGTCCGTGCAAAGCTTTAGAAATCGGCTTCCCCTAGGCTCCTCCTCCACTCTGACATATGAAGATGAGAAGGAAGGAGCCTCAGAAGAGGAGAATCACAAATCAATGTGCCGCGCTGTATCTGAGGTCTGCCTGCTAGAGGAAAGCTGCAGCCAAGCCGAGGGAAGAGAGAACTGCACTGGGGACACCAGGGAGGGGGGGGAGAGAGGGGAATGAGAGTATTTGTACTAGGAGGGGTGGGGAGAAGATGATTACTTCTAGGTTGGATGAATATAGGTGGGGGGGTATTTGTGCTGGGATGGGAAATTTGAGAGGTGACAGGATAACATTTTTTCTAGCAGGGAAATTGGGGAGGGGGGTGCTAGGAGGGGTGATTTGTGCTGGGGGGGGGGGAGGATTCGTGCCAGGAGGAGGGATTTGTGCTGTGGGGGTGGGGGGAGAATTTGTGCCAGGAGGGGGGATTTTTGCTGTGGGGATGGAGGGAAGAGGATTTGTGCTGTGGAGATTGTGGGGGGGAGGTTCTGTCTAGGAGGGGGGATTTGTGCTGTAGGAATAAGGGGAAGAGGATTTGTGCTGGGGGGACGGGGGGGAGGATTTGTGCTAGAAGGGGGATTTGGGGGGGGGGGTTGTGCTAGAAGAGGTGATGGGGGGGATTTGTGCTAGGATGGGGAATTATGGCGCTGTTAGAAATGGGGATGGGGGAATTTATGCTTGTAGGGATGATTGGGGGTATTTGTGCTAGAGGGGAAAATTGGGGGGAGGATTTGTGCTAGGTGGGGGAATATGGTGGGATGTGCTAGACGGGATATTTGGGGGGTTTGCGCTGGGGGGATGGGGAAAAGAGGATTTGTCCTAGGAGGGGGGATTTGTGCAAGAAGGGGAATTTTTCTGGGGGGAGGGGGGTTTGGGGGAGAGGATATGTGCTAGTAGGGATAATTGATGGGTATTTCTGCTAGGAGGGGAGGAGGACTTATGCTAGGAGGGGAAATTTGGGGGAGGGGAAGATTTGTGCTGGGAGGGGGGCATTTGAAGAGGGGAGAATTTGCGCTTGGAGGGGAAAATTTATGGGGGGGTGCAGTTTGGTGTCTTCGCCCTGGGCGCTGGATGGCCTTGTCCCGGCAATGCTTGCGGGAGATAGAGGATTATGTGCGCCCCCCCTCAAGCGGCGCCAAGGTACATTTAAAATTCACGGTGGAATTAAAGGTGAAGTGAAAATCTGTTTCGTCAGCTGCAAGTGAAAATTAGCAATACTGTAAAAAATAAATGGATATATAAAAATATTAATATATATATATATATATATATATATATATATATATATATATAGAGATAGATAGATCTCTTAAATATATATATATATACATATATATATATATATATATATATATATATATATATATATATATATATATATATCTTCTAGATTGTAAGCTTTAACAAGCAGGGCCCTCTGATTCCTCCTGTATTGAATTGTACTGTAACTGTATTGTCTTCCCTCACATTGTAAAGTGCTGCGCAAACTGTTGGCACGATATAAATCCTGTATAATAGTAATAATATATATGATACAGGTATGTTTAACATAAACAAAGTTAGCCACAGTAACAATGTATTAGACATTCATGTGATTTCAATTCTCACCAGAGACCAGCACAGCAGTAGCTGTGTTGCCATAACAACAGGGTGGGACCTTCCTTTGGAGGTGCATGCTGGGTAACCAGCAGCACCTATTGTAGGAAGTAGTAACATGTGGGCTTCACACGCCCACAATTAAGATGGGAGCCCCCTGCTGAGGAAAAATCAAGGTTAGTTTATGAAGAATGTCATTTATAAAACATTATTTACTTTAAGTAGATAGGAAAACAATTACATTTAGCCAATGCTGTGATCATTTGGGGAATAAAAGCAAATTTTATAATGTTGGAAAAACGGGTGGAACTCCACTTTAACACAAAGCACCAAGGTTACCAAGATCTGAATAGGTCCTATAATTGTTTCATGTTCTTGAGATTAGCAAATGCACTAAAATCTGCCATTCTTCAGACCATGGTCTAATGTCTACTGCAACTTAAGGGGAATCCTTCACAGAACTAAATACCTTTCAGATACACTTCAGATGGAAGCTTGGGGCTCACATTTTGTAAACTCTAAATCCATATTACCTTCAAGGCAGTGATGGCACTTGTAGTAAAGCTGAAGAGCTTCAGCTTCACTGGTATGTTGCCAGAGAGTCAGAGAACAGCAAGGTTCACTCTCAAATTTTTAGCTTTTCAAAAGAGACTCTTTATAACACAATCGGAAAAGTATGTGTTTTGGAATGTACAAGGAAAGTGCTATTAGGTATTGCTAGACATATATTATCACAGGCATTTTTGAGGCTACTATCCTTTAGCTCTTCCTACTTTGGATCCACATACTTCTATACTAACTAGCCCTGGACAGACCCTTATTGATCTTTTTTTTTTTTTTTTTTGCAAAGAACTGTACAGATAAAATCCAATTACTGGTTTGAATAGACTGATCTGTAGGTCCCCTGTCCATCTGCTCTTCAACATACTTACACATATTTTCACAAATGGATTTTTAAAGCTTTCCTAGCATTGTATGAGATTTAGATTCCGGTAATGCTAAAATAATATAAGCCTTAAAATATATAAGAGTAAGTAAAAAAAGGAAATTTTCAGAAAAAGCTCACAGTCATAATTCTAAGGCACGTTGTCGGTGACTTTGTTGTTGGCCTTAGGCTACTTGTACACCGCTTTGTGTATTTTTCATGGAATTTACATTTAGTACCATTCATCTTTATAGAAAGCATACATTAATAAAAACTGCACAGAAAATAAAGCAAGAAAAGTTATTTAATGCACCATATCTGCAACACAACAAAATGCAAAGGTTATAATAAAGCATCCTTAGGTACAGCAGTAGTTGTTGTTCAGCATAATGTAAAGGCCTAGTGCAGCAAGGTGAGGAAAGAAAATAGTACAACTTGAAGGCACACACATTTCCTATTTTTTTTATTTATGTGTACCTCTTTCTATGAACTCTTGGAAAATTGTGGATAGATCTAAATACAAGGTAAATCTAAAAACAAGGGGTATGATAGTTTACAGTGCCTTCAGTTTTTTATTTGTTTTTTATTTGTTAAACTAGTTTGAAATATCCAATAAATTTCGTTCCACTTCATGATTGTGTCCCACTTGTTGTTGATTCTTCACAAAAAATTACAGTTTTATATCTTTATGTTTGAAGCCTGATATGTGGCAAAAGGTTGAAAAGTTCAAGGGGGCCGAATACTTTCGCAAGGCACTGTATAGTCCTTTTCATTTGGGATATATATTCAAAGTACAATTTCTTAGCACTCTGGATATGTGGGAGGACGTTTCAATCTGCTAATTGGTAAGTTCTCTGGGTGATTCTGCTGCTGAATATACTCTTCCACTGAAATAGTCATTTTTCATTTTCATCTGCCATCCCCTTAATGGTGAACTATACAGTCCAACCTACAAGTGAGTGAATTGCAGGCACATAACAGCTAAACAATCACAACCACAAACAACCACAACAACTTGTGATATGTTTTCTGTGCACCTTATGGGTTTTTTGAAGAGAAAATATAATGGTTTAAAGTAAATTTTATTTTTGTTTATTTCATTACAGTATATGCATACTATATTTTGTATACACCATCCCTCACATGCAATTCCCAGAGTTTCTATGATATTGCTAATGAGGCACGCAACAGCCTCTCTCTACTTTAAAGCTTGCTTTGTTTAATTATAGGTATACGCTGTATATGATGCAAGACTTGAAGCGCTTGTGGAGCGCAGTGTGAAAGGGATTAACGTCGATGGCAGTGAGGAGGATTGTCTATGTAGACAGCTTTATCCTGGATGCCTGCATACTTAGATTTGCCTCTTTTAATCATCAACCATGTGAGTTTTTAAATGTTGTACCTTCATTAAATGTAACCATATTGCTACACTTAGAGGTGCCTCTCTTCTCTTTTATACTCAGCTGTGACATGACGCTACTTGTAGATCAACACATCACTTGTTTATCAAGTCAAAATTTACATGAGCTGTCTGAGAAATGATGAGTATACACTGGTTGTAGTACTGGGGACTGGAAGTGGATGAATTGGACAGGAGGAGTTAGCAGAGGAGGATGCATGGCTGCCCTGTGAAATACAGCTTTTGTGCTGCTACAACTGCAGCTTGTAGTCATGTTTAATGTGAAATATTAAGGCAGTCCACGACATTGATGCAGACTGCTATTCATGTATCTGGCAGAGGTTGCAGACTTCCACAGCCTCATACATTGCCAGGCAGAAGAAAAAGGCCCAACCGGTAAAGGTGTGTGTCACCACCTGGCTGCCTTGGAGGATGTGCATGACCCCCACCCCCCCCCCCCCCCCCATTGTCTGAGAGCTAGGTGCCTAGTGCTGCTGCCTGCCTTTAAGGATGGGCCCATTTGTCATGCCTTCTTGTCAGTCTTGTTCACCCTTTGCCATCGCTTGTCCTGCTGCACCACATATAAAGCATTACAGCCTGAAATGCTCATATCCTAAGGTTTCAGCACAAAGGTCCTGTTGTTAGCCTAATTATCTTCATTATATAAGATTCCAGGTAGATGTAGGCAGGCAGGGTTGCTGTCTTCATCATGAAGCTCCCAGTAGATTAGTAGATTAGTATTGAAGTTCAGTCTCCATTATTCTGATATTGCTGTACTGCACTCTGAACACTGGTTCCCCCCGTGGCTCTGTGATGGAGTATATGTCCTTTGCTATTTCCTCCTCCTCTTCTGATGGTCTCTCTCACTCCCATACATGGTTGACTTCCCACAACCATATCCTAGAGTTAAGCAGCTATTTCCTTCCAGTTTTACTCCCTGTTGGACTAAAAACACTTCCCTGTCAAGTTATGGAGGTTAAGAGAGGGACAGGTGTTCTATAGTCCAATAGGGATGAACTCAAAGCTCTTTTCAGGGCTGAAAACACTGCTTGGAATTTTAGTGTAGAAACGCCAATGTTCTCTACAAGAACTCTCTGGCTTTCTGGTAAGATCAACAAATATTTTTCTGTACTTATAGTGTTTATACACAGACAAAACATGCACAAAGCTAGAGAAAAAGATCTGCGTTTTTTTAAATTTTGCCCAGGCATACACTGTATAAGTATATGCTTTGTCAATAATTTTTTTTCCAAGTTGCATTTCATGGGCAAATTAGAGACTAGTTTAGATCATATTTTGTCAGGGAGCTAAATCACAAAGTCAGGTTTGATGAAGTCACCACAATAATATGATTGTTTTCTTTATGTCATATACAGTATATTGAGCTGAGCTATCCTATTGTATATAGAAGGTTTTTTTATTTTTATGCATGGTGTTGGTATTTTAGAAAGGATTTCCATCTTTATATAATCAATTAATGAAGGCGGTGTGTTTTTGAATATAGTATACAGGATACTAGGGATGAATTCTGGACAGCAGGTATATTTTCACACTATTTGGGTTGCGGTCCCTTTAAGGCCGATGCTTTGAAGGTAATGCTGCATACTCAGGGGTTCTCACCTATGCAGGGTGAGGGGTTCTGGAATAGTCTGAGTGGAGAGCAGAGGACTAATTTTTAGTACTCTCTGGATTGCCAGGTCCTTTTTAGGGAGTGCATTTCAGAGGTTTAAAGAGTTTTGGTTGGGAACCTCTAAACCCTAATTGCAGTGAATCTGGTCCTGAAGGGGTTAAGCCACATGCAATGGGAGTCCTGAAAAAGGAGTAGGAAACAGTTGGCACTAGGCTGGTAGACAGAGAGCTGAAGACACCTGGGTGAGAAGGGTGTACTGAGCTTGGGATTAAGCCACATTTGCTGAACTGTGGAAACCTCTTCTTTGGAAACCCCTGAAGCAAAGGGGAATCCCCGAAACCCCAGTTTGGGTCCAGTAGAGTGGCAGTGAGCCATTACCTTGCTTTCTATTCAAATTATTATTCAAGTTATGGTCTGTTTTGTGTCATTAACTGAAGTAACCTATTTTGTTTTCTGGACCGTTTGCCTGTTTTGAAGAGACCTTACTTTTACAAGGGCTTGCTGGTTATCTTGGCCCCCCATATAACAATAGATTTGTGAAATTTTAATTTGGGGATAAACACACCCCACCAAAATTAGTGATTAATGAAAAGTGACAGCCATATGTTTTAGCTTTGTTGATCTTGTCTAGATACTATGAAGAACAAGTGCCTTTCCATAAAGGTTCACAAGGTGGGTCAAAACACAAAACTGGCACCTTTACAGAAGAGTTCACCAGTGCTTCATACAAAGAACAGTAATGTAAAACTTATTTTTAAAAACCGCATATATTATCTAATGATTGTGGCAATATGCCATCTTTAAGAAAAGCTAGGTGATCAATATAAATCTACCTGCAAATGTGTTCAATTTTATTTATGACAGAATGCTGAGCTAGTAGACAAAGGTTTAGAACATTCAAAAAGTAGCAAAAGTGCATATATCAATGTGGGACGCGCAGCTTGCACTTTTTAGTAATGATGAACTGTGTTAACCAAAAGTTGTAAAGCAGAGCAAAAATGTATTTTGCATCACACTTACCAGCTGGCCAGCAAATAACAGAAAAAAAAAACAAAAAACTGCCCTTTCCATGTGCATCTTACTTAAAAAAAAAAAAGCTAGTTATAAATTGGCTGCTATTTTTAGACTTTCAGCTTTGATCAGCCTTAACAACAATAGAAACCAAAAAGCTAGGGGCTGCACTATACAGCGGGTCCTTGTTGAGGCATTGTAGTGTCAACATACACTCACCGGCCACTTTATTAGGTACACCTGTTCAATTGCTTGACAACAAATTGCTAATCAGCCAATCACATGGCAGCAATTCAATGCATTTAGACATCTAGACGTAGTGAAGAGGACTTTTTGAAGTTCAAACCAAGCATCAGAGGAAGAAAGGGGATTTAGGTGACTTTGAACGTGGCATGGTTGTTGGTGCCAGATTGGCTGGTCTAAGTATTTGAAAAACTGCTGATCTATTGGGATTTTCATGCTCAACCATCTCTAGGGTTTATAGAAGAATGGTCTGAAATGAGAAAATATCCAGTGAATGGTAGCTGTGTGGACGAAAATGCCTTGTTGATGTCAGAGGTCAGAGGAGAATGGGGAGATAATAGAAAGGCAGCAGTAACTCAAAAAAACAAAAACACTTGTTACAACCAAGGATTACAGAATACCATCTCAGAATGCACAACACATCATACCTTGAAGCAGATGGGCTACAGCAGCAAAAGACCACACCGGTTGTCACTCCTGTCAGTTAAAAACAGGTAACTGGGGCTACAGTTTGCACAGGCTCAACAAAATTGGAAAATAGAAGATCGGAAAAACGTTGCCTGGTCTGATAAGTCTCAATTTCAGCTGCGACATTCAGATGGTAGGGTCAGAATTTGGCGTCAGCAACATGAAAGCATGGATCCATCCTGCCTTGTATCAACTGTTCAGGATGGTGGTGGTGGTGTAATGGTGTGTGGGATATTTTCTTGGCACACTTTGGGTCTCTTAGTACCAATTGAGCATTGTTTAAACGCTGCGGCCTACCTGAGTATTGTTGCTGACCATGTCCATCCCTTTATGAAATGTGTATCTCTAAGACGGAATAAGTTCTAGAGGAAAGGTAAATTTAAGGACAAAGTCCTGCCAATCTTTCAATTTAGGACATTCTGTTTTTTCTTGAGAGCTTACTTAGAACTGGGTATGGAAACAATGGTTTATGGTACACCTGGGGTAATAAACAAACTAGCCTGATGTTTACACAAACTTGTAGTGTGAAGGCACTAGGTGTATTCAGATAGACCCATGGATACAAACCATGGCTACCATGGCTATTTACAAGTGCCCAGCCATTGTTTTAGCTCTGAGAAAGATATACACAGAGCAAATCCCCCTCATAGAACTGAACTCTTGTAACAATTTCATACATCTCAGACATCATTTAAAATATGTGGACACTACACTTCATTCACACTGGGACTTCACTTCATCCATCACACTTCATACACCATTCATACCCTCATCATCACGCCTCAGAATCTGACTTTTTAAGGAGGCAAGACGCAGCTCCTCCCTAATGAGATACCATTTTGGGAAAGGCAGCCATCTTAGGGGATTCTGGTCATTGGAAGCCAGCAGCCATTTTGGAAGGGTAATTATAGTACATTGATCTTTCCTGATTCATTGATTATTGTAAAATGCCTATAATTGATTTCTTATCATATTTAGATTACTATCCCCCCGATATAATAATCATTTTAGATTTTTCTTTAACTTTTTTTTTGTTTTTCCAAATGTAATCATTATTTGTTTGGCGCTATAGTAGTGTAACATTTTACATAGTTTAACACTTGCTCCTTCTGCAGGGGGGAGGGGAGGTAACTGTTAGGCTGTGTAAATTGCAGACTACTGTCTGGTAGTTATATAAATACATGGTTATTTTGTCCAAGGGGAAAAAATGTATATTTACGTTACATTCATATTGCATAGCCAAACCTAATAGCGAGTGCTGCAAATAATTTTGTATTTTATGTAAGATTTTATTTATGTCCATCCATGAATCTAACTATTTATTTGTGTGTATCTAATGAATACATATGGGGAATGCAAGCAGTCACTCTACTTCCAGACATGAAATAAAAAAACAACACTAATTGGATAACTAAATTGCCAAGGCCTTTATTTATTGGTTTCAAAATTAAATTGTATTATTAAAACATACATCATTTTATTTATTAATATATTCTCACAAAATATAAATAAATTATTCCACAACACAACCCAGATTTGACACTCGGGTTATCTTAACCATGCATAACCTTTCCATTAACTTGTCCCCCCTTTTGACAAAGGTGACCTACCACATAAACAAGGCCGCGACATTCCATTAGGGACGGAGGGAGGATGGCTCCACCACAGCTGACCCTCTAGAGCAGCTAGACTCTGCGGAATCCCCTTTTTATAGAGGGCCACCAGGCTTCCAGAAACTTCTAAGGTCACCTGACCTTAGTTTCAAGGGTCCCCCTGCTTAACTGTTACAAGACTCCCCCCAACCTCCTCCCGCATATTTTAAGGGGAGCCTTGTCTCAGCCATATTTTAAGGAGAGCCCTGCTGCTGAAAAAAGGATCAAGAGTGCATTGAAACCCCTTTTCTTTTTTCCTTCACATTCCATACTTAGTTTATATTCATATTGTTTGATGTGCGTTTTTAAAAAAATAAATTAGATTGGTGAAACTACTCAATATAATTATCGTTCAGGCAATTCCTGATGTCAAACGCACAACAGTTTCCAACACCTTGCTGAATCTAAGCCATTAAGAATGAAAGTGATTGTAAAGTCTTAATTAAAAAAAAAAATACCAAACATGTTGTACTTACCTGCCCTGTGAAGTGGTTTTGCACAGAGCAGCCCAGATCCTCCTCTTCTTGGGTCCCCCTTCGCTGCTCCTGGTCCCTCCCTCCTGTTGAGTGTCCCAACAGCAAGCAGTTTTCTATGGGGCACCCGAGCCGAGCTGCAGCTCCGTGTGTCCATTCAGATACAAAGCTGCCGTTTGGCCTGCTCTTTCTCTCTAATTAGCTAACTGACTTTGATTGACAGCCCTGGGAGAAAATAGTGCCACTGCTGTATCTCAGCTAATCAGGAGAGAGAGTCCTGGATGACTGAGGGACTCGTGGACATCGTTGGACAGAGATGGGGCTCAGGTAAGTATTAGGGGGTTCTGGGGAGACTGCTACCCACAGAAGGCTTTTGCATTAAGATAGAAAAAACCTTCTGCCTTTACAACTCCTTTTAGGCAGTTCTGAAGGCAAAAGGAGGTCCAACCCGGTACTAGCAAGGTGAACCTAGAAAAGTAACCAGGGGCGTATATTTGCAGTTGCTATGTAACTAAAAACCTCTGTTTTTGATGCAAAATGTTAGACAGTGTAATTTTTTTGCTGGCTAGATGGTACGTGTGCTGGGAAAATGTGTTTGTTCAGTGTAAAGCCCTTCTATGTGCACCTTACTCAAAAACCTAGATACAAATTGGGGCACTTAGTAATTTTGTTTGGCTTGCTGGATAGGATGCCTTTAAAGAGGAATGGACTACTTCCAAGTATACCTGTCCATTCATTGTTATATATACTACAACATGGAAACTCTACTAGGCTAGAGTTAGGATTGCACTATACAGAGTGCCCTTGACGAGGCAGTGCAGCTTCCACATATATTTGCAAATGTCTTGCAACTAAAACCGCTGTTTTAAACCCAAATTGTTAGGCAATGGATTTTTTTTTTTTTTTTTTTCATGGCTAGCTGGTAAGTTTACTGGGCAATACATTTTGTTTGCTCTGTGCAAAGCCTTCCCATGTGCACCTTACTCCAAAAGCTAGTTAGAAATTGGGGTGGCTGCCATTTTTGTTTAGTTGTGAAACAGAAAATGGCTTCAACTTTAAAAGGTTGTGGTAACAATTAATTTTTATTCATCACTTTAGTTTTAAGATGTTACTTATAGCTGTTACCATAATCTGTGTTTGATTGATATAATGACTTTTAATAGTACAGTCTCTATATCTAGCAGTCAGCAAGCATTTTTGGATTCCTTTTCTGAACACTAGGAATTAATTAAACTGTCTGAGTTTAACAAACAGTTTTAACATTTTTTCCCAAAGTTCTAACGTTATGAACTTTTCTGTGAACCCCAATAAGTCTAGGTGTGAATTTTTTAACTTTGGTATTTGTAAGGTTAACCACTTAAAAACCGCCCACCGCAGTTTTACTGTGGCAGGCAGCCCCTCCTGTGTGAACCGACGTAGCCCTACGTTGGTCGCGTACCTGCTGCTAGGGGGCGAGCGCGCGTCACCGTCGGTGCGCTCCCGCCCCCACTCAGCAGCAGGGACTCTGATGCATGGGGCTGGTGGCTCCGATTGCCGCTGGGCCACCCACGATCGCCCCCCGCTGAGAGAGAGGAACAGTCAGCTGTTGTGAACACAGCTGACCGTTCTTCTCTCTGGGATGATCACAGAGCGCCTGTGATCCTTCTATATAGGATTACAGGTCTCTGTGATAATTTCACAAGCCCATCCCCCCCACAGTTAGAAACACTCCCCTAGGTTTACATTTAACCCCTTGATCACCCACTGTGTTAACCCCTTCCCTACCAATGGCATTATTACAGTAACTATATTTTTAGCACTGATTACTGTAGTAATGTCACTGGTCCCCTCAAAAGTGTAAAAAATGTAAGTTAGGGGTCCAATTTGTCTGCCATAATGTCGCAGTCCTGCTAACAATCGCAGATCGCCGCCATTACAAGTAAAAAAAAAAAACAATAAAAATGACAAATCTTTCCCATAGTTTGTAGACGCGATAATTTTGCGCAAACCAATCAAAATACGCTTATTGCAATGTTTTTTTTTTACCAAAAATATGTAGCAGAAAACAAATTGGCCTAAAATGATGAAAAAATTTGATTTTTTTATATTTTTTTGGGGAATGTTATATAGCAGAATGTGAAAAATATTGTTTTTTTTTTCAGAATTGTCGCTATTTTTTTGTTTATAGCACAAAAAATAAAAATCGCACAGATGATCAAATACCACCAAAAGAAAGCTCTATTTGTGGGAAAAAAGGACATCAATTTTATTTGGGTACAGTGTCGCACGACCGCGCAATTTTCTGTTAAAGTAATGGAGTGCCGAATCGCAAAAAGTGGCCTGGTCATTAAGGGAGCAAATCCTTCCTTATTGTCAAATAAAAGGCATGTGGAGCCAGGTACTGTACAAGGAGCACGTATGAATGACAAAATAAAAATAAAAGAATAAAAGTTTTATATTAGAATTATATTTTGATAAATGAATTGGCAACATGGTTTAGTATTACTGAGAATGATAATGGAGTTTGTTCTTTAAAAAAGTCAGTTCTTTAAGTGCCCACCCTGTGGGCATATACAGAAGCAAAAGGTAGGCAAGCAGAGTAATGTGTTTGCAACTTGGCTTTCGGATAGAATAATGACCTACTACTACACAGAAAACCACATGCATTTTTGTTCAGAGTGAAAAAGGTAAACAATTTTGGTGTCACACAAAATGATAGCTTTGAACAATACGGTCTGGAAATCTCTTTTTTAGAAATTTGACAAATTCATTGGCACAGCTGCTACTATCATGAGTCTGAGACGCTATAAATGGAAATGCCACAGGTGCCTTTTTTGAAAACAGTCAACAAGTGTCAGCTTTGCTACCAAGTAACTGCAAACAATTATTTAAAATGATTATGCAGTACCAATTATCCGGACACTTCCACACCCTGTAATCTAATTACTGAGCTGCAGCATGCCTAAATAGTTTAAAAGAGAATGTTAGATATAGCTTCTTACTTCTGCTATGCTCCCATTCATTTAGTTAGCAAGCTCATTTGAACAAGGCTTTATTTTCCATTGTATCTTGTTTGTTGAAAGGTTTAATTATGTAATTAGAATCTCAAATCTTTGTGTAAAAGTGGGCATGCATGGCATGGATATATTTTGTCCTCTGGAATGAAAAAATATCCACTCTCCATATGACTGCTACAATCAGTACAGCATATCAATCATTTTCCTTCTCACCTAAACAGCTTTTCATGATAATGTTTTCCAAACAGTATAATGTGCCGATTTCATAGTAGGTGAGGTTGAATAAAGACAATAGTCCATCTAGTTCAACCTGTGTAGGTGTGTGTGGCTGTAATCATCTCACATACCCCTGAATGTTCTGATCCTTGAGATGTAAGTCTAAGAGTCTTTTGAAAGCCACCATACTACCCGCAGAAACCACCTCTTGTGGTAGAGAATTCCACAATCTTGTAGCCCTAACAGTAAAGAACCCCCCACGTTGCCTGAGGTTAAAACGCTTCTCCTCTAATCGCATTGTATGCCCTCGAGTCCTCATGCAATCCCTTCGAATGAACAGCTTTTTTTCTAAGCTGGGATCCCCATTAAGATATTTATAAATTGCTATCATGTCCCCCCTCAGACGTCTCTTCTCCAGGGAGAATAAATCGAGCGATTGTAGACGCTCTTCATAGTCAAGGTCCTCCAATCCCCTAATTAGTTTAGTTGCCCTTCTCTGGACTCTCTCCAGCTCCAACACATCCCTCCTGAGGACTGGCGACCAGAACTGGACGGAATACTCCAGATGCGGTCGGACCAGAGTTTTATAAAGTGGAAGGATTATAGTCTTATCTCTGGAATGCATCCCTTTCTTTATGCATGCTAATGTTCTGCTGGCTTTGGCAGCTGCCGCTTGACATTGCATGCTGTTGCCTAATCTATCATCAACCAAGACTCCCAGATCCTTCTCCATTTTTGATTCCCCCAAGGGTTCCCCACCTAACGTGTATTGTGTTTTTATGTTTTTAGTCCCCACGTGCAAAACCTTACACTTCTCCACGTTAAACCTCATTTGCCATGTCGTTGCCCACTCTGTAATTTTGTCCAGGTCATTCTGTAGGATATTTGCTTCATGTTGTGAAGTTATTGCCCTGGCCAATTTTGTATCATCTGCAAAAACTGATATCGAACTACTGATCCCAACCTCAATGTTGTTTATGAATAAATTGAACAAGGTTGGTCCCAAGACTGAGCCTTGGGGGACCCCGCTTACCACCTCAGACCAGTCTGAGTATGCGCTGTTTATTACTACCCTTTGGACACGCCTATTAAGCCAGTTCCGTATCCAAGAGCAAACCCTGCTATCGATACCTGCAGACCTTATTTTATAAATTAAGTGCTTGTGGGGAACTGTATCAAACGCCTTAGCGAAATCCAAGTACACCACATCCACTGGTCTCCCCCTATCAAGCTCACAGCTCACCTCCTCGTAGAATGTTAAGAGATTGGTTTGACAAGAACGCCCATTTGTAAACCTGTGCTGATTACTGCTGATGATGTTGTTGTCTTTAGCAAACTCTACGATATAGTCCCTTATCATCCCCTCCAGAAGTTTACATACTACTGATGTCAAACTGACAGGCCTATAATTTCCCGGGATATGCCTCTGGCCCTTTTTGAATAATGGAATCACGTTGGCTTTCTTCCAATCCCCTGGTACATCTCCTGTCCTAATACTGTCAGCAAAGATTAGGAACAGTGGTCTCGATATAACTTTACTGAGTTCCTTGAGTACTCTCGGATGTACGCCATCCGGGCCTGGTGATTTGTTTGTGTTAAGTTTATCCAGCCTTTCCCTAATTTCACCCTCTGTTAGCCATAGTGGCAAGTCCTGTGTATTACTACTAGCCATACAGTCATGGTCCGTGTACCCCTCCTTTCCTGTGTAAAGACTGACGAGAAAAAAGCATTCAGCACAGTTACTTTTTCAGTGTCCTCTGTAACCATCCTCCCATCATTGTTAATTATGTGTGCAATATGCTCTGCCTTAGTTTTTTTGCTGTTGATATATTTAAAGAATTTCTTTGGGTTTTTTTTACTATCCTCTGCTATTTGTCTCTCAAAGATGATTTTAGCCATCTTGATTTCGTGTTTACTTTTCTTATTTGCCTCCTTTTATTGCTCCAAAGCCGATACTGTGCCCTGTGATTTATACTTCTTGAAGGCCAATTTTTTTCCCCTAATAAGTTTTTTGACGCTACGGTTTAGCCAGCCAGGTTTGGCTTTGTCTCTTCTAAATTTATTTCCCATAGGAATGCACTGCAAGATGCCTTTGCTTAATATGTTCCTAAAGCATTCCCATTTTTCCTCTGTGGTCAGGGATCCCAGGGTTTGGTCCCAGTTTACCCTTTCCATCAATGAGTACAATTTTGGAAAGTTTGCCCTTCTGAAGTTTAGGGTACTTATATTCCCCACTTGCCTTGTTATATTGTTATTTACACTAAATTTGATCATCCTGTGATCGCTAGAGCCCAGGTTGTCCTGGACTCCTACCTCCGAGATTAGGTCACTTTTTTTTTTTTGTAAAATTAGGTTTGAATAGGATATATAGGCAAGGTTAGGACTCCTACTAGTTTATTTTTTCCTGTCTGTGTACCGTATGTGTGAAAGGGGCCTTACAACAAAAATATCTAGAAAAACACAATTCAAAAAATTATAAATTGATTTTCATTTTATTGAGTGAAAAAATGATTTGATCTCCTATCAATCAGCAAGATTTCTGGCCTCTAGGTGTCTTCTATACAGGTAACGAGCTGAGATTAGGAGCACTCTCTTAAGGGGAGTGCTTTTAATCTCAGCTTGTTACCTGTATAAAATACACCTGTCCACAGAAGCAATCAATCAATCAGATTCCAATCTCTCCACCACAGTCAAGACCCAAGAACTGTCCAAGAATGTCACGGACAAGATTGTAGACCTACACCAGGCTGGAATGGGCTACGAAACCATTGCCAAGCAGCTCGGTGAGAGGGGGACAACAGTTGGTGCGATTATTCGCAAATGGAAGAAACACAAAAAAACTGTCAATCTCCCTCAGTCTGGGGCTCCATGCATGATCTCATCACGTGGGGTTTGATTGATCATGAGAACGGTTAGGAATCAGCCCAGAACTACACAGGGGAATCTTGTCAATGATCTCAAGGCAGCTGGGACCATCATCATCAAGAAAACAATTAGTAACACACTACGCCGTGAAGGGCTGAAATCCTGCAGCGCCCGCAAGGTCCCCTTGTTCAAGAAAGCACATGTACAGGACCATCTGAAGTATGCTAATTAACATCTGAATGATTCAGAAGAGAACTGGGTAAAAGTGTTGTGGTCAGATGTTTGGAGGAGGAGGAGGAATGCTGCCTATGACCCCAAGAACACCATCCCCACTGTCAAACATGGAGGTGGAAACTTTGAGGGTGTTTTTCTGCTAATGGGAAAAGACAACTTCACCACGTCAAAGGGATGATGGACAGGACCATGTATCGTCAAACCTTGGGTGAGAACCTCCTTCCCCCTAGTGAGTGCATTTAAAATGGGTCATAGATGGGTATTCCAGCATGACAATGACCCAAAGCACATGGCCAAGACAAAAAAGGAGTGACTCAAGAAGAAGTACATTAAGGTCCTGGAGTGGCCTAGCCAGTCTCCAGACCTTAATCCCATAGAAAATATGTGGAGGGAGCTGAAGGTTCGAGTTACCAAACATCAGCCTAGAAACCTTAAAAAATTAGAGATGATCTGCAAATGAGTGGGACAAAATTCCTCCTTAGATGTGTACATATCTGGTGGCCAACTACAAGAAACGTCTGACCTTTGTGATTGCCAAAAAGAGTTTTGCTACCAAGTGCTAAGTCATATTTTTCAAAGGAGTCAAATACTTTTTTCACTCATTAAAATACAAATCAATTTGTAACTTTTTTAAAATGCATTTTTCTGGATATTTTTTAAAATGATCTATTTCAGGTATTTATATAGTGCCATCAATTTACATTCATATCAGTCCCTACCCTCAAGGCGCTTACAATCTAAGGTCCCTAACTCACATTCATACATACAAAAAATAGGGCCAATTCGGACAGGAACTTATTAACCTACCAGTATATCTTTGGAATGTGGGAGGAAACCCACACAGGCACAGGGAGAACATTCAAACTCCAGGCAGCTAGTATATTGATTGGGATTTGAACCAGCAACCTTTTTGGTATAAGTGAAAGTGCTAACCACTACAATACTGTGCCAACTGTGTTAGTCTGTCTCTCACTGTTAAAATAAACCTACCATTAAAATTATAGACTGATCATTTCTTTGTTAGTTGGCAAACATCCAAAATCAGCAGGGGATCAAATTCTTATTCCCTCACTGTAATTGCATGTGGATCAGCATTATATGGTACCACCAACTGCATGCTCCAGAGACCAGAATCACTGCCTTGGGAAGACCAGGTTGTATAATGTACAGATTATTGGCAATTTAGGTAATCGATTGTATTTGGAAAGTTAATTGGGAGAAGAGGCAGGGAGAAAGTCTGAAAAGTGCTTTTAAAAGAAAATCTCAATCAGTAAAAACTGCTGATTCCATATGTTCAAAATATTTCCTAAATTAAATCTAGTTTAAATTCTCAAAATACAATTTTCCTAAAAAAAAATGTGCCTTGCCGATGTATGCTTCATGATTGCAAGTGTTGGATTTCTTGAATATTTATCATGCACCTGGTGTCATGCCAATGAAATGTATAGCTTATACCAACTGTTATCTGTGTATGCTGCATGTATCCTTATTTTATTTTTTGTGAATTTATATAGGAGAATAAACCAAACCAAACCAAGAAAATATGTATGGAAACTGAAGTAAGTTTAGGCAGATAATGAAATATTACAGAATAGTCAGTATGTGATTGTACCTTTTATGGATATTTTGCTGACTTTCCATTTATACTCAGAAATCCATCATTGTCCCAGGCTCTGGTGGGAATGATAGTATATTCAATATGTCAATCAATTAAATATTTCCCCAGAAATCATATACTGTATAAGACCATGTGGGTTTTTCCATAAATAACATATGGAAATGATGTATTTCTCTGACTAGTAGATACAAACAAACAGGCTGCAGTGACAACAATCTAAGTGGACCTACATTAATTTTGACCAAGGTATACAAATGATGCATTTAATGTTTAAAAACCTGCTACACTGTTACTGTTTATCACCCTAACCAACATAAGCCATCATCATCATCAAAGGTGTGCACAGCCTATTGCATTAGGGTGTGCACCCCAAAGCTCAAACACATATGAACACCATCTGCTGTCACAGGGAGGAGGCTCTGGTGGTTGGGGGCAGTTGATTAGAAGCATATTACATATTACCCTAAATATGGGTGTAACATGTTCCTAAAGTTGAGCCTAGTCTTTAATATAATGGGGGTTTTTTTCACTGACCACTAGGGATGATCGAACGGTTCGGGTCGACCATCGGTTCGACCCGAACATTGACTGTTCGAAATTCGGCCGAATTCCGAACTTTTTGCTGAAACAGTTTGGAATTCGGCAACCAGAACCGACTAAAATGCAATGGGACAGGAACTGGGCTTTAAAAGCCCGTGATTGGACCAGAACCATGAGTAAAAGCCAATTGAGGGGGCAGGAGGATGCTAGGAATGTGATTGGAGGGACTAGGGGGTCCAAAGGCCAATCAGTAGCGAATACGTGCCCCAGTATATAAGATAGCCCAGCCAAATCTCTAGCATTGTAATACAGGGGCTGTGGAAGAGAGTGGAAGCAGTTCTGTTACTCCTGCTTCAAAAGTGTCATTTAGCAATTATTAGTGTGAGGAAAGGGATATCTAGTGTAGTTAGGGTACTGTTTTCCACTATAGTTAGATTCAATGATCTAGTTTCTGTAGGGAAAGTGTTAAGTGTCAGGGTGACCAGTGACCATAGTGTAGTGTAGGGTGAATTGACTCTGACTGCTATGGCAGAGTGACCAAACCCTTCCATGTCAGGGTGACCGCCATAGAAAAAAGATTGTTTGTATTAGAATTGCAGTAGAGCAGAGTAGTGGCACCGCTATTTTCACACCTGGCCGTTTTTGTTGCAGGCGATTATTGGGCTTTTTTGTGGACGTCTTTGGAGGCAGGTATGACATCTGAACTTCTGTGTAGGGGTATATATACACACAGACATATATGTATATATACACATACACACATATTAGGTGTGAAAGTAGCAGAACCCTATGCCTGCGCTAATGAAATTATTTGCAGGCATAGGGCTCCGCTCCTATCACACCTATATGTGTGTATGTGTGTATATATACATATATGTGTGTGTGTATATATACCCCTATACAGAAGTTCAGATGTTATGCCTGCCTCCAAAGACGCCCAAAAAATGCCCAAACAAATGCCTGCAACAACACACCTGGGCGTTTTTGTTGCAGTTGTTTTTTTGGGCATTTTTGGGTTACTAGGTACTTTTTAGGGGCATTTATTGGGTTTTAGGGCTTCAAAATGGTGTTTTTTGATTACTGAAGTTCGGGTCCCATTAATTTCAATGGGGTTCTGGTCGAACCGAACATTTCAAAAGTTCGATCATCCCTACTGACCACTAGCACCTCCAACCACCTAACTGGTGCCACACCTAGATAATGCTAATGCACATGGGGTGATTAGGGCGTGCTCAGGCACACCCAGCTCACGATGTACGCAGGCCTATGCCAATAATTTTCTTGGATTTGCAAATTATCTGCTCGGGAAAATTACCCATGTTACCACCTCCCACTCTTTCATCCAAGACTCCTCTTGCACCTTCCCTTTTACTGGAATTGTCTCCCTTATTCCATAAATGTCTTCTAAAATGTATTTAATGAATTAAGTTCTTCTTGTTTCTTTATATCTCTTGTAGGAAGCCCATCATATTCCCTAGATATCAGTAAACTTTAGTCACTTTCAATTCCATTAAGAACACAGATCCATACATTTTTTTCATTTCTTTTACCTACTTTTTGGTGTGTAATTCTACTTCATGGCCTGAATATTGTTTCTGATTCACTTAGATATTTTACTTAGATATTGTTGTTGAGTGGTATCCCTTGCAGAGATTCTTATATACACTTTAACACTGCAAGGCAGGTAGATTCTTGACTGCCTAGGACATCTTTTGTATTATATATGGCTTGGTCATTTGCAGTATATGGCTTATATTATTTTAATACTGTATCTATGTGATGCTTTTTATCTCCCTTTACTGTATAAATAATGTGTAAAATAATGGGGCTATATTGCATTAAATGAATATCAGCACGTTTTTGTGATGTTAGTACAAAGCAGGTAATCTCATGTACAATGTAACAATGAGAATTGAATTGCTCAGGTTGTCCTATATAGCATTTAGCAAGTAAGTACCAATTGATTTTGGGAAATAAGCAAATCAGTTTACTGACATGTGCACAGTGGGCTGATTTAAAATATTGCGGTTGTGTAACATTGTGCTGTTGTTAATGTGAAGAGTGAGAAGCAAAGACTTTCGTTTTCTCAGCACTATATTTTATTTCCTTTATAAAGAGGTAGTTGCCAAGATAATAACAAAGAAGGTTAGAGAAGGTGCTGGAAATACTTCTCTAAGTGTTCCCTGGGGTAGATTTCATGCATCATAAACAAATTGCTGTATGAATGTCTCAGACATTCGCACAGCTGTCACGAATAATCACTGTTATTTGTGTAATATTCTTTCTTTCTATGATTGTCAGCTTCATCTAGTAAGCATAATGAAGTATGTTATTGAAACACATTAACCACAGGAAGTTAACATATTACATAAATTACAGCAATTATGTGTAACAGCTGTGCGAATGTTTGAGACATCCGCACAGCAAATTTTTAACAAATAGACCCCTATGTTTCAGAGCTAGCAACACAGAGAAAGAAACTCTAAGGGATGTCAAATATGTAATGGGGAGCCTACAATAAAGCGTTACATTGTGAACCTTAAAATGTGCATACAGTATGCCTTTGAGACGTCATGATTTTTAAGACAGTATTGATATCTAAGGTGTAGGAGAAGCTGAAATAGAGGGTGAAAGGACCTCTATTTTTTTTCTCTCCCCCCTGGGATCTTGGGAATTTCTTGTTCCCCCTTCCCACTTTCACTCTGGACTTTCCATGGATGATCCCACTTGTCCATCTGGCTTTCCGCCCCTTTCCGCTATGCTCTTGGAGATGGGGGGGCTTGGCATTACATTTTGTCTCCTTCCCCTGAAGACATACAGTGTGTGACGTTATGTGTGTGGCCCCGGGTCCCCCACCGTGCCTGTTGGTTGCTATGGTTCCCTCTCTCTAGTTCTTGATGAGGGTTCCTGTTGCAAACACACCTCGCACATGCGCGGTGGTGCCCGGATGCTCCTTTGGACAGATGTGGCTTGATGACTCATCAGGCTGTGCGCTGCCTTCCGCCGCTACTGTTCTCCTTTGGCGTCTCGTGGGCCCCCTCTCTTTGTGCACGAGCCCTATGGCGACTTTCCACAATTGTGATGCTGGAGGGAAGGGGACAAATTAACTTTTTGGTTATTTAGCCAGTGCCTGCTCCTTTGTGATCACCATTCCTTGGAGTGGATCTCAATGTGCAGGTTCTGACTTGGTGGGGACACATGGTAAGTATTACTTCCTATGTTGATCTTTTGCACTAATATCTTTTGTGGATTGTTGTGACACTACTCTATCTTGCTACAGCAAACACTTTTGGTGTGTTAGCTTACCTTTGCACTTTTTTCTTTTTTTTATCACTTAAATATTTGTTCTGGTGTAACAATCCTACAGGCTCACCTGAGTCAGAGGACTGCTGGCCGGAGGTAGTCCTCACTCTGATGAGGACACGGGTTCACCTGAGGTGCGGAAACTAAGTGCTAGCTGGTTTTCACTAGAGCCCCTGATGGTGGGGATAGACTGCGCTGCAAGCTAACACCAGGCCGCGGTCCCCAGGATCACCCAGCCAGGCAGAGTGCAGGTTCGGTCCAGAGGTGGAGGAGCAGACAAGGGATAACCAGAGAGAAGTCAGACGAGCCAAAGGTCGGGGCGGACAGCAGTAAGCGTGGTCAGACAATCCGCATCGGCAACGGAGGTAGCAGTTCGGCAGGTAGGGACAAAGCAGAAGAGTAGTCGGTAGGCAATTCCTTGTCAGCAGTGGATTTGTGGTAGTAGACAAGAACAGCAGGTGAGGAGAAGCTTTATCAAGGCTCAGGAGCTCAATAATCAGCAAGCTTGAGTGCAAGGGGCTGGACTTATATAGGGAAGTACCAGGTGTGGGGAATCAAGGGTGATGAGCAAGGCTTGGCAAGACTAAGGTTGAAATAATAGGCTTCAGGGAGGAATGTTCAGGGAGGAATGTCCAGAGAGGACGGTAGCCTAGTAAGCAGGGCTACCGCCTGGGATGTTCACGGGTTCGAATCCCGACATTTGGTTAATATACTTGTAGGCATTTTTCTTGGATCTGGTTGATTTTCCCTTTTTTGTTCTCACTTATGGACCTGGACTTCCAGGTCCACAGTATATTTTGGCTATACTCTTTCTTTACCTATCACACATTTTTACACCCTATTCTCAATTGGCGGTCACCTTTTGGGGCACTGCGGAACTTTCAGTCACCTAACTCAGCCCTATAGGGAATCACTATATCACTTACCAGTATTTATGTATATAGACCTTGCCTTTATTAAGGAATTGTATGGTTTTTACACACTTCTACTTATCCCACTTACTTTATATGTGGTTTTCCCTCCTTATTTATCAGGGTACACCCGGTATTCTTATTGATTGGTTCCCTCTTTTTTGGTTGATGATTACCAGGCTATACATATATATATATATCTAAAATGTAAGTCCGGACTGTGAGACTTTCCTTTTTTTTTTTTTTTATTTTATCTGTTTGTATCTCCAGATCTCCTCCTGTGCTTCTCCTGAGGAAGCAGGTTTTTTATCTCGTGAAATGTGTACAGAAAGAGAAAATCAACACAGATTATCAATCTTGATGCAAGGTTTACAACTCTAATGGTTCTTATGCACTTTTTGCCGGCAACTTTATGTGACTAAATGTTTTTAATTGTATGTTGGTTTGGATTAATACATGTTTCTGATTATTTTATATTTTTTCCTTTTCTTCTTTTTGAGGTGTGACTCATTAAAGTCCATTGGGCAATGATCTGTATTTGTGGATAAAAGCACCTCTGTCTATCAGTATGAGGCAGATAGGGTACAACAGCTTAACTTAAGGTGAGTCTGTGTGTTAAAAATAGTAGATACTCTGCATGGTCCAGTATGGCAACTACTCTGGCAAACTTTTCTTAAATAAACTGGTAAAATTGAAGGCTAGGTTCAGTTTAAATATTTTTGCACAAAAAGTGCAATTATTATTATTATCATTATTTATTTATTTTTATTTTTTTTTACAGAAGCCTACAAAGTGTTGCTCCTGTGGTCAGTGAATTGTGGGTACAATGTCAGGCTCCTGCAAACACTCCATCCAGCTTTCTGCTCATACCTCCGTTTAGGCTGTCAGCGGAAGAGCTGGTGGAAGTTGGTGAAGAACTACAAAGTACAAGTCCGTCTGCCATTGTAGCTACCAGGATTTTTTAGTTCATTTATTCTCAAATCCCTGTTAATAAATTATGTGGCTGGTCAGGCTGAGCTCCACAGCCTGGGCATGCACGGTTGTGTCAGGACAGACTTCTAAAAACAGGGGGAATGTATCTCTTCTCAGACTCTCAAGCATATTTCTGCTTTCACAACAATTTTTCAAGAAATGTAAAAGCAGATTATCTGATTTAGACGGTCACAGATTTATGTGACCTATAGTGAATTTGATTTTGTGACTATTTACTCACCATGTGCTATAGTGAATACCATTTCTGACTAATTTTAGTAGTTTTCTATGGATTTTAGTCGCTTGTGACCATTTGTTCACCCATTAAACTAGGTGACGGGGGGAGGGTACAGTTGTAGAATTAGCCAGTGGAAAGCAAGATTCAGAGGGCAGAAATGGGGGCATTAGCGGTAGGGTGTTCGGAGCTCCTAAAACCAGGGTGGGTATGGGGAAAAATCAAGAGAGCAGCCTAAAAACATCAAATGAGGATATATGTAACTGGTCAAAATTAAGAGGTTTGTATACCAATGCCAGAAGCCTGGCCAACAAGATGGGAGAGCTGGAGCTACTGATGTTTGAGGAGGACTTAGATTTTGTGGGGATAACTGAGACTTGGTTTGACAGCTCTCATGACTGGATGGCGACCATTCAGGGGTATTCCCTTTATCGCAGAGATAGAGAAGGTAAAAAAGGGGGAGGGGGTATGTCTGTATATTAAGAACAGTATACAGGTAAATATGAGGGATGATATTGATAATGGAGCTATGGACGAGGCAGAATCCCTATGGGTAGAGCTTCAAAGGGAAGGCACGGTGGGGAAGGTAATATTGGGCTTATGCTATAGGCCCCCCAACCAGAGGGAGGAGGGGGAGGCGGACCTTATTTTACAGATAGGATTGGCAGCAAGGATGGGAAATGTCATTATAATGGGGGACTTTAATTATCCTGATATAGACTGGGCAGAAGGAACCGCACACTCAGCCAAGGCTAGGCAGTTCCTAAATGTTTTGCAGGACAATTTTATGGGTCAGATGGAGAATGCACCGACAAGAAACAATGCGGTACTTGACCTACTGATTACCAACAATACAGACCTGCTCACGGATATAGAAATACCGGACAACTTAGGAAACAGTGACCATAGGTCAATAAGTTTCAGTATTAATTACAGTAATAGGAAACACAAGGGTAATATAAGGATACTGAATTTCAAAAGAGCCAATTTCCTTAAACTGCGCTCGCTGCTAGAAAATATCAAATGGGATAGAACCCTGGGAACAAAGAACATGGAGGAAAAATGGGAGTGCTTCAAGAGCATACTTAACAAGGGGATTGGCTAGTTCATTCCAAAGGGAAATAAATTTAAAAGAGCAAAACTAAACCCTGGGTGGCTAAACTCCAACATAAAAATGCATATTAGTGCTAAAGAAAAGGCCTTCAAAAAATACAAGACTGAGGGGTCATTGGCAGCATTTAAGCATTACAAAGAGTGTAATAAGAAATGTAAAGATAAAATCAGGGCAGCAAAAATAGAACCCGAGAGACATATAGTGGAGGAGAGTAAAAAGAACCCCAAGAAATTCTTTAAGTATATAAACAGTAAGGAAGCGAGGCCAGAACACATTGGCCCCATAAAAGATGACAAAGGAAATATGGCCACTGAGGACAGAGAAAAGGCGGAAGTGTTAAATAATTTCTTCTCTTCAGTCTTCACAAAAGAATCGGGGGGCTACACGAACCTAGCTTGTAAGGCCGAACTAAACAACACACCTCAGGAAGTGCCGCCATGGCTAACAGAAGATAGACTTAAAACTAAACTAGAGAAACTTAACATAAATAAATCCCCGGGACCGGATGGCTTGCACCCGAGGGTTCTTAAAGAGCTCAGCCAGATGATTGCCAGACCATTATTCTTGATCTTTAAGGATAGTTTACAGACGGTATGGTGCCAGCTGATTGGAAAAAAGCCAACGTGGTACCAATATTTAAAAAGGGGCTGAGATGTATCTCGGGTAACTATAGGCCGGTCAGCCTAACATCTGTAGTCTGCAAGATTTTGGAGGGGATGTTAAGGGACCACATACAAGACTTTAGTAATGAAAACTGTATTATTAGTAGTAATCAGCATGGATTCATGAAAAATCGTTCTTGCCAAACCAATCTATTAACCTTCTACGATGAAGTGAGCTGCCACCTAGATAAAGGAAAGCCTGTGGATGTGGTGTATCTGGACTTTGCAAAGGCCTTTGACACCATTCCCCACAAACGCTTACTGTACAAACTAAGGAAGGTAGTACCTGGATAGAGAACTGGCTCCAGGGGAGAGTCCAGAGGGTGATGATTAATGGGGAGTACTCGGATTGGGCGGGTGTGGAAAGTGGGGTCCCCCAGGGTTCTGTCCTGGGACCAATCCTGTTTAATTTATTCATAAATGATCTAGAGGAGGGGATATCTAGTACAATCTCAGTATTTGCAGATGATACTAAACTAGGCTTGCCAATATCTTCTATGCAGAATGTGGAAACCTTGCAAGCGAACCTGAACAAAATAACGGGGTGGGCAACTACATGGCAGATGAGGTTTAATGTTGAAAAATGTAAAGTAATGCACTTGGGGGCCAGAAACCAGAAAGCAAGCTACTCACTAGGGGGGGGGACCTCTGGGTGAGTCTAGGATGGAAAAGGACTTGGGGGTACTGGTAGAAAACAGGCTTGGCAGTGGCATGCAATGCCAAGCCGCTGCAAGCAAAGCCAACAGAATACTGGGATGTATAAAAAAGGGGATTCACTCCAGAAATAAAGAGATTATTCTCCCGTTCTACAAGACTCTGGTCCGGCCACATCTGGAGTATGCTGTCCAGTTCTGGGCACCGGTCCTCAGGAAGGATGTGTTGGAACTGGAAAGAGTCCAGAGAAGGGCAACAAAAATAATTAGGGGAATGGAGGACATCAGCTATGAGGAAACACTACAAGCACTGAACCTATTCTCTCTGGAGAAGAGACGATTGAGGGGGGATATGATATCAATGTACAAATACTGTACTGGCGACCCTAGCATAAGGAACAAACTATTCAGAGAAAGGAGATACAATAAGACACGTGGTCACTCACTAAAACTAGAGGAAAGGCGGTTTAACCTTAAAGTGCGTAAGGGGTTCTTCACTGTAAGAGTGGTAAGGATGTGGAATTCTCTTCCACAAGCAGTCGTATCAGCAGGGACTGATGTCTTTTTTCAACCTCACTAACTATGTAACTATGTATAATTTGCTGACTAGGTGCTATAGTGAATTAGGCCCACAGTCTCAACACCTCATGTGCCTAACACAACAGTTGTATTCCTATATTATCATGTAGTATGCATATGCAACTTGCCTCATTCAGAGATTATAACAATCCAAAAAAGGTGCCTTGAACGGTCTTGATGTGTTTCATGAAAAAAATTCACTTCACAGTGATAAGAAAGTCGAGCAGAATATTCTCTAATTACATTTGTGGAATTGTTAGTTCACTTATATACTGTATACCATTTCCCAGGGACATGCGTTCAAAAAACAGAATTTGACATTAACTTAATTAAAGTTACCTATTCATTCTCCATATTTGCAGAAACCAATGCAAAATATTCAGCAATGTACAACTCACTGGCAAATATTTAGGCAGTGAAAAAACACACAGCACTTACAGTTTTTCAGAGTGACATGTAGAATGCCCATACTACATAGTGTTGACTGATAGAAGCTCTAATACCATCCTTACTGCTTAAATAATATGGTCTCCTCTACTGTTTTTTTTTTTTTTTTCATCTTACAGTTGTTGTAATACATGTTCCATTTTTGAAGGTTTGACAAGTGACCCCAAATATACCGAAGATCAGATTTCAATATTTTGTCATATGTCATACAGCCTTGCACTTTGATAGGGGATTAGCATTAATGTTTTTTGAATAGGATAGCTGTAGTAATTAATGTAGCCCTATAGAGTGTGATTAAACATGCTCACATTCATTGTGTAGATAAGTTCAAGTGGTGAATGAGTGCCTTAGGTCGGTTCCTGTAATGACATATTACATTTCAGTCTCAGGAATTCATAATAGCGATTTCACTTACAGGCTGCCAGTTTTTTTAAATTCTGCACACCTTTCAATTACTAGCATGTTTAAAAAAATGAGAACTTAGCAGATGTACCATGGTAACAAAGCAAGACACAGATAGAGCATGTCATTAAACATATGCTAAGATGTGTTAAATGTCAAAGCTATAACCATAGAACTTTTGTCTAAAGGGTCTGGATAAAAAATACATTTGGATACCCTAAGATCACTAATTGGATGACTAAAGTCCTATGATAACTTTACAGGAATGATACGCATTTGTATTTTATCATACAATAAAATACATAGCACAAAGAAGTAAATTGACATATGGGTAATTTAAATATCCTTCAAATATTTAATTGGCACCAGATGCAGGATCTGGAAGAACTACTAAATGAGACTAGATCCCCAGTGTAATGTGAACCCACAAATAGCATGGCTGCATTCCTTGGAACCCACTATACTGCTATATTTGCTATATTTTTAAAATTACTTTTAAAAAAAAAACCCCCAGCTCTGTAAAAGGAGCTCATTTATAGTTACCTGGCTGCCGTGTCAGAAAATGCTGCCACTTCACTACTGCTGCAAGTATTTAACCCTTCCAGGTGTGTTGAATAACTGTTACCCCACACCTGCATGCTGTAGTTTTTCCTACTGGATCATAGATCATGTAGTTATGTAAAAGCCAGCAGAAGGAACCACTGTTGGTGGTAGGAGGAGCAGGTATTTACAGCCCCAGATGTGTGGAGTACCTACAGTACCCGAGGAGCAGTGAAGCTGCTGGATCTCAACACATGGGCCACTGGAAAGGTAAGTATAGTCATCCCTGGTGACAGTGTCAGTTAAAAAAACGTTATAGTTCCAGGAAACACATACGGTACATGCATACAGGGTTTTTAACTTTCAGTCCCCATTTCTATATGCCTAATTTCTACAAGTTTGTTCAATCAACCCTTTATTTGTCAATTTTGTACAATATGTTATGTGTCACTACTGCCTGCACAGGTCAGTCACCAAGGGGAGTGGTTGGAGATGACAATGAGAGCATAGCTGTTGACTTACAAAAAAACATTTTAAATCAGAGCCCCCCTTCAATCACGGTTCCGCTTTACATTAGAGTCCACAGAGCCCCTCCCCTTACAGTGTAAGTGGAAATTCTGTGGACTCTAAGGGGGCTGTACAGACTCTGATGTAGTGGGGGCTGTGTGGACTCTGATGTAAAAGGAGCTCTGTGGATTGTTAAATAAGAGGGGCTCTGCAGACTTTATTTTAAGGGGGGCTAAGTGGACTTTAAGGAATGTAAGGGAGCAGGTGTGGGAGGAGCTGGAGATCTGCACAGTGAGGAGAGAGTAAAAAGGTGGCACTGTGAGAGAGAGAAAAGGGGGGCGCATGATTGCAAGGGGCACTATGATGGGGCATGTGATTGTTAGGGTCATTGTAATGTAAAGGGGCACTGTGATATAAAGAGGACTGCACTGTAAAGGGGCATTATAAAGATAACAGTGTCCCTTTACAGTGCAGTCCCTTTTATTTTACAGTGCCCTTTACATTACAGTGTGTAGGATTGACTCTTTGAATAACCCGTCACCAACCGCCCCGCAAACCTTCTGTGTGCAGCCCCGCATTTACGGGTGTGGTTGGTGACATTACAGTGACATTACAGTGACATTACAGTGGCATTACACAAAGCCGATCGGTGCTCGCAATCACATACAGTCCTGCTTTCTGGACCGGTTCTTAGGATAGACGTCACATGTCCCGGCTTTGGATCAGTGTTCTGTCTATCATAAGAGCTGGACAAGGAGGCAGAACTGTGTGTGACTGCAAGCACTAAACAGGAGATCCCTCTGTGTAATTCAGCTGCAATGATGGGCAATGGTAAGGCTGCATATGGGCAATGGCAAGGCTGCATATGGGCAATGGCAAGGCTATAATGATGGGCAATAGCAAGGCTGCATATGGGCACAGATCAGGCTGTAATAATGGACACAGATCAGGCTGCCTATGGGCACAGATCAGGCTGCATATGGGCACAGATCAGGCTGCAATGATGGGCAACGGTGAGGCTGCAGATGGGCACTGATACTTATTTTGCTTCAAAGTTGTTTATTTATAATGTTTTTCCTGAAACTTCCTTCATAAAATTAGGGTGCATTTTTGTAATTTTTTTTATATCTTTACATGTGACAACACTAAAGAAATGATACTTTGCTACAATGTAAAGTAGTGAGTGTACAGCTTTTATAACAGTGTAAATTTACTGTCCCCTCAAAATAACTTAACACAGCCATTAATGTCTAAACCGCTGGCAGCAAAAGTGAGTACACTCCTAAGATAAAATGTCCAAATCGGGCCAATATTAAATTTTCCTGCCCATGTGACTCATTAGTGTTACAAGGTCTCAGGTGTGAATGGGGAGCAGGCATGTTAAATTTGGTGTTATTGCTCTCACTCACTCATACTGGTCACTGGAAGTTAAACATGGCATCTCATGGCAAAAAACTCCTTGAGGATCTGAAAAAAAGAATTCTTGCTCTACATAAAGATGGCCTTGACTATAAGAAGATTGCCAAGACCCTGAAACTGAGCTGCAGCATGGTGACCAAGACCATACAGTGGTTTAACAAGACAGGTTACACTCAGAACAGGCTTCGCCATGGTTGAACAAAGAAGTTGAGTGCATGTGCTCAGCTTCATATTCAGAGGTTGTCCTTGGGAAATCTATGTAAGAGGGCTGCCAGCATTGCTGCATTGGTTGAAGGGGTGGGGGGTCAGTCTGTCAGTGCTCAGACCATACGCCACACACTGCATTAAACTGGTCTGCATGGCTGTCATCCCAGAAGGAAGCCTCTTTTAAAGATGATGCACAAGGAAGCCCGCAAACAGTTTACTGAAGACAAGAAGACTAAAGACATGGATTACTGGAACCATGTCCTGGGGTCTGATGAGACCAAGATAAACATATTTGTTCCAGATGGTGTCAAGCGTGTGTTGCGGCAACCAGGTGAGGAGTACAAAGACAAGTGTGTCTTGCCTACAGTCAAGCATGGTGGTGGGAGAGTCATAGTCAGGGGCTGCATGAGTGTTGCTGGAACTTGGGAGTTATAGTTCATTGAGGGAACCATGAATGCCAAAATGTACTGTGACATACTGAAGCAGAGCATGATCCCCTCTCTTCGGAGACTGGGCTGCAGGGCAGCTATTCAAACATGATAATGACCCCAAACACCCCTCAAAATGACCACTGCCTTGCTAAAGAAGCTGAGGGCCAAGGTAATGGACTGGCCAAGCATGTCTCCAGACCTAAACCCTATTAAGCATCTGTGGTGCATCCTCAAATGGAAAGTGGAGGAGCGCAAGGTCTCTAACATCCACCAGCTCCGTGATGTCATCATGGATGAGTAGAAGAGGACTCCAGTGGCAACCTGTGAAGCTCTGGTGAACTCCATGCCCAAGAGGCAGTGCTAGAAAATAATAGTGGCCACACAAAATATTGACACTTTGGGCCCAACTTTAACATTTTAACTTAGGGGCATATTCCCTTTTGTTGCCAGTGGTTTAGACATTAATGGCTGTGTGTTGAGTTATTTTGAGGGGACAGCAACTGTACACTGTTATACAAGCTGTACACTCATTACTTTACATTGTAGCAAAATGTTATTTCTTCAGTGTTGTCACATGAAAAGATATAATAAAATATTTATAAAAATGTGAGGGGTGTACTCACTTTTGTGAGATACTTTATATGCACAGAGAGAGCTTTCTTAGACATGTCAGATGGCTGCATTTTTGTTTTGAATACCCAGCAATCTTTAAAAAAAAAAAAAAAAATCCAAATTTGCAACTGAGCTATAATATCCTGTGTCTAACCTAATCACTTGTACTTACAATTCTTTATTTGTTAAAATACTCATTGGTTAAAATATTATTATTTTGTTGTTTATGCATTGATTTTGAGCCTAGCAGGACAAGAAAAATAAAATTTCTCATTGACCTGTCAATAGATGTAATTTGGAGAAGTTTAACATATTGTGGACTAAAGTGGGTCATCATATACTGAATAATGTTCCCATGACTACATCTTCCTACAACTTCACTTTTACTCACGTCACTGCTAGACTTTAATGACAAATGGCAGTTCAATTAACTACACGCTAGACAAGCTGGAGGCACTGTGTTTTGTAATGCATCAGACTGAATCTACCCAGTTAACCTGAGAAGTGAAAACTATGGCACTAAATTCTCCTGGCATATTCCAGCAATGTAGAGTTGTTAATAGGTATCTTAGTATATACTGAAAAACTCTTGCTCATTTAAGAAACCTGAATAAAAGCCTCTGCTTGTTATATTTTTTTCCAATGTCCTCATTGTCATAATTGGTAAAGTAATACCGAAAGGCTGAAGCATGGTCGTATTACCAGCCAGCTCTACCAGAAACGTTCTGTATGGCAGTTTATGCCTCCAGCCATACCCTCAAAGCCATAACAGAGGTTTCACTCTCTTTTAACTGGACTCTTCAATTACACTTTTATTGTACAATATAAAAAATCCAATAATGCAGCCATCATTGAACTTAGTAATGATTGTGGTAGTTTAAAAAAAAAATACCTGAAGAAAATGAATTCCTGAATGGTTAATTAATTAAAGTATATCTATAGTGAAAATGTAACATCATATATTCATTTCCACATTATATTATAATTATGGATAGCTTACTTCTATTATTCTGAATGATCTTGAAGTTTGAATACACACCTTGTGAAGAATCCCACCCATTTATTTCCTTGTGTCGAGGTCAGGGGTCAGACTCAGACACCAGTAGCTATGCCAGAAGAGAGGCTCCCTCCAACCTGCAGGTTGCGGGATCTAAGCACTAACCAGTATTCACCAGAGCTCCTTATGTTGGAGATAGGTTTTGCTGCATGTTAGTACCAGGTTGCGGTCCTTGGGATCAACCCACTAGGAGGTTAGCAAGCTGGGGTCCAGTAGCACATATAGCAGGTAAGGTCAAGCAGAAGCATGGTCAGTAAAAAAGCCAAAGGTCGGTAACAAGTGGCTACATGTTGGGATCAAGTTGAAGCATAGTCAATGAACAATCCAAAGGCTGGTAACAAGTTGTTGCAGGTTGGGATCAAGTGGAAGCACAGCCAAGGAATGCCAAAGGTTGGTAATTAGCAGTAGCAAAGATACAGACAGCAGCAGGAGTTGTCAAGAATAAGATATTGGTTGGAGAGATCACAATAATCTGGCATACAGGAAGCACAAAGGCATGCCTTAAATAGGAACTTCATGGGAGGAGCAAAGGGTTCAAAGTTCAAGAGATACAAGACCAAAGGTAAGGTTGTCTAAATAATCAGAGAGGAGCTGTCTATTTACTCAGGTGGTTTAGCAAGAAGAGACACTACCAAATACAGAAGAGGTCACAGGTTGAGATCTGGGTCCTGACAACTTGATTTATATGACACATATTCACTATGCTCTGTATGTAGGTACTGCTTTGTCACACATTTCACGGAGGTTGAGTTGTAAACTACAGAGGTGCTCAGAGGAGGAGGAGTCAGTACAGAAATCCCTGCTTACAGGCAGCAAAGTACTATTGGATATGTAGCCCTTAGAAAATGAACATTATATGCATGAGCATTGCTCATACATATTCATTACATCATGAAAAGAAAAAGAGACTGAGGATATGGTGGCCACAATACCATATTTCATAGAAAAAGGTATCAACTAATGACTATATGTAAAAAGTTGATTATTATAACATGTAAATTTAAAATGTGTGAATTCCTTTCTTAGGAACTATAAGGAATAATATGATAATATTAAAGAAGTTCTATGGCCACAGCATACAACTGACTTTTAAAACGTCATCATTGTATTAGTAATGCAAACAATAGTTCTATTTGACAAACCAATATAAGCCTTCTTAAAAAGAAAAACCCTTTTTATTGTTATGAGTATACCTACTGTATCAGCTGATCATCTCTTTTATATACACTGTTATTTTATCTATAGCTATGGTGCAGTGAGTGAGCATTGCCATGCTAAGACAGGTAAGGGTGTTAATGACACAATCTCCTGATGAAAAAAAAAAAAAAAAAGTTCTTAAAAAAAAAGTATTACAGAAACCACATCTAGGGACTGACCAATATATATATTTTAGGTTTAGATGCACTTTAAGCATTCTCATTAACCGGTTGCCGACCGCCGCACGACTATATACTGTGGCGGTCAGCCCCGGCCAGGCAGAGTGACGTATGGGTACGTCACTCGCTTGTCACTGACTCAAGAGCCAATTGCGGGCGGGCGCGTGCCCGCCGTGGCTCGTTCACTGACAAGTCAGTGCGTGTGACCGGCGGACCCGATGTCCGCCGGTCACACTACGATCGCTCCGGTGAAGGGAGAAAGGCGGAGCGGCTTATGTAAACAAGCCGCCCATCATTCTCCCTGGTGTAAAAATGAAGATCAGACGGTTCTACTATGTAAGACCTTTGATCTTTGTTTTTACACCAATAGCCATGTCCCTATACAGTTAGAAACACGCCCCTAGGACACACTTAACCCCTCCCTCTCCAATACAGTTAACCCCTTCCCTGCCAGTGTAATTTTTGCAGTAACAGTGCATATATATAGCACTGATTACTGCAGTAATGTCACTGGTAACCCCAAAAGTGTCAAAAATGGCAGTCAAGGGTCCGATCTGTCCGCCGCAATGTCGCAGTACCGAAAAAAAATCGCAGATCGCCGCCATTACGCGTTAAAAAAAAAAAACACCAAAAATGACAAAAATCTTTCCCTTTGTTAGTAAACGCGATAACTTTTGCGCAAACCAATCAAAATACGCTTTTTGCAAATTTTTTTACCAAACATATGTAGCATAAAACAAATTGGCCGAAAATGTTAAAAAATTTTGATTTTTACATTTTTTTTGGGGGAATTTCTTATAAAAAATGTGAAAAATATTGTTATTTTTGCAAAATTGACGCTATTTTTTTTGTTTATAGTGCATGATCAAAAAATCGCACAGGTGATCAAATACCACCAAAAGAAAGCTCTGTTTGTGGGAAAAAAGGACGTCAAATTTGTTTAGGTACAGCGTCGCACGACCGCGCAATTGTCCGTTAAAGTCACGCAGTAAAAAATCGCAAAAAACCCCCTGGTTTTCTAGCAGCCAAATCCTCCGGGGCTTAAGTGGTTAAAGTGTTACTAAACCCAGGAGCCTACATTCACTATATCTGGTCTCCCACAGTACACAGAACATGGAAATGCAAATATTTGAATAAATATAAACTTAAAATGCCATTTCTCATCAGCAGTATATAGCAATCTTGTGACTTATTTTAGTGTCTGGTAAAATTTGTAGGAGGAGTTTTCATACTGCACTGAATATCATATCAGGATCCAGGGCCCCTGATCCTCTGTCTGGATAGTGCTTATTGGCCCTGTGCTGATCACATGCACTCTCCCAAAAAAATAAAAAATAAACTCTAGCAATACAAACTAAACTGAGCATGTGCAGCCTGACTCCAAAGTCTCTGTCTTATGTGGATATGTTCTGGAGTCATTGGAAGAAGAGGAGGATCTGTGCATACAGGATCAAACAGCCTTTTTGCACAATGCAGAAGATTAACCCCTTAGGTTCCATAGTGAGTATAACACCCGTGCTATACTGCATATACAGACTGATTTTAATCGTGTTGGTTTAGTAACACTTTAGGGCAGTGGTCTTCAAACTATGGCCCTCCAGTTGTTCAGAAACTACAATTCCCGCCATGCCTAGTCATGTCTGTGCATGTCAGATTTTTACAATGTGTAGTTCTGCAACAGCTGGAGGGCTGTAGTTTGAGGATCCCTGATTTAGGGTAAAGTGGCAGAGGTATCTTTAAATATAGAATCAATATTGAAACAGAATAGTATGAACTACTATAAAATTATATTATTTTATAATTATCTTTAATAATGATCCTTTTGCAGAGTGTGATTAATATGCATTACCAATCAATTATCATCCTGTATTTCAAAAATATTATTCACAATGCATTATGAGTTAGTTTCTCAAAAGGTATCTCTCAAAGAACTCCCCCAAAAATGTTTGGGAGCCCCACACACTGCTTATTTAACCTAACTGTTCACATCATGATAAAACATTCAACCTTCCTTAAAGTAATTGTAAAGTCTCTCTTTTTTTCTATTAAACTAACAAACATGTTATACTTACCTACTCTGGGCAGTTGGTTTTGCACAGGGCACCCTGGTTTCTCCTCTTTTTGGGTCCCTCTTTAGTGCTCCTGGCCCTTCCCTCCTGTCGAGTGCCCCCACAGCAAGCAGCTTGCTATGGGGGCACCCAAGCCGAGCTGCAGCTCTGTGTGCCCATTCAGACACGGAGCTGCCATTTGGCCCCGCCCCTCTCTCTCCCGATTGGCTAACTGAGTTTGAATGATAGTAGGGGGAGCTGCTGTGTCTCAGTCAATCAGGAGAGAGAGAGTCCGAAGGCTCTTGTTGACATTGCTGGATAGAGAGCAGGCTCAGGTTAGTATTTGGGGAGCTGCTGCACACTGAAAGCTTTTTTATCTTAATGCATAGAATGCATTAAGATAAAGAAGCTTCTGTCTTTACAACTCCTTTAAGTGGGATTTATTACTCCGAGGCTATCAGTATAACAAGCTCCTCTCCAGCAGCACATAGCTGTGTGCAAAAATACATTTATCTTATGTAAAACATTATTCTCTCATGAGAGAAACATGGAGACTACCACAGCAGAACTTACATTCTGAAAATGCTATCTGCCTTATTGTTGATCCTTTAATTGATTGACTTCATTGAATATTATAATTTTTATATGTGTGCAGATAAGAACGTGTGACATACTGGTTCTGGGTCAACATAAAAGCAAGTCAATAAGTATTTTCAGGAGATAATCTGAGTCTACCCAGATATGTATGCCATGATATTTTCCCTTTAATATTGGGAGTCTTGCTGATATCAAGAGCTGTGTCTTTCCTTTTGTATAACCCAAGGTATACAAGATTTTAAAGCATTCCGAGTATTTGCATCTAAGAAACAAGCAGGTATATATTTCACGTATGAAAATCCATAAGACAGTAATACGGTGACTTAAGAAGCAGAGAGGTAATCAGGAATACATCTAGCTATAGCTGATTACTTCACAGAAAGCCGTATAAGTGCACTTCAGATTTAGATCTGTGATGTCATTCCTTCTTACTGTACTTATGGTCACAGATCTTAATGTGTTTTTATTAGATATCGTTTAAAGATATGTATTTTTTTTCAGTGATCAGATTACTTATATTTTAGAACTATCTATCTGTGATCTTAAGTGATTAATCATAGTTTAATGTAAGTTTATTTTCTTTAACCGCTTCAGCTCCAGAAGGTTTAACCCCCTTAATGACGAGGCCATTTTTTGCAATAAGGCACTGCATTATTTTAACTGATAATTGCAGGGTCGCGTGATCCTGTACCCAAATAAAATTGATGTCCTTTTTTTCCCCACAAATAGAGCTTTCTTTTGGTGGTATTTGATCACCTCTGCGGTTTTTATTTTTTGCGCTATAAAAAAAAAAAGAGAGACAATTTTGAAAAAAAAAAATCAATATTTTTTGCTTTCTGCTATATAACATATCCAATAAAAACATGTAAAAAATCAAATTTATTCATAAATTTAGGACAATATGCATTCTGCTACATATTTTGGTAAAAAGAAATCCCAATAAGCGTATATTGATTGGTTTGCACAAAAGTTATAGCATCTACACACGATGGGATATTTTTATGGATTTGAAAAAAAAATTTTTTTTAGTAGTAATGACAGGGATCAGCAACTTATAGTGGGATTGTGACATTGTGGCGGACAAATACAACACTAACTGACACTTTTGACACTTTTTTTGGGGACCAGTGGCAATATTACAGTAATCGGTGCTAAAAAATATGCACTGTACTAATGACACTGGCAGGGAAGGGGTTAACATCAGGGTCGATCAAAGGGTTAAATGTGTTCCTTGGGAGTGCTTGCTAAATGTGGGGGGGGGGGGGTTGCTCTGGCTGGGAGAAAACAGATATTGGTGTTCCTGCTTGGCAGAAACACAAGGTCTCTGTCTTCCTCACTGTCAGAACTGCGATCTGCCTTGTTTACATAGGCAGGCCACCGTTTTGTGTCTCGTGGGAATGATCACATGTGACCGATGGATATCGGGTCAGCCTGATTGGCTCTCCCCCTAGCCAATCAGAACACAACCGTGCCTCTGGTGGCACGCGTGCGCCCCCCTGGAGGCCCTGCATGAAATCAAGTACAGGTATGTGATTTTGCGCAGGGAAGCCAACTTGCCACAGTAAAAGTACGTTAGGCGGTGGGCAAGTGGTTAAAACACAATAAATTTAGGATATACTATTGTTTATACACCTTCAGATTTCTCATTTGAGCACAGATATTTATTAAAACTAAGGTACTTGCTGTAATACTTGGAGCACTGTTAAACTAGATTATAGCAGTAATAATCAAGAAACCAGACCCTGGTGCATTTCTGAGACTAATAAAAGTATGTTTATGAAACAAAAATTACCATATGTTCACTGAAATGTAAAGTTGAATTTCATGGTGCTGTAGGCAGAACAACAAAACGTATACATTAATTTAATAAAGACACTCCTGACACTAGACTTGCAATTGGTTTAATTGGCCGCGGCCGTTTATTAAATTCAAATAAACACTTAATTATGAATATAAATATATATACTTTTAGTTCAGCCAAAAAGCTTGAACTAACCATACTGTTTTTTAAACAATAAATAACTTAAAATTGTAGTTCAGCCAAAAAGCTCAAACTACCCATAAATATAAAAAATGAATCCCACAAGCCATGCTCCTACCTTATGAGCAAGGCACCACCACCAAGCCCATGGCCAATTCAATTCAAGTCTGTAAATTTAAATTAAGGATGTCATTAGCAACATCCAACATGTGAACCAGATCCGACCTATAGAAACCCTATAGAAAAGAGAACCCCCCTATAGAAGGCAGGAACTTGGAAACTGCCTTATTCACCCTTTTTCGTTTTCTTTTCCAAAAATATTGCCTCTTTCGAAAACCAACCCAAACAGGGGATATTTTCAGAAAATATAAACTTACAATCAGGAAAATCAGACTTAATGTTTAAAAGAAGATCTATATTTTTACGAAAACCAATGTAATTACCACCAAGATGGATGATAATGACATCCGGGGAAGGCCATCAAACACGAAGGTCAGAAAAAACGGAAAAAAGATCCCTCCAGTGCATTCCCTTCCTACCGTACCAAAATGTGGTGACAAAAGATGGCGAAATCCCCAAGTTCACACCATAAGTCCGTAGTTCAGCTCTTCTGTGGGCCCAAAATATGCCAAATAATCCATACAATTTTAGACAGACCTGAAATCAAATGTAAGCATTAGGCCTAACTCAAGATTTAAAAGCATTAGAATGCCATCTGCCAATAGCTTTAATAGAAGTATCAATGAAACCAAACCGTGCAGCAGTAGTAGCAGCACCTATTCTAAAGGAATGAGATGATATCGGCAGATGGCTCAAATGCAAAAAGGACAAACATTTTTTTAAAATGGCACTAAATTGAAAGACTGAATGCGGAGAACCATTCTGATGAACAAAAAATTGAGGAAAAGGTAAGGGCTGAAGACCCATGTATCTCTCGGCCAACATAACCGTGCAAACATCAGTACCCACATTACCACCAAGGGAAATCCAGTGCCCCTGACCCAACTGATCAGTCTTACTGTGTCGCAAGAAAATTCGCAGTGTGTTATTGACTACAGAGACATCTGAATAGCTTAAACCATTCACAGCAGTGGACTTAGAGACCAGCAGTTCCGAGATGCGAAAAGCACCATAGTAGCAAAAACAAACAAAAAGCACATTTGAACAACAAGGATTCATATTGTGAAAAACAAATAGAATCTGTGGCCTTACATAGTCCCTGCAGCAGCGATAGCGATATCGCAAACCTCCTATCCGGAAGTACATGAGTTTTGCGATAGCCACGTAACGCAGTTTTTACTGAGAAAAAACGAAGACAAGAAGGGCTACCATACATTTTTGCTTAAAAGAAATGCCAGCCAAGGTCTTAAGAACGCCCCAATAAAACATCTAAAAATGATAAAATATTATTTTCAGAAAAAGAGAAAACAGGCAAGCCCTTGTCAATGAAAAACAAAGTCCACAAATTCCACGCAGACTGATAAGACCTCCAGGTGGATGGTGCCATGAAATTCACTATCACAGAGGTGACCTCATATAAACCAGGTCCCAGATATGAGGAGGGCAAGATAGCCCCAAAGGATCCGCTCCTGGTGCTAAACATCTGAAACGCTCTATCTGTAGGCGAGACAGTGAATCCGCAATATCATTGGAATGACCTGGAATGAATTTTGCCTTCAACCAAATATTAAATTGTAAACATTGAAGGACAAAATATCTCAGTAACGAAATAACCGGAAGCGAGCGGGAAGATAAACAGTTAATTTTGTGAATACTACTCCTTCGTTATCAGAATGTAAACAAATCCTTTTATTCCTAAAATGACTACCCCATAACTCCAATGCTACAATGACAGGAAATAATTCCAAAAGATTCAGGCATCTACCAACCCAGTTTGGATGCCACGAATTTGCTGACCAATGGCCATTACAAAAAATGCCATAACCATGGGCGCCCGACGTAAACAAATTCAAAGCTGTAGCCGAGCAAAAACAATCCTGCCACACAGATGAACCATTAATTTAGAGTCCAAAAATTTTAGCCAAACTAACAAATCTTCTTTAATATCAAAAGATACACAAATGAAATGGGAAGGCAATGAAATACCTGAAATAGCTCTATACATCACCTCAGGGCATCACCCTAGAGGCAAAATTTAACAAACCAAGTAAAGAATGTACCGTTTTTAATTGAGCTTTTTGTTTACCCAAAATGAAATTCAACAGGATTTTCATTTTCAATATTTTGGCAGATGGCAAACGAAATTCCATCTTAACGGTGTCTATTTGGATACCTAAAAATTCCAGGCAAGTAGTCGGGTAAACCGTCTTTTCTTCTGCTAAAGGAATACCAAAGTTATTACACACTATCCTAAATTCAGTGAACAGGCATAGACAATCTAAAGAGCCAGACTGACCTACAAATAGAAAGTCATCCAGATAATGCAACAAATTGTCCGAATGAGCTCTATAGGCTACCACCCATTCCAAAAAAACTGGAAAACAACTCAAAATAAGAGCATGAAAGTGAACAGCCCATAAGCAGGCACTTATCAAAAAAGAAACCCAATGAATTAAAAGTAGTGTTGAGCGAACACGGACTGTAATATTCGTGTTCATACCGAATAATTGGATTTTTGTTACCCGAACACGGACCCGAAAACTTTACTGTATGTTCGGGTAAAAATCCGTGTTCGGTCATTTTATTTCCGGGTTTGTATGTATTGGCGCGCTTTTAATGGCGGGCTTTCAACAGTCAATCAACAAGCGTTTAACTGGTGTGCCTTAAGCCATCCCAGCCATGCCTACAAATGTATTAGTAGCTGTGATTGGCCATCTGAAGCATGTGACCAAGTCTTTATAAGTTCGAGACCGAGCGCCGCTGCGTCATTCTGCTGTAGTACAGGGACAGAGCACACATCATACGTGCTGGCTGCTGATTAGGGACAGACAGGCAAAAATCATATTGTGTCCGAAAAGAATTGAGGGACAGGTCGGAGTGCTGCAGGCAGGGCGAGATATTAGGGCATTTTAGGGAGAGGCTGGAGATAGCCAGGGTCAGTGTTCTACAATCAATTTTGCTGTGTGGGGGGGGGGGGGTTTGCAGTGCCGGCAGTGACCGATCTTATCGATCCTTTTAGGGAGAGTCTGGAGATAGGCAGGGTCAGTGGTCCACATCGATTTTGCTGTGTGTGGGGTGGTGTGAACACAATATTTTTGCCCGCTGAGGAGGAGGGAGAAAAAAGTATTTTTTTTTATTAGTCAGTTGTGTGCAGCGTTTTTCCTTCAGTGCTGCTGTGCTGACTGTGATAATACACTGCTGTGTTCACATGTGCTATTATTGAGTGATTTCAAAAGTTATACACTTTTTTCTATTCCACTATTCAATATACACCCTTGGGTTAAAAAAATTTAATTGTGGCATAGTCTGTACTAATCTAGTTAAAAATTACAAACTTAAAGGGGAATTTTCTTTTTTTTCTCCCTCCATAGCCTGCAGCAGAGCTGACTGATATAAGACACTGCTGTTCACATGTGCTATTGATAAATCACCAATTTTATATCATATTTTCTATTCCCCTATTCAATCTACACCCTTGGGGTAAAAACAATTAAATTGCGGGATAGTCTGTATCGGTAGGTGTGAGATACACCTTTCCAATTTTTGGGGCGCATCTCATACTGCCGAGGATTTGAGGGTGCTTCAGTGTGCCTTCTGCCTGTTCCGAACTCCTCCTACTCCTCATCCTGCCTTTGGGGGTACAAAAAATAGTAATTTGGGCCTAGTCTGGGTCTCTACGTGTGAGATACATACACCTTTTGATATCATATTTTCTATTCCGCTATTCAATCTACACCTTCAGGGTAAAAACAATTAAATTGCGGGATAGTCTGTATTGGTACGTGTGAGATACACCTTTCCAATTTTTGGGGCGCATCTCATACCGCCGAGGATTGCAGGGTGCTTCAGTGTGCCTCCTGCCTGTTCCGAACTCCTCCTACTCCTCATCCTGCCTTTGGGGGTACAAAAAATAGTAATCGGGGCCTAGTCTGGTTCTGTACGTGTGAGATACATACACCTTTTGATATCATATTTTCTATTCCGCTATTTAATCTACACATTTGGGGTAAAAACAATTAAATTGCGGGATAGTCTGTGTGGGTACGTGTGAGATACATACACCATTTGATATCATATTTTCTATTCCGCTATTTAATCTACACCTTTGGGGTAAAAACAATTAAATTGCGGGATAGTCTGTGTCGGTACGTGTGAGATACATACACCTTTTGATATCATATTTTCTATTCCGCTATTCAATCTACACCTTTGGAGTAAAAATAATTATATTGCGGGATAGTCTGTGTCGGTACATGTGAGATACACATTTCCAATTTTTGGGGCGCATCTCATACCACCGAGGATTGCAGGGTGCTTCAGTGTGCCTCCTGCCTGTTCCGAACTCCTCCTATTCCTCATCCTGCCTTTGGGGGTACAAAAAATAGTAATCGGGGCTTAGTCTGGTTCTGTACGTGTGAGATACATACACCTTTTAATATTTTCTATTCCGCTATTTAATCTACACCTTTGGGGTAAAAACAATTAAATTGCGGGATAGTCTGTGTCGGTACGTGTGAGATACATACACCTTTTGATATCATATTTTCTATTCCGCTATTCAATCTACACCTTTGGAGTAAAAACAATTAAATTGCGGGATAGTCTGTGTCGGTACGTGTGAGATACACATTTCCAATTTTTGGGGTGCATCTCATACTGCCGAGGATTTGAGGGTGCTTCAGTGTGCCTCCTGCCTGTTCCGAACTCCTCCTACTCCTCATCCTGCCTTTGGGGGTACAAAAAATAGTAATTTGGGCCTAGTCTGGGTCTCTACGTGTGAGATACATACACCTTTTGATATCATATTTTCTATTCCGCTATTCAATCTACACCTTTAGGGTAAAAACAATTAAATTGCGGGATAGTCTGTATCGGTACGTGTGAGATACACCTTTCCAATTTTTGGGGCGCATCTCATACCGCCGAGGATTGCAGGGTGCTTCAGTGTGCATCCTGCCTGTTCCGAACTCTTCCTACTCTTCATCCTGCCTTTGGGGGTACAAAAAATAGTAATCGGGGCCTTGTCTGGTTCTGTACGTGTGAGATACATACACCTTTTGATATCATATTTTCAATTCCGCTATTTAATCTACACCTTTGGGGTGGAAACAATTAAATTGCGGGATAGTCTGTGTCGGTACGTGTGAGATACATACACCTTTTGATATCATATTTTCTATTCCGCTATTTAATCTACACCTTTGGGGTAAAAACAATTAAATTGCGGGATAGTCTGTGTCGGTACGTGTGAGATACATACACCTTTTGATATCATATTTTCTATTCCGCTATTTAATCTACACCTTTGGGGTAAAAACAATTAAATTGCGGGATAGTCTGTGTCGGTACGTGTGAGATACACCTTTCCAATTTTTGGGGCGCATCTCATACTGCCGAGGATTGCACGGTGCTTCAGTGTGCCTCCTGCCTGTTCCGAACTCCTACTCCTCATCCTGCCTTTGGGGGTACAAAAAATAGTAATCTGGGCCTAGTCTGGGTTTGTACGTGTGAGATACACCACCGTTTTGTAAAATTTTTCCTATTCCGCTATTCAATATACACCCTTTTGGAGTGTAAAAAATTAAATTACGGCATAGTCTGTATCGGTACGTGTGAGATACACCTTTTAAATTTGTTTGGCGCATCTCCTTCCACCGCAGAGGATTGCAGGGCACTTCAGTTTGCCTCCTGTTCCGAACTCCTCCTACTCCTCTTCCTCGTCCTCCCTTTAGGGTGCAAAAAATTTTAATCGGGGCCTAGTCTGTGTTTGTACGTGTGAGATACACCGTTTTTTATCCTTTTTTCTATTCCGCTATTCAATATACACCCTTTTGGGGTAAAAAAAATAAAATTGCGGCATAGTTTGCATATTTGACTGTGAGATACACCCGTGCGATACTGTTGTTGTTTTGTTACGCTATTCAATAAACACCTTTCTAGGGCAAGATCATAAATTACAGAAATATGAGGAGACCGTCAAATAGGGGCCGTGGCCTGGGTCGTGGTGCTGCTGGTAGAGCTCCTGTTGCAAAGAGAGGACGTGGTCGATCTGTGCCAACTACACGCACAAGTCAAACACCTTCCTCAAGTGTGAGTAGGCGACAGAACCTGCAGCAGTATTTGGTAGGGCATAATGCGCCTCTAGAAGTGATGAGGCCAGAAGAAGTACAGGTGATAGTAGATTGGGTTGCTGACAGTTCCTCCAGTTCCTTCACATTGTCTCCCACCCAGTCTACTGCAGAAAGGTCAGAGTTGGCACCTGCAGCCAATGTCCAACCGTCTTTCACCTCACCCCCTTGCAAATCAGGCAAGCAGTCTGAGCCCCAAGTCATACAGCAGTCTCTTCTTCTTTTTGAGGACTCTGTCAGCAGGGTTTCCCAGGGCCATCCACCTAGCCCTGCCCCAGAAGTGGAAGAGATTGAGTGCAGCGATGCCCAACCACTTATTTCTCAAGATGAGTACATGGAAGGACCATCGCAGCACGTCTCCGATGATGACGAAACGCAGGTGCCAACTGCTGCGGCATTCAGAATTGCGGAGACCGACAAGGAGGGCAGGAGTGAAGACTGGGTGGAAGAGGATGTGGAGGATGACGAGGTCCTCGACCTTACATGGAATGAAGGTCATGCAGGTGACCTGAGTAGTTTGGAGGAAGAGGCGGTGGTCGCACAGAGCCACCAGCACAGCAGAAGAGGGAGCAGGGTGCAGAAGCGGAGCGGCCGTGCCCTAGACACTACGCCTGCTACTGCCCAACGCAGCAAGGGAACGAGCACACCAAAGCCAGCTCAAAGGAGTTCTTTAGCGTGGAAGTTCTTCAGAAAATGTGCTGATGACAGGACACGAGTGGTTTGCACCCTGTGCAATCAGAGCCTGAAGCGAGGCATAAACCTTCTCAACCTGAGCACAACCTGCATGATCAGGCATCTAAGTGCAAAGCACAAGCTGCAGTGGAGTAGACACCTTCAAAACCAAGAAAGGTCTCTGGCTCCTCCTGCTTCCTCTTCTGCTGCTGTCTCGGCCTCTCCATCCACATCTGTAGTGATACCGGCACCTCCCGACCCGCAAACAGAGGATCTGTCAGCAACACCACCACCTGGGTCACCAACCATCTCCACAATGTCCCGTGGAAGCGTTCAGCTTTCCATCTCCCAAACACTTGAGAGGAAGAGGAAGTACCCCCCTACCCACCCGCGATTCCTGGCCCTGAATGCCAGCATTTCAAAATTCTTGGCCTTTGAAATGCTGTCATTCCGTTTGGTGGAGACGCACAGTTTTAAAAGCCTTATGTCGGTGGCTGTCCCACAGTACGTCGTGCCCAGCCGCCACTACTTTTCCAGGCAAGCCATCCCTTCCCTGCACAACCAAGTGGGGGAAAAAATCAGGTGTGCACTGCGCAACGCCATCTGTGCCAAGGTCCACCTAACTACCGATACGTGGACCAGTAAGCATGGCCAGGGGCGTTATATCTCCCTAACGGCACACTGGGTAAATGCAGTGGCGGATGGGCCTGAGGCGGATAGCAATTTGGCGCATGTCCTTCCACCACCGAGGATTGCAGGGCGCTTCAGTTTGCCTCCTGTTCCTAACTCCTCCTACTCCGCTTCCTCATCCTCTACTGCCTCCTCATCCGGTCAGCGTAACACCTTCACCACCAACTTCAGCACGGCCAGGGGTAAACGACAGCAGGCAGTTTTAAAACTTGCCTGTTTGGGGGAAAAAACCACACACCGCGCAGGAGTTGTGGAGGAGCATGGAACAGCAGACAAATGAGTGGTTGCTGCCAGCGAGCCTCAAGCCCGGCCTGGTGGTGTGCGATAACGGGCGAAATCTCATAGCAGCTCTGGGCCTAGCCGGTTTGACGCACATCCCTTGCCTGGCGCATGTGCTGAATTTGGTGGTGCAGAGGTTCCTTAAAAATGACCCCGATATGTCAGAGCTGCTGCAGAAAGTGCGGGCCGTCTGTGCGCACTTTCGGCGTTCTCACCCTGCTGCTGCTCGCCTGTCAGCGCTGCAGCATAACTTCGGCCTTCCCACTCACCGCCTCATATGTGACGTGCCCACAAGGTGGAACTCCACCTTGCACATGCTGGAAAGACTGTGCGAGCAGCAGCAGGCTATAGTGGAGTTTCAGCTGCAGCACGCACGCGTGAGTCGCTCTGCGGAACAGCACCACTTCACCACCAATAACTGGGCCTCCATGCGAGACCTGTGTGCCTTGTTGCGCTGTTTTGAGTACTCCACCAACATGGCCAGTGCCGATGACGCTGTTGTCAGCTTAACTATCCCACTTCTATGCCTCCTTCAAAAAACAATTTGGGCGATGATGGAAGAGGATGTGGCACAGGATGAGGAGGAGGATGAAGAGGTAACATTTCCAAGCCTTTCAGGGCAGTCATTCGCAAGGGGCTCCGAGGGTGGGTTCCTGCACACACAAACGCCAGGGACACAATTGTCCAGCAGGGGCACAGTTCTGGAGGATGAGGAGGATGAGGAGGATGAGGAGGAGGAGATGGAGGAGGAGATGGAACCATGTTCACAGCAGGGTGGCACCCAGGCCAGCTCATGGCCATCACTGGTGCGTGGCTGGGGGTATACAGAGGACACAGACGATACACCTCCCACAGAGGACAGCCTTTCGTTGCCTCTGGGCAGCCTGGCACACATGAGCGATTACATGCTGCAGTGTCTCCACAACGACCGCCGAGTTGCCCACATTCTAACTTGTGCTGATAACTGGGTGGCCACGCTGCTGGATCCCCGTTACAAGGACAACGTACTGTCCTTAATTCACTCACTGGAGCGCGATCGCAAGATGCCCGAGTACAAGCGCACGCTGGTAGACGCGATGCTGCTGGCATTCCCACCTGACAGCGGGGCCACAGTGGAAGCACAAGGCAGAGGAGGAGGAGGAGGAAGAGGTCGCTAATGCAACCAGGGCCCCCGCCAGCACCTCAGAAGGCAGGGTTAGCATGGCCGAAATGTGGAAAAGCTTTGTCAGCACGCCACAACAAACAGCAGCACCAGCAGCTCATATGGAACGTCTTAGCAGGAGGCAGCATTTTACCAACATGGTGGAGCAGTATGTGTGCACACGCCTAGACGTACTGAATGACGGGTCTGCCCCCTTCAACTTCTGGGTCTCCGAGTTGGGCACATGGCCTGAGCTTGCCCTTTACGCCTTGGAGGTGCTGGCGTGCCCTGCAGCCAGTGTATTATCTGAACGTGTATTTAGCACGGCTGGGGGCGTTATCACAGACAAGCGCAGCCGCCTGTCCAGAGACAATGTGGACAAGCTCACATTCATTAAAATGAACCAGGCATGGATCCCACGGGACTTTTCCGTACCTTGTGCAGAATCGAGATGGATACCGACCTTACCCAGCCATTGTTCTATTTTTGCTCTTTCTCACTCTTTTGGGGTGTACCCTCATTTAAAATGACTGAAAAAAAGCAGTGTTGGCTACCTCGTCCTCCTCCACCGCCGCTTCCACCTACACCGCCCATAGGTGTGCGCAGCCTATTGCATTAGGGTGTGCACCCCAAAGTTTAAATACACATGCATGTGTTTGCCTACATGTACATGGCCCCGATACATTACTCTCCCTGCTGGCAAAGTGAAATAGAAGTGTGTGGCACTTCTCTTATGGCAGAGCAGGTCCGAGGGAGATCTTTCCCATCTCCTCACTGGCAAACAGAGCGATAATGCTAATGTGACCTAGGTGATTAGGGTGTGCCCAGGCACACCCGGCACACCCTGTTCGCACGCCTATGACACCACCACATCCACCACCACCTCAACCTCCCTCCTACTCCATATGGGCCTCGTCCTTCAGAGATGAAGAACATTGTTTTATTTTTCTGTTTTTTTTTTGTTGTTTTAAGTTATTTCCCTATCCACATTTGTTTGCAGAGCACTCACCATGCTCTTAACTACGTTTTGCTGCCATTTGCAGCACTCTAGCCCTTTCCATTGGTGTTTTAGAGCCATTTTAGTGCCTGAAAGTTCGGGTCCCCATTGACTTCAATGGGGTTCGGTGTCCTGGTAAAGTTTGGAAAAAGTCCGGGACACGGACCCGGACTTTTTTTTCAAGTTCAGCTGAACCCGCCGAACATGGACATCCAGGTGTCCACTCAACTCTAATTAAAAGCCCTCGGATGGATAGGCAGCAGCCTAAAGGCAGACTTTATGTCAGTTTTAGCAAGTAATGCTGAACCACCAACTCCCCTGATTTGTGTCAATGCATCATCAAAAGTGGAATAAGAAACTGTACACAAAGCTGGATCAATTTTCTCATTCAAAGACAAACCGTCAGGAAAGGACAAATGGTGAATTAGGCAAAATTCACCAGGTTCCTTTTTGGCAATGATACCCAAAGGGGATATCCGAAAATCATGAAAAGGTGGTGAAGAAAGGTCCGGCTACTCTACCACCAGCAATCTCTTTAGATATTTTACTGCGGACTTTGTCAGGAAATACAGCCACTGAAGGCAGATTAGCCTGGACCAAACAAACTTCTCTAGAAAAAGAAGATAGATCAAAACCATAAAGAAAACCATGAAAGAGCACACAAGCTTTTTCATGGTCTGGGTAAGCCAAGGGAGCATTCTTTCCAAGCTCACCGGAGTTACCACTTTTAAGAAAAAGCTGCTCCTTGTTAGGTTGTGCAGTAAGAGAAACATTTCTCTTAAAGCACTTAGACACAGGGTGAGTTCCAGCACAATGAGAGCATTTGTGCTTTAACTTGCAGCTATGAGGCCATTTACACTGGCCATCCTTAAACCCAAAACAAACACCTTTACGATGTTGTACTAAATTAGAAGTTTTAAAAAAAAAAAAATCCAGAGGCCAACGTCCTTAACACCCTATGTAAGGGACTTGTGAATTGAAAGCTTCTGATGAAACAATTCGTCCAGGAAGTCCAGGAAAATTCATGTAGGTTTCAAGCACCTTGTCCAAGTGCTGGAATAGCCCACTACACAAGCCAGGTTGTCTTTCACCTAAAACACTAGAAAAAATACAAAAACCCTGGAGCCGGTTATTAAACAAGCGGGGGGCAGTTCTAGTCCTATCATCACTAGATTTGTCCCTCTCAAAATTGGAAGGCCTATGTCCAGTCAACAAAGACAATACCTCCACATAGTCTCCCTTTCAAATCTTTTCTTTAACAGAATCGTTTAAATGAAAGCCCAGTGGGGGAAATGACGCAAGGCAACGCTTCCTTAACCACCTAGGCGGTAATCCCGAGCGTGACTCGGGGTGGATTTTTCATTGCAGGATCGGTAACCCCGAGTCACGCTCGGGGTGGATTGCAGAGAGCGCAGCGGTGTTCTCTTACCTTATCCTGGCGATCCAGCGATGATCTCTCATTGCTGAGATTGCCAGCCGAGAGTCCCGCCGCTCCTCCATCCACCGTCGGTGTGATCACTTCCTAGTTCCGTTCCCTGCAGCAGCAATGCTGCATGGGAGCGGAACTAGGGAGGGAAATTTAAAAAAAAAAAAAAAAACGTTGCACAAAACACATTTTATATTATATGTATATATATGCATATATATATATATATATATATAGATATATATATATATATACATATATATATATATGCATATATATATGCATATATATATATATATATATATATATATATATATATATATATATATATATATATATCGGTATATATATATATATATATCGGTATATATATATATATATATCGGTATATATATATGCATATATATATATGTGTGTATATATATGCACACACACACATATATATATATATAAAATTATATTATTGATTCAATTATAATTCATGCGTTATATGTGTGTGTGTGTGTATATATATATATATATATATATATATATATATATATATATAATATATATCTATATATAATATATAATGCATGAATTATAATCTAATCAATAATATAATTTTATTATATATATTATATATTAAATAATAAAATAATATTATTGATTCGATTATAATTCACGCGTTTGTATTTCAAATTTATCACATCTGGGATGTCTACTAGACTCTTGTTTTGGTCAGGTTTAAGTCAGTAATTACTAAGAATTGTAGGCCTATGATACATAACGCCAAATTTCCATGAAAAGAATTGTCCCGCTTTTGGTATGTAATTCCTGACATAATCATACCGCCAGGGAGGTTAAGGGATGCTTCAGGGATGGACTGCGAGGACATGGGCACATCAACATTGCAAGCCTGCACAGAACTATGCAAAGTACCTCTCAAATTAGAACCAGAATTGTCACTAAGCACATCAGCATTCCAAACGTTACATAAAGGAGGAACATTAACTGACACAGGGTCAATAGATCTAGAGCTAGCATTGTTACATATATTATCACAAGGTTCATCAACAGTACTGGGTAACAGTCTAGAACAAAAAGATGACATTAACCGACAAAATTCAAGCAAGACCACATTAGATGGTTGCTCACCTTCAGTTACTGCGTCACTACTGACCGCAGTAACAGTAGCAGGAGACTGTTGAGCCGCAGAAGCCGTTGAAGCGGAGGTTTATGGCGCGGTTATCAATCCGGAGACCACAGTAGCGTTTGATCGCTGGCTTCCAACCGAAACTTCACCCTGTATAAAAGGAAAAATGTTATCCGGAGGGGCAACCGGAGCAAGGGCACTAAAAGTACCCTTATTTATCCTCCCCTTCTTCGCTGCCCTTTGAAGAAGCCGGAGCCAGACCGAACGAATCTTCCGGCCCGCTTGGAGGTAGAGGTCACCCCGGAAATGACGATCCCAGAAACCGTCACTGGGGTCAATCACGGCAGCTGTTTCCATTCGGCGGCCGCGAAGGATGGAAGCCGCATCAGTGGGAAGGTCAACAGGTACCGGAACTCCGTCGAGAAAAGGGGACAAAGATGGCAGAAGATGCTGCAACGGAACCGGGACCTCAGGCGGAATCGAGAGGCACTTCACCATCCAAGCTTCGCCATCAGCACCGTTGGCTCTCTCCATCAACTTCCTCAGCAGCGACTCCATGGCCAGATAAAAGACGAATCTTCTTCCTCTACTCCCGCTGACTGAGCGATCTAACGGATTTACCTTCTTTTTATAGGAAAAAGTCTCGAGGCTAGGTAGCTGAATTTATCAATTTTAACCAATTAAAGGTAAGTATCCTATTGACCAATTAAATTGTTATTTAACTGACCAATTTAATTTATTTTGTTAATAACCAATTAACTGTTATAATTTTTTTTATTAAATTGCTGTCATGCCCACTCTGCATTTTCATTCTGCTTTAAAGAAGAAAGAAGAAAATAAATCTGTGCCCCCCCCCCCCCCCCACATATATGTGGAATATAATGCTGTTTAGGTATGGGGGCTCTAATAGTGGGAAATATTTACTTCTGTGGCGGTTGGTACTCCAGTCTTTTTCTCTACTTCATTGGTATATGGTTGCATACAATGCAAAGTCAATAGTGGCAGCTGGTCCTGTATTGTATTTGATGACATAGGCAAGAGAATTCAAAAATAGTCACTAGCACATAAATAAGTCTTCAATTCCAACAGTGCATAAGGAAGTTGATGTTTTACATCTGTATAGGGTATCTTCTTCAATGTACAGACATACCGTATTCATGCATCAACAGCCAAAATACACTTTCTATTGTATTGTATTGTATGTACAGTCACTGCTGGTATTGCCCTTATTTTTGTAATCCATGTACTGTAGCAATCTGACATAACCTATTTTCACTTACATCCAGTTTTAATGACTATGGTGCTTACAACTGCACACTTACAACTTACGTTATCAATGGTCTGCACATGCATGATCCTAAATGACACCAAAATAACTGTAGACTCCTTTTGTCTGAACATGTGACTCCAATTAGACTGTTCTTAAAAGAAAAAAAGGAATATTTGTATTAAGTTGGACACTCCTTTAAGGAATGAGACTTTTCTGTTCTTCCACTGTTTCTGATATTTGTTTAAGAGAGACTAGAAAAAGGAAATCCATAAAAGGTGTGGTAGACACCCTTTAGAATTCCATAAAAGCTTAGACCTGAAAGTCCTGAAAGACCTGAGAAGACACTTGCGCCCAATTCATGTACCTGTCACAGACAGATGCATGAATTTGTTAGCGTTTGCACTGGGGAAAGATTTTTTTTTTTGCTAAATAATAAAGCCGTAAAATTAGGTGCTGTTACTGATCAGAATAGACATGGGCCTTGCTATGGGCCAATAATTTACCTCTCTTTCCTTCCAATCAGTGCTCAAAACATAAACTCAATACTGATAATATCATGTGAGAAAACCATTAAGTGAAAAATAGCAAAGTGAAAATACAAAACACATAATACTATATTCATAGGTTCATGTGCCACAACCAATACTGGAATTGTGCAAAAAATAATTTCTAAATGTGTATACTTGATGTGAATAAACAACATAGCATTGCAGCAAATTAAAAAAATAGAAAAAATGAAAAAACAAAATCAATAAAGTCCACTATGATGTACTATCATTCTTTCATGACCATGCACTATGCTGTGTGAAAAAGGAATCCTACGGACTTGAATCTTGCTCTTCTCCAAAAAAAAAAAAAAACAAGTGCTCCACCATGTACAAGCATCTAAATACACTCACCAGAGCCCCGAGGTCACTAGGACCAATCAGGCCTTTTATCAATATAAGATTTAATATTCAAAATCTCTTCAACAATGATCAAGCACCTCTCTAATGGTGAGGTTTTTTCATCAGGCAATTGACCCATTTATCAGGAAATGAACATATAACAAGGTGATCGTGCAACACTGTTTAATAAACAATAACCATAAACACAAGCAACATAAAATCTGCTTATATCGAAATGTGTCCAGACCAGCACCAGCTCGATCAGCCTGCACAATGTACTGACAATCAGAAACTTGCTCCAGAGAAAAGATCTCCTCGTTGTTACCTTGTGGGACCCGGCATGCGTTCCACTGAAAAGCGGATGTGACGTAAATGGTTATCAATGGCAACAGGCAGCAACCTGATCTCTATGCATTTCACCTATAGAGGCATCATCAGGAAATCCGCGGAATCTCCCGGCTGACAGCTAAATGATATATAAACAAAGTGCAGTGCAATCCTTATTTATACATTACACAGTAATGAATGCACAATGTATAGATATCTAATATGCTAAAATATCGTCCTGGAAAGTGCAGGGTGATATGTAAGAGGAGAAATAAAGTCCTTCTTGATAGGTGATGGAGATTGAGATCCCAACGATAGATGACATATAGTCCACAATACTGTGTGATAAGGTGCTTATATCCTCCCACTACCTGGCCTTCTCTGCCTCTCACCTCATAACATAGACCCTACAGGGCCAGACAGCATATATTATCCAGACCAGTCAGCAATACGCATCCAGACCACTTCTCCACAATTATCAACACACAGGGCCACAACGGGGGGAAGTCACATGACCCATGGCCATCTTGGAACCCAATAGGAGGCGCTTCCCTGAGTGAATATTTCATTGGGTGAGAAGTCCCTGACATAATTGAGGTCTGGATTCTGCCAGCTGGCCCTTTGTGTTGATAATTTTGGAGAAGTGGTCTGGATGCGTATTGCTGACTGGTCTGGATAATATATGCTGTCTGGCCCTGTAGGGTCTATGTTATGAGGTGAGAGACAGAGAATGCCAGGTGGTGAGATGATATAAGCACCTTATCACACAGTATTGTGGACTATATGTCATCTATTGTTGGGATCTCAATCTCCATCACCTATCAAGAAGGACTTTATTTCTCCTCTTGCATATCACCCTGCACTTTCCAGGACGTTCTTTTAGCATATTAGATATCTATACATTGTGTATTCATTACTGTGTAATGTATAAATAAGGATTGTGCTGCACTTCGTTTATATATAATTCAGGAGGTTTTATGCGATTGCCATTGAGTGTTCAGCTGCTAATCCGTCAGTTTTTTATTCCCACTTCAACGTTCAGCGCTGAATATTTATATACCTTTTAGATTGACAGAGGACACAGCACTGTTTGGGCAGCTTTCCCATACATGATGGCTTCCCAGCACAAGTAAGATTTTTTAACTGCCATAGCAATATATTCTTAAAGTGGTGGTAGTAGGAACTGCCTGAATTTGCAGTATGTGTCAGTAATCTTACTGACACTGGCACAAATGCTTGTCAGAATTATATGCAGGTGGTTCCTAAGGGAACTACCACCTGAAATATATATTTTTTTAATTCCATGTGTCATAGATACTTCTATTTCTGACTGCTTTGGTGGCTTCACTTGTGTCTCTTTGTGTGTCCAGTCATGGTTTATGGCCAGCAATTTAGAGTGAATGTATTACTATTCCTTCCAGGAAGCAATTTTCACAACTACTGCTAACCAAGAAGAACATACATGCCCAACCCTTATTTGCCAGAGAGGCATTGATTGATGCCCAAGTCTTACTAGACAATGTTCTATAAACAATGGAAAAATGGCGAAACTTCTTGTACTATATTGACCCTATGTCTGGTAAAGTAAACACAGATTTCCGTAGTTGGAACATTATAGCAGCAGGCAAACATGAAGATGTTACCCAAGGACCTCAAAGCCATATAATTTTTGTAAATGCTTTATGAATGCTATAATTAAATGAACCAAAAGTGATGCTGTAGGTTTCGCTATTCTGACTGAGACTGTCCACTCAATAGCTCAGCTTTTGAGCTAAATCATATTTGGGGAACACAGCTGAGCAGAGGTTTGAAACACAACACCAGCTCCACATTAGAAGTAGCAGAAAAATCAATGTTTTGATCCAGCCTAGATGCTGTGGCATGACCAAAAAAAGAAGCAGCTTGTGAATTAAAACAGGTCTATGAGAAAGAATAGGCTAAAATGCCTACTTAGCCACATGGCTATTTAAGTGCAACTAAAGTAGCCAGTAAATTGCATTTGAGTATTATTGGTATTATTATAGTTATATAGGATTTATATAGCGCCAACAATTTACACAGCACTTTGAGTAGGCAATTTGTTTTTGACACAGGGCTAGTAGACATTGAAAACCATGTTTATTCACTACATCATTTTAAAAAATATGATATGTATTTAGTCAGATACCCTTTACCTATTATTGGTCTTTACTTGCTCAGATAAAGCAACAGTCAATTCTCAAGTACAAAAATACTTGCAAAGTTAAACAGCAAGATGCATTTAAAGTAGATGTAAACCCAATTTTTAAAATCCTATTAAATCTATATTGTGATATATTGACCCTATCATCAACCACAATATTGGAAATAGTATACAACTTTCTGGTTGCCCTTGCCTTCTACGCTTGCTCTGTTTAAGCACTGCAGCTTCTATCAGACTATTTGGCATTATGTTGTTTATTATTGAGTCTTGCTTATATTCCCCTGCATGTGCTGTAACATTTTCCAGCCCCTGCATCAATACTGACCTGGGCAATCATGTAGGGGATAGCAGATGGTAACATAACATGCAGCGTGGACACAGGCGTCTGACACCTTTAAGGTGTAAAATGTTGAGAAGTCAGACAGACTTGAACTTTTGAACAGAAAGATGATAGGAAGCCTGAGATGTTGGAGAGGTGTATATATTATCCTCTCATTTTGTAGGAAACATCTTTGGACGAATTGTTTTAAGTTGCTTTATTTAGGTTTATACTGTCAATATAATTTCTAAAGCCCTTTCATTCTTTTTCAATCTAGTAATCCTGTAATGAAGGCCTGTGTTCATGTACTTCCTGTTATAGGGTGGTAACACTATGCCCCTGTCTCCAATTGCATTCCTGTGTTGTCACCCTGTGCCATGGAATTCTAAATTAGGTCACAAGTGGCTGTTTCAACACACATTTTGCAGGCATAGTCACTGTTGTGACCCTTACTCCAAAAGGTACCACACAATAGTATTCCAATATCCTTCAAGGTAGCTGAAGTGTGTTTCTGCACTAAATTTAACTGACTTTTTTCTAATTCTAAATAGATCTAATTAGCTACAATTGTTACTGTAAAGGGGAAATATGAGATATTGGAATCACATTTATTGTCTTGCCTTGAGACAAAATACAATACTTGTTTTTTCCTCCGTTGTTGCACTTGTAAATAATACGATATCAAAAACACTGCTGACCAATGGTCTCCTGATCATTTGCAATGTTGGAGGGGCTGTAAAAAAGAGAAGAATCCACCCCCTCTTTCACTTCCGGGGCTGGATTCAACAGTGGGCCTGCTTTCTGTAAGCATGTGCTCCACGGGCTGTTGTCGGAGGGCACCTGAATGCCAGAATACAGAGCATGAATGAGTGGTAGTGGTAGTAGAAACAACTGTGCATGCTCGGGGATGTCACAAATGCACATCTCAAGGAGAAAGTCAACATCAATCACGAGGAGGAGGGACAAGTAGGGAGGATCACAACAATATTATTGGAATATTGCCAAAGAAATTACTGTAGCCATGTCCACCTGGAAAAAAAAAAAGGTGTATTTTCAAATACAGTGATTTTTCAACAATTGGTGGTTTCAGCTGGAAGTGTCGCTAATTTTTAAAAATAAACTCATAGATGGGCATCTTATTGAACACAATATATGGGGATATGAGAAATGGTAGATACACAATGTGCAAGAAAGCTATCAGCGCAGTTATGTAAAATAAATAGAAAAAAAAAAGAAACATTTTTGAAAAAAATATCCGGCAGCCACCACCAGATAGTGTTATCCACTTCCACAATATAAGTCATTTAAAACAAACAGGTGCTGCGCCAGAAAAATGAATAGTGAATATGTAAAACAAAATGTAAAATTACAATATGTGTAAATAATAAGCAAACGCAATGACCTTAAATCATAAGTGCTTCCCAATATCACAAAAAAAAAAATAAATAAATGAGTGTCAATAAATCAATATGTGCATACACTCAAAACCACTTGCCGACTGCCTAACGCAGATCTACGTCGGCAGTCAGCCCCTCACAGGCAAAGCGACGTAGGTCTACGTCGCTAGCATGTGAGGGTCTAGGGAGCGGGCGCGCGCCGCTGGAGGCGCGCTCCCGCGCGGTCACGCACCCCCCCGCGCGTGTGACCAGCGGCCTGTCATTCTCCCCTGTGTATGAAGGATGATCATACGGTTCTACTATGTAGAACCGTTGATCACTGTTCATACATCTGAAGCCACAGCCAATCACAGTAGAAAGCACGCCCCTAGGGACACACATAGCCCCTCCCTTTCAAAAAAAGTTAACCCCTTCACTGCCAGTGTATTTTTACAGTAACAGTGCATATGTATAGCACTGATTACTGTAGAAATGTCACTGGTAACCCCAAAAGTGTCAAAAATGTCAGTCAAGGGTCCGATCTGTCCGCCGCAATGTCGCAGTACCGCAAAAAAAAATCGCAGATCGCCGCCATTACGCGTTAGAAAAAAAACAACAAAAATTACAAAAATCTTTCCCTTTGTTAGTAAACGCGATAACTTTTGCACAAACCAATCAAAATACTCTTTTTGCGATTTTTTTTACCAAATATAGGTAGCATAAAACAAATTGGCCGAAAATGTTAAAAAATTTAGATTTTTACATTTTTTTGGGGGGAATTTCATATAAAAAAATGTGAAAAATATTGCTATTTTTGCAAAATTTACGCTCTTTTTTTGTTTATAGCGCATGATCAAAAAATCGCACAGGTCATCAAATACCACCAAAAGAAAGCTCTGTTTGTGGGAAAAAAAGGACGCCAAATTCGTTTACATACAGCGTCGCACGACCGCGCAATTGTCCGTTAAAGTCACGCAGTGCCGAATCACAAAATACCCCCTGGTCAGGAAGGGGGTAAAATCTTCCGGGGCTTAAGTGGTTAAATGTCCATAAATAGGTGCATTCCAATCCCCAAAGTAATGGCCACCACAGAAGTGATTAATATATGATATTGTGCTTCACTCCACTGCCACCAGAGATCAAAGCCTCTCAGCTTAAGATTTGACCCAGAACACTGAGTAAAAAACAGCTTTTTTACCCCTCTGGAGTCACAGGCAGATGTCACCAAATGGTAAGGAGACAAGGTAACAGTGATGGTGCCGCTTCAACACAGGGCACATAGAGATCACCACATTATTGATTCGATTATAATTCACTTGTTTGTGTTTCAAATTTATCACATCTGGGATGTCTACTAGAGACTTGTTTTGGTCAGGTTTAAGTCAGTAATTACTAAGAATTGTAGGCCTATAATACATAACGCCAAATTTCCATGAAAAGAATTGTACTGCTTTTGGAACAGAATTCCTGACAGAATCATACCGCCAGGGAGGTTAAGTATTCTCCTGTGTGGCTCTGTCACTTTAAATCCAAAAAATATAAATTGTGAAAGGAAAATTATGAATTTTGTCACTTGTGGTCCAGAGGAGGTATGTTGATGGCATAATATATGTCCTCTCCAGAGTAGAAGAACTCTTTGCCTTCCTCACACAAGTATATGTAGTAAATAGTCCCATTAATATGCAAAAGAGTGTTCCCAATTTGAGGAATATCACATATGTACAGAAGTGTCTCTTATATGAGAGAGAGAGAGAGACTTTCCTTTGCAAGAACAGATAATGAATAAACACGGTTGCATGATTCCCATATTCATGTAGCCTTACAATCTCATAGCATATAGCCTGTATATATATGAGCTATTCAATTGCCTTCAATAATGGGTTAATGCAGTGGTTCTCAATTCCGGTCCTCGGGACCCACCAACAGGCCAGGTTTGAAAGATAACTAAATTACATCACAGGTGATCTCATTTGCTGCTCAGTGATTGCAGTATTCTAGTCTGCATCCCCCAAGGTAATACTTAAAATCTGGCCTGTTAGTGGGTCCCGAGGACCGGAATTGAGAACCACTGGGTTAATGTATCAGAGTCCCAAGCCACATATTAGTTCTTCTTGGATGGGAGTAATGCTCTGCAGTGCATATCAACATAGGACCTTCCCCATGCTTGGCAAACATTGGTATAAGCAAATCCCCATAGGCTCACATGATACGTATCCTTTGGCATCATCAATAGCAGTTGTTTTCCAATAAATATCACCAATATCACCTGTAGTTCCATAAGCCATGGGTGCCAAAAAAAGCCAGGGGAGCAGGTAATAGGATGCTGAAAGAGCCTGACTGGTTTCGCTAGGTGCCTCGGCTGTTTCAGAGGCCATTATGCACAGATAGCTCCACTTCCTGTTTTTATGCTGTGCCTAACAAGATGTGTGAATGAGGCGCCATTGCGCATGCGCGGTGTGCCACGACGACACAACATAGAACACGGTTGCTCGTTTTGATGAAAGAAAGCTCTATTTGTGTAAAAGGAATTATACAAATTTCATATAAGTACAATTTTGCATGATTGTGCAATTGTCATTCAAAGTATTACAGTGCTGAAAGCTGAAAAGGGGCCTGGGCAGTATTGAAGCAGTTAAATGCAGTGGAACCACTGTGCATAAATTGTACCAAATATAAAAAAATAAAATCTATTGTACAGTACAAATCCAATCCATTACCGTTACCATTACCAGTATTTAAACTCATTGGATCTTCTTAAATGGCATTGTATATATATATATATATATAGTATACTCATTTGAATGTTCCTTTTTTCCGCCCAACCATGTAGTGGCAGTGAATGGTCTGCACAAGTGAAGGCATAACATGCTTGTAATGACTATACTCAACTTAATTGTTGATGCATGTGGGTCTTAACCACTTTACGATGGCCCAATGGCAGATTTACTGCTACAGTGTGGCTGCTATGTGCAAAATCACGTATATATCTACATGATTCTGCACTTCTGGGTTTTGGGTGCGAGCTGTGATTTTACACAGCGGGAGTTGAAAAGCTGGTCTTGCAGACCTGATGTCTGCTGGGACCTGCTGATCAATAGGTACACTGACAGAATGACAGTTTGCCTATGTAAAAAAGGCAGACTGTTATTCTGTGAGTTCAGAAGATATGGATCCTGTGTTCCTGTGAAGCAGGAACACAGATTCATGTCTTCAAGTAGTAAAAGCACCTCCCCTACAGTTAGTAAGCACTCCCTAGGGACACATTTAACCCTTTAACCCCCCCTGATGTTAACCCCTTCCCAGCCAGTGTCAATAATACAGTGACAGTGCATATTTTTTTAGCACTGATCACTGTAATAATGTCACTGGTCCCCAAAAAAGTGTCAAAAGTATGAGTTAGTCACACAAAAAATAACCACAGAAGAGCGCTGAATTGACCCACTCATGTGAATTATAAATGATAATATGATCAAATGTAAATTACCCCAGTGTAATAGCCAAACAGTAAAAATTTTATTGGAGACAAAGCCATAAGTAAACAATTTATCCATGATAAAGGATAGTGATGAAACATGCAAAACTCCCTTGGACCGCACTAGTAAACCATAGTAAGGTAAAGATTCACAGGATGATCCCCTCTGGCATGTTGCCAATTGTAACTTGACCAGCCAAGACAGTGTAGGTGGCCGTGATATCCTCCAAGCCATGGGGATGGCCAAATTAGGGAAATCCCGGTGTGGCACGGGGAGGGAAGGAAGACAACACTCTACCAGGCTGGAGGTTGGCAGGAAATGTACCAACCAGAGGTGCGGAAGCCAGAGGAGCCCACAATCGGCTTTGTGCACAGCAGGAGAACAGCCCGAGCGTGACGTAAAACCCTCAGGGAATCGCCATCTGGAACGAGGCTTGAGCCGCAGGTGGAGCGTGGGTGGGAAGGAGGGTAGCAGGAAGAAGTCACTGTTGTCCTGACGATGCGTTTCTGGCATGGTCCTTTGTCAAGTCACGTGATTTGGACAACGAATAGGTAGGGGCTGGCCGCGGGATGTGTGCAATTTTGTTAAAGGTGCAACAACTCTCTTTCCATGTAAACTTTCCCTGCTCAGTCCCGAATGGTTTTGTTATAACCAGCTGGTAAAAGACACAATCTAAAAACAGTAATAATATTATAATTCAGCCTAAAAAACAGATAAAAACCACACAATTGAAATGGGATAAATCATGATGAGATATAGTAAAATAAAAATAATGATAAAAATAAACAATTAATGGGAACAAAAAATAAGAAGAGGGGAAAGAATGTAAAAGAAAATGAAAGGGGAATGCTCTAAGTTAATCTGCAATGCAAAAGAAGTCAAATAAGTCCAAAGACCAAAAAACTAAATACAAGAAACCTGAAACTAAAGAATACTATGCACCTCCAACTCCTCATTCAACCCATTGGGGGTAAAGAGGCTAGTTTGTAAATCCAAAAGGATTCCTGTGTGCATAGCAGAGAGAACCTCTCTGTAATTGTCAGGGAGCCTGTAAAAATGAATTAGATAGCTACTACCCTTATACTCTGAATGTCCTTAGCATGGTGGATCAGAAAATGGCAGGGAACACTATGTTTTGGGCAACCCTTCTCTATGAGGTGCCAATGTTCTCCCGCACGTTTAGGTAAAATGCGCTTAGTGCGCCCTACGTATAGAAGATTACATGAACATTTAAGTAAGTACAAAGTAGGTGACGTTTTCATTAGAGCAGGTTATGAACTGCTTGTTGTCATAGGTATTGCCTGCTCTATCTGAGAATGAAGACTGGCCATGTTGGATGAACTGGCATGTTAAACACCCTCATTTTCTACATTAAACAATGTCAGTTCTGTTATCAAAATAGGAACGAATATCCATACATCTCTCTGCTCTGGAACTTTTAAGTTTACTGAAAGCTATAATGGTGGCACCACTGGTTGGTATATTTTCTGCCATCCTCCAGCCTGGTAGAGTGTTGTCTTCCTCCCCTCCCTGTGCCACACCGGGGTTCTTCCAGTTTGGCAATCCCCATGGCCTGGAGGATATCATGGCCACCTGCACCGCTACACTGTCCTGGCTGGTTGAGTTACAATTGGCAGCACACCAGAGGGGATCCATCCTCTGAATCTTTACCTTACTATGGTTTACTAATGCTGTCCAAGGGAGTTTTGCATGTTTCATCACTGTCCTTTTTACCATGGATAAATTATTTACTTATGGATTTGTCACCAATAAACTTTTTATTGTTTGACTATTACACTGGGGTCATCTACATTCGCTCATATTATCATTTACAAATCACATCAGTTGGTCCATTCAGCCCTCTTCTGTTGTTATTTTTGTGTGACTGTATGCTTTCAGCACCTCTCCTGGTGCATTATTTCCACACAGCTGTTCCTTGGCTCCCGGCTTGATTTTGCTCATCATTATGGAGGGAATGCAGATTCCGGTCTCCTAGCGCCAGACTTTTTCATTTTAAAAGTGTCAGTTAGGTGTCTGATTTGTCTGCCGCAAGATTGAAATCCTGCTATAAGTCACTGCTCACCGCCATTACTAGTAAAATAAAAAAATAAAAAAAAAAGTTTCCCATAGATTGTAGACACTGTTAATTTTGCGCAAACCAATCAATGTTTGCTTACTGGGATTTTTTTTACCAAAAATATGAAGCAGGATACATATTGGCCTAAATTGATGAAGAAATTCGATTTTTAAACATTTTTTATTTTTATGTGTTTTTCCCAAATCCGTGATTCTTTGTTTCTAGCGCAAAAAATAAAAACCACAGAGGTGATCAAATACCACGAAAAGAAAGCTCTATTTGTGGGAAAAATGGACCTGCATTTTTTTGGGTACATTGTCTCATGACTGCACAATTGTCAGTTAAAGCAATGCAGTGCCGTATCACAAACAATAGCCTGGTCAGGAAGAAGGGTAAACCTTCCAGAGCTAAAGTGGTTAAGGTATACAAAAATATACTATTTTTGATCACGTGAAAAATGTAATGGTATTTCATGAATAGCATCAAGGTGTTTGGGGTCCAGCACATGTTGGTACTCTTGTAGTTCAACAATTTTTATAAATTATAATGATGATAACTTACCTATAATTTCATTTTACATATTCCATTGGGACCATAATGGAGGTTTTCATGTGGTGGAAACTTATTTTTATTAGATAAAATCACAAAAATGTAAACAGTTTATGAACAATAGGGATGGGCGAACAGTTGTGGAAGAGCAGAAGTTCAGACCAAACATCGCCCGTTCGGATGTTGGCCAAAAACCCAAATTTTCTGTGCGCTATGCAGGATGTTTGCCCGCTTTGCTCACAGTCAATAAGATGTCAGTGGGCTTGCCCGCTGACAGCTGAATGTAAAAAAAAACATTGCCAAACATTTTCGTCAATAGAAAATTAAAAATAAATTGTGTAGGAGCCCCCCTCCCCCAAATCCATACTAAACCCTTTGGGTCTGGTATGGATTTTAGGGGAACCCCATGCCTACATTTGTTTATGAAAATGTCATGGGCTCCCCCCTAAAATCCATACCAGACCCCTATCTGAGCATGCAGTCTGGCAGGCCAGGGAAGGGGAAGGATGAGGGAGCGCCCCCCCCTTCTCCTGAACCATACAAGGCCACATGCCCTCAATATGGTGGGGGTTCTTTGGGACGGGGGGGGGGCTTTTTTGTAACAAAACAACATTTTTAACTTAACAAATCCATCGAAAATGAAACAAAACAAATGTTTTCGTTCTGCATGTCTATAAATAAATATTTAATATGTACTCCTCAATTATTATGTGCTTACTACAAAAAAAATCCCAACATTTTCAGTAAATGTCCACCTTGTCATATAAAGTGCTTTCAGTGTCACACAAATGTGTATACAGTTCTTCAGTGCTCAGATATCCCTGCATGCAATGCTTCTTACCAAAACAAAAAGATCTCAACACCAGGAGATCTATTAACTCTTAGTTACGCTTAGTAACATGATTGTAAACTCCCTTGGCTGGCTCTGGATGTGTATCCAAAAGGAAATCAAACTGGGAAACTCTGTCTCAAACGCCAAGCTCAGTCTCACTAAGCAATTGCCATCCATATAAAAACAAAGGAGAAGCCTCATGGTCCAGTATTATAAAGAAAAACTATTTAATAAAAACAGAATATGCACACACATAGCAGAAAGGAAAACATGCAAACAAATCCAAAGCATTGCTGCATGACCGACCGGCATGCATGATGATGTTACAGAACAGTTCTGCACGACGCATTTTCCCTAAACAGGCATTATTAGGAAAGGAGGCTGATATGCAATCAATGTCAATCAATCTATAAGCCATCTGCACACATGTGTTTGCGCATAAAATCATGAAATATTAAAAAAAAATAGGTACTGCCCCTCCAGGCCCAAGCAGTTTTAGGCTCCATGTACACGGGACGTTGTTAAAAGTCCCTTTGAATGCTGGAATTTTTAGGACGTTTGAAACGTCCGTTCAGACGCGTTTGTACCCGCGTTTAGCGGGCGTTTAGGGGCGTTTGCGTTTAGAACCGTTCCTAGAGGTCAAAAAAATGATTCCCCTTTAAAATGGAAAAACGCGAACGCTAAACGCGGGTCATCGCGTTCGGACGTGTTCGGACGCATTCAGACGCGTTCGGATGCGTTTGTGCGTTTGAAACGCCGGGAAACACACGTTCGAACGCAAATAATTGCGTTCTAAAAAAAGTCCCTGAACGCAACTGCCTGCAAATGACTGTAAACGACCTGGTGTACATGGACAGATAAGATAAAATGTAGATGGGTTCAGGGGCTTCTGAAAAAAACGCCCAACTGCTCCTAAACGGCCATTTCCAGCGTCCCGTGTACATGGAGCCTTACCCTAATAAAGAAATGTAAAATCTGTGCAACTAAATGTGTATCCTTTAAGTGAAAAAACGAATGACATGAATACAAGTAGCTGCTATAACAACCTATGCTTATCATTGCATATCCACAAATTCATATACATCAAACGATACAGCGCTACTTATACTAAATAAATATCACATATGTGCAAAATAAGCCAAGTTATAAAGTGCATGCAGTATATTAAAGTGCTAAAATGAGCAATATACTCATATAATTGTGAAAAAAATGTGCAAAAAAAATGTAAACAAATCACTCATAAAGTGCACTAATTATAAAATGTCCATGTAAAGTGCATTAACAGTTCATAACAATTTCTTCACGTCCCGAACGGTGCAAAATTTGGCAAATAAGGTGCTTAAAAGTGCTCATGCTTCCTCCACCACATAAATATGGCCTTTCACCTCAAGGTATGACCTGTGTTTCATCACAAGGTCTCATCAGTTGTTCCCCTGAGGGGATAATATAAGCCGCATCACCGTATCTGGAATCGTTCCTTTAAACCACTTAGTATGCCGGGCTAATCTCCACTAATATGGCTACCACCCCATTCATATATGCTTAGAAAGAAGAGGGAGATATCTAGTGCTCTCTGCATGTAATCAATTTATTATAATACAAATAAGAATGGTACACTCACAAAATGAGCACATATAGCTGTGCGGGCTTTCCTCATGTGTCTGTGTCTCAGTTAGGAGCTGGCCGCCAAGTCTCGTCTCACTGGAAGTCTCCGCCCTCTATACGCGTTACGTCATACGTGCAACGCGATTGACTTCTTCAGTAGGGGTGGACTTTTACCTTAAAGAGGAAGTAAACCCTCCTCAGGAAGTTGTACCTATAGGTAAGCCTATGATAAGGCTTACCTATAGGTACTGTAAATATCTCCTAAACTTGCACCGTTTAGGAGATATTTACCTTTAATGCAGCCAGTGACGTCACTGGCGCATTGGGCTCTGAAGGAACGGCTGATCGTGCCGTTCCTTCAGAGCCCCATGCCGTGACCGTCGGCTCCCGCGCGCGTGCGCGGGAGTGACGTCACCGCGGCCCCGGCCAATCAGATGACCGGATGCCGCGATCCCGGAAGACGGGCGACATGTCATGTCGCCCGTCATACAGGTAAGAGAGCGGCACGGCGGGGGCTCGTTCTAAGGTAAGTATTTCATAATGAGCTAGTATGCGATGCATACTAGCTCATTATGTCTTTCTCTTGCAGGTTGTAAAAAAATAAATAAATTTTTAAACGAGTTTACAACCTCTTTAATGCTTTCCAATGTGGAAAGTCTTGATTTTTTATCTAAGATATATGAAATGAATATCCTCCCATCAGTCTAGCAAGTATACATTTTCTGTTCATTATATCAATGAGATGAGCAATTGTAGAACTGCATATTATAGAAAAGAAGTATATATGTGTTTTATTATGAACAGCAGAACTGCTTAAATCTAAGGGATTAGTTTGATTCTTACACAACCAACATTTAAAATAGAAGAATGGTCTAAAGTGCACACTGAAATTCCTATAAAACTTGTTTTTGTTTTTTTTTTAAAAATGCTTTGTAAAGATCACAAAGGCAGATCTTGTCACCAGTGAAAATAGAAGGATTGTTAAAAAAAAAGTTTCACATTGCTATTCTTGAAAAGTCATACCCAAATTTACACGGTTGTCTGCTGAATTGAACTGATTATGAAGAAAACAATATATCTGCGTGTCATCTGCATAACAATGATATCAAAAGTTACGCTTTGCAATTTAACATCTGCCAGTGGAATCATGTCATATAAAATGTTACAAGTCACACAGCTCTGGCTGACAGAGGAAGTCTAATAATGAAATTCAGAAAGACTTATGGTAAGTTATGCAAATTACTGACACGTTGATATTGTAAAATATAACTTAATGAGTTGCAATTAAAACATAATGAGAAAAAAGTAAAGCGAATGACAGCACATTCACAGATGAATGCACGCATCTTAAACAAAACTTTTTAGAGATGTTTTTTACAACTAGGTATAACCAAAAACTACGTTCTACTTATAGGTCTGTTGTTTCTTTGGGGTTATCTTTTTCTAGAGTTAAAAAGCAAAAAGTACATAAAATGTCTGCATATTCAATTTTCTCTTTTTTATCTGCAAACTTCTGTGTTTGTTTGTTCACTTTTCTGCTTTTCTTTAACTTTAGCATTTACCAAGACCAGATTTTGTGGTATAAGGAGTTTCTGGATTAAACAAAAAACTAAATGGAGAGAAGCATGGACTTTGGAGGCACTGGGTACTTTAAAATATAACATTTTACTAAATAACATGTATAAAAACATCAAAAGAAAAAAAAAAAAAAAAAACAGTGTAACCATCCCATTCATAAAGGGGAACACATTTGTACAGAATAAACAAATCTGACAGTTACATTGCTGGTGAATAATGAACAAGTAAAGATCATTTGAATGACATAATAAAATAATTGATACTTCACATCAAAGCGATCCAACCGAAGGTGACAGGGAGGTGTTTTGTCTTCCCAGGGAGATCGGATGTATTAACACATAAACATTAAATTTAGTTGAGTCATGGTGCTCGACATGTTTCACGTTAAGCTTCTTCTGGAGCTTATAGCTCAATGCTCTGTACATAGTCAGCAAGTAATGACGTTAAAGGTAGCAAGGTTAGCAAACAGCGGGGAGAGTGGATGAAGAGCCCAAATCATCGAAAGTCAACAAAAACGTGCTGCAAATCACTTTTGGCCAGCAGCTAAAGCATATATTACACCAGCTGGTATGCCAAAAAGGTATCATATGATGGAGCAGAAATAACTGCATAGTATATAATGTTAGTACTCTGGTCTATTTCATGAAGGGGCCAGTAAGTATACCCCTAAGGGACTCCTGATGAATGTATGCCGACCTCCCCTAGGAGTTTCTAGGCAAAGAATATTGTGAGAGTTCAAAAAGAGACTCTTCACCTAAAAATATGAAAAAAAGAATCTTTCTGCGGAGAGGAGAAAAATAGGTCCTAGAGAGCACATCTCTTTTTACATCTACTTGGAAGAGGAGACTCCTTGAGAAAGGAGCTGCTCTAGAATAGTGTGTAGGTCTGCCAATTTCTGCAGGGAAGTTTGCATGTTTGACAATATGAAGCTGGATGGAGGCAGAGACTAAATCCTAGTACACATTCCTTTTTTTTTTTCATTCAACTCAGCGGGCTGAACATAATAAAAAACCTGACAGCTCGAGAGGAGCAGCTGTATTAACTATCCAATGTTAGTACAGGTCTTTCAAGATCCTCCTATACTCTAGGGTTGGATCCCTTCTCAGCTCCTCATAGGTCTCTGTATCTGAAAGCATATTGCTGAGTTGGTTCAGATAGAAATCTTTCTTTAGGATCACTACCCCTCCCCCCTTATCAGCAGGTCTAATTATGACATTTTTTCTTTCCTCCAAGGCCTCCAAACCCTGTTGGATGTGTCTAGGGTTCACCCCTTTTCTGGGCTGCAGAGCTGCCACATCCTGCAGCACCAGATTTTTAAACACATCCACACAGTGGTTGGAGGACTGTGGAGGATTAAACAGGGAGCGGTTTTTTGAACCACTATCCACCCCCACAGTGGTAGCCACACTGTAAGATCGACTGTTGTTACTAACTCGATTTGGATTAAGAAAATGTCTCTTTAAATTAATTTTTCTCACATACTTGTGCACATCTACGTACACATCAAATTTATTGAGGGGTCTATGCTTGGCACATTTTAAACCAGCATTTAAAATGTTAGTCTCTTTTTGCGTGAGAACAATACCAGCCAAGTTATACACACCCGTTAATCCACTAGCCTTCTTTTTTTGTTGGTACTTCCTCCCTGCTCGACATCCTCGCCTACGTGTTGTGCTTGGATAGGATATTGGGAGGATGGACCGGCCCTCGGTGGATAACTCGGGGGACCCCATTCCAGGGGTCTCCCCCTCCAGGGTCTGCCACCCCGTCTCCCTCCCCTGCCCCGACCGCCCCTCCATAAAAAAGGGCGAGGTGGGGGTACAGGCGTGGATGGCGCATTCGCGTCACCCAATGAATCATACCTGTTAAAGGTTGGGAGGGGTTTGGGTGAATTAAGACCTCCTATATATGTAGATCCATCTTGCCCACTATTCCTAAAAGGAACATGTTGCCATTGGTCGTGGTTAGATGGATAGTTATTGCCATTGGATTTAGTCTTTCCCTTTTTCTTTCCCTTTTTATTTGGCATCGGTGGTGCCGAATTGACATAGTAATTAGCACCCATACCACTGGAGGTGGATGGGAGCGGGGTACTGGGAACCGACTCCATGGGCCGTGCAATGGACTGTCCCGGCGGATTTTGCCAAACATATACATTGCTGGTCCTGAAGTCTAACGTGTCCCTCTTATATTTCTTAATTTTCTTTTTATGTGTGTCCTTATCTATTTTATCTAATTTCTTCTTTACATCTGTATTAAACTTAATAACCTGAGCTAGATCTTTATCCGGCTCCAGGATTAATTGTAATTCGGCAATCCTCTTTTCAAGTAGAGCCATTTTACTTTTTTTCCTTTTCAGTACTAATTGTTGTAAGTCAGTACCTGCTTTGTTGAAAAAATCTAACCATTCCTTAGTTGATACCTCATCATCGAGGGCATCCTGGGGACTAACGTCCCACCTCAGACTCCTCATTATGATGCCCTCTTTGATATATTGATTAAAGGTACAGATATCCCACCATGTTCTCACTTGTTTTTTTCCAAACATATGTAGCATAAAACAAATTGGCCGAAAATTTTAAAAAATTTTGATTTTTACTTTTTTTTGGGGGGAATTTCATATAAAAAAATGTGAAAAATATTGTTATTTTTGCAAAATTGACACTCTTTTTTTGTTTATAGCGCGTGATCAAAAAATCGCACAGGTGATCAAATACCACCAAAAGAAAGCTCTGTTTGTGGGAAAAAAAGGACGTCAAATTCGTTTAGGTACAGCGTCGCACGACCGCGCAATTGTCCGTTAAAGTCACGCAGTGCCGAATCGCAAAATACCCCCTGGTCAGGAAGGGGGTAAAATCTTCCGGGGCTTAAGTGGTTATAGAGGAACCATCACATGATCTAACCTTAAATCTCACCTTGTTAGGCAACTTACTTGAGAAACAAGTGAGAACATGGTGGGATATCTGTACCTTTAATCAATATATCAAAGAGGGCATCATAATGAGGAGTCTGAGGTGGGACGTTAGTCCCCAGGATGCCCTCGATGATGAGGTATCAACTAAGGAATGGTTAGATTTTTTCAACAAAGCAGGTACTGACTTACAACAATTAGTACTGAAAAGGAAAAAACGTAAAATGGCTCTACTTGAAAAGAGGATTGCCGAATTACAAATAATCCTGGAGCCGGATAAAGATCTAGCTCAGGTTATTAAGTTTAATACAGATGTAAAGAAGAAATTAGATAAAATAGATAAGGACACACATAAAAAGAAAATTAAGAAATATAAGAGGGACACGTTAGACTTCAGGACCAGCAATGTATATGTTTGGCAAAATCCGCCGGGACAGTCCATTGCACGGCCCATGGAGTCGGTTCCCAGTACCCCGCTCCCATCCACCTCCAGTGGTATGGGTGCTAATTACTATGTCAATTCGGCACCACCGATGCCAAATAAAAAGGGAAAGAAAAAGGGAAAGACTAAATCCAATGGCAATAACTATCCATCTAACCACGACCAATGGCAACATGTTCCTTTTAGGAATAGTGGGCAAGATGGATCTACATATAGAGGAGGTCTTAATTCACCCAAACCCCTCCCAATCTTTAACAGGTATAATTCATTGGGTGACGCGAATGCGCCATCCACGCCTGTACCCCCACCTCGCCCTTTTTTATGGAGGGGCGGTCGGGGCAGGGGAGGGAGACGGGGTGGCAGACCCTGGAGGGGGAGACCCATGGAATGGGGTCCCCCGAGTTATCCACCGAGGGCCGGTCCATCCTCCCAATATCCTATCCAAGCACAACACGTAGGCGAGGATGTCGAGCAGGGAGGAAGTACCAACAAAAAAAGAAGGCTAGTGGATTAACGGGTGTGTATAACTTGGCTGGTATTGTTCTCACGCAAAAAGAGACTAACATTTTAAATGCTGGTTTAAAATGTGCCAAGCATAGACCCCTCAATAAATTTGATGTGTACGTAGATGTGCACAAGTATGTGAGAAAAATTAATTTAAAGAGACATTTTCTTAATCCAAATCGAGTTAGTAACAACAGTCGATCTTACAGTGTGGCTACCACTGTGGGGGTGGATAGTGGTTTAAAAAACCGCTCCCTGTTTAATCCTCCACAGTCCTCCAACCACTGTGTGGATGTGTTTAAAAATCTGGTGCTGCAGGATGTGGCAGCTCTGCAGCCCAGAAAAGTGGTGAACCCTAGACACATCCAACAGGGTTTGGAGGCCTTGGAGGAAAGAAAAAATGTCATAATTAGACCTGCTGATAAGGGGGGAGGGGTAGTGATCCTAAAGAAAGATTTCTATCTGAACCAACTCAGCAATATGCTTTCAGATACAGAGACCTATGAGGAGCTGAGAAGGGATCCAACCCTAGAGTATAGGAGGATCTTGAAAGACCTGATACAGTCGGGCTATTATCATCGGGTTCTTTCGGATAAAGAGCAGAGATACCTTATGCCCAGTTTTAATAGAGTACCAACGATATATACTCTGCCTAAAATACATAAGGACGCACATAATCCTCCAGCCAGACCCATTGTCAATGGGATCAATTCAGTTACCGCTAGACTGGGTGAATACCTGGACTTCTTTTTACAGGCCAGTGTGGTAAGTCTGAGGTCGTACCTTAAGGACACCAAAGACTTCCTCCGGGCCTTGAAGGAAGTCCAGATATCCTCAGACAAAGACGTTTTTCTAGTAACAGCGGATGTGTCCTCGTTATATACCATAATCCAGCACGAGGATGCATTACTAGCTCTGAATTGGGCCTTCTGTAGTCGTACCGACCTCCCGGACCCCCAAAAGAGATTCTTTAAATGCGCACTGGAGTTCTGCTTAGCGCATAACTATTTCTGGTTTAATGGAACATTCTATAACCAGAAACGTGGCGTGGCAATGGGAGCTAAATTTGCTCCCAGCCTCGCCAATCTCTTTATGGGGGGGTGGGAGGATCGGTATATCTATGCGCTTGCTAAGAACGAGCTGAAGATCTACAGAAGGTATATCGATGACCTTTTTTTCATATGGGAAGGTTCAGAAAGTACTCTGCGAGAATTTGCTGACTCGCTCAACTCCAATAATAACGGTGTCAAATTGGAGTTTAGTTGGAGTCAGGAGTCCATCCATTTTTTGGATGTAGAAGTGATGTTAAAAAATCACACACTGGAGACTCGTGTGTACTTCAAACCCACTGACCGTAATGGGTATATACCCATTTATAGTGGTCACCACTCACGTTGGTTACAAAATATCCCTAAGGGGCAGTTCCTCCGAGTGAGGAGGAACTGCTCCTCAGATACGGACTTTCTGACACAGGCTCAGGTTCTCCGACATCGTTTCCGTGAGAAGGGTTACGATGAACGGAAGCTTGATAGTACCATTATGGAAGTCCTAGGCATTTCTCAGCAGGAATGCCTGGCGGATACTGTTAGACCAACTGACAACAAACAGGAGTGGAGTTTCCTCACACAATACAATTCCCAATATAGAGAGGTAGAGGACATTATTAGAAAACATTGGGGTGTATTGAGTGTAGATAGGATTTTGGGGAGCCTTATTCCATCTACACCCTCCTTTGTATATAAAAAAGCACGCACTTTTGGGGATCAATTGGTGTGTAAGGTCCTTGACCCCCCCACCAAGCCCTCTATGTTTTGGGACGACAGGACGGGTTTTTATGCCTGTCGTCGTTGCAAGACATGTAGACAGGTGCGGACTCATTTGCGGGGGTTTTCCTCTTTTAGTTCTTCCGCGAATGGTGAGACCTTTGACATTAAGGATCTCATCACTTGCCACACCACTCATGTGGTATACGGCTTAGAGTGCCCTTGTGGCTTAATTTATATTGGAAGAACGAAGAGAACCATTGCAATACGTGTTTCAGAGCACATTGCAAATATTCAAAATGGTTATAAGGACCATAATGTCTCTTTACATTTTAAAAAGTATCACAATCAAGATCCGAGTGAGTTGAAATTTTGGGGAATCGAAAATGTCAAACAGGTCTGGAGGGGCTCAAACAGAGTAAGAGAGCTGTCCAAGCGTGAAACGTATTGGATATTTTTGACCAACTCTCTACATCCCAAAGGGCTAAACGTTGATTTAGACATCAACTGTTTTATTAGTGATTATTAACTTTTTTACCTCCCCTGTCTCATGTGATCCTTTTGTCCCTTTGGATTTGGTCGTTCAACCCTTGTTTCTTGCTTTAATATGGTTAATTTTAAATATAGAATGATGTCTTTTATGTATTATCTTAAGATAATTTTATCTAATTTTTATAATGTGTATGTGATTATCGTTATGTCTATTGAATGGTAATCACCTTTTTATTTGGATATTTTTGTTGTAATAAGTCGCTATTTATTGTAACATATCGATTATGTATGTATAGGCTATATGATCTGCCTGTGATCCGACGAGTGCCAGTTCCCTTTCGGCCCTAGGGGCGCTGTGGAAAATGGACAGTCTTGATCGGAGATGGCAGTGATTCGCTGTGTGGGCGGAAGCCAATGTTACATGATATGACTTCCGGTGAGGGCGGAAGTGATGACGAGCGGGAAGGTCCTGCGTCATCCGGCTGATTGGTGCCTCCGCCCCTTCGGTATAGTCAAATAGCGGTGACCGTACACGCGTGACCACGCCCTCAGTTGAAGTTACTTGCTAACGAAACGCGTCAGGCGTGGTCACGCGGTCACGAGGTATGACCTAGCGTCCGATGCTGAACCCGAGGCTCGCTACAGCTTGGTACCGGCGGCGAACTGTCACTACGGGGATCGGCCTCTACACGCAGGTTTATGCCTCATCCTTTACATGACAAGCTTGCTTTGTTTTATATGTTGTAAGTGCATCAGCTACTGGGGATCCTTTTGTGGGTAATAAAGTATGATTTTAGCCATGCAATATTGCCCTATGTGAGCTATTATTTTCACATGTACCACCCCTGGTGTAATTGGAACCTCCTGTGGGTCTGCCACAAGAATTGATCCGATTGAGACTGATCGAGGGCCGTTTGTCCTGGGAAATTCCTGTGGATATCGTTTTCTAAGCCTGAGATAGGCTGGTATTACAAGTCCTTGTATGACCAGATTTCTGAATTGATCCGATTGAGACTGATCGAGGGCCGTTTGTCCTGGGAAATTCCTGTGGATATCGTTTTCTAAGCCTGAGAATTGCAGGCTGGTATTACAAGTCCTTGTATGACCAGATTTCTGGTGAGTGTCTCTCATTAGGGGGAGCACGTTGGTGCGGTGGAGGGTCCAGTGCATTATATCCATTCACGGTTTCTGGGCACATTGCATGAATATATGAACATATGGACATTATCCCAGTGGACTTCACTTTATCTATTATTTATGAATTTTAGCGCTGCTAGTGTGTTTTAGTACTTCTTATTTGATTGTCACTATTATGCACCTTCATTTTATAATCTCTGTAGTAAGCTGGCAAAAATCACCTGCTCTCATTATATCCAGTATATGTACTTGTTTTTGTGTTAAGGTGATTGTAAAATCTCATGTTTCTTTTTCTTGAAATAACAAACATGTTTTACTTACCTGCTCTGTATAGCGGTTTTGCACAGGGCAGCCTGGATTCTCTTCTTCTTGGGTCCCTCTTCACTGCTCCTGGCCCCTCCCTCCTGTCGAGTGCCCCCACAGCAAGCAGCTTGCTATGGGGGAACCCGAGCCGAGCTGCAGCTCCATGTGTCTATTCAGACATGGAGCTTCTGTTCGGCCCGCCTCCTCTCTCCTGATTGGCTAACTGACTTTGATTGACAGCAGCGGGAGCCAATGGCGCTGCTGCTGTGTCTCAGTCTATCAGGAGGTAGGGTCCCGGACTCCCGAAGGGCTAGTGGACATGTAAATATTAGGGGGGCTGAAGGTAGCTGCTACACACAGAAGGCTTTTTATCTTAACGTGTAGAATGCATTAAGATAAAAAACCTTCTGACTTTACAGAAGGTTAATATAGTATAAGTGAATATAGTAAGTTGATCACTACTGCCGAAGATTATTTAATTCTGGGTCAAGCATTGCATTACACTGGGAGGGCAAGGTCAAGTCCATTCAAGGCAATAGAGGTTTGATACAACAGAAAACCCTAAAGGATTATGTAGGTTTGAGGTATCTACTGTGCCAAGTGAGAAATGTTTAGAATTTGCTTATGGTCATGGCAGGGGATGAAAAATCGTATAAAAGTGTCTACATTTGAAAGTGTAATGTTTGTAGAGACAGCTACCACAAGCAGGAATTGGCCTTTGGGCACCATGGATACATCAAGGGGTTGTGCAGGGATAGTAAGTACCATGTACAAAATCGATTATTTTACAGCTCTGCTTTTGAATATTACACATAACATTAAGGGACACAGAAGTAATATTCTACTTTAAATAAATTACAAGAAAAAACATCACATTTGTTTTCTGCAACCTACAAGAAGAAAACTCTTAATTGACAGTGACATCACCAACAAGCATGGATGAATCATTAAAAACAATAGCAACATAAAAAGTTACATGCTCCGATAGTATCTTTCTAACAACAATAAACATTTTTTAAAGAGTATTTTACGTTGCATTAAACATTTCTTTTTATTATACCAGATGTACAAGTACTTTGAACAAACTCTTTAGATATATGTCATTTTTTTGTAAAGAATGAATGCTGACTTTGTGAAGTACATACTTTCATGATAACAACTTCCAGAGTCTTCTTTCAGATATGATTGAAAGAGTGAGTTACATGTTTTTTTATGCTAAATAAAATGTATGCACTTGGCTGTGCACTAAGTTAAAATTGCATTACTGTATATCCTTGGTTTTATTCTGCCAGTGTGTGATTTATTACTTTGGTGATTAAATTACATATTTTAACTCCTTTTTTCACTGCAATTAGTAGGTTGCAATGGTTTTGATAACATAACCATCATTTCTTTTGGAACGCTGCATTCTAAGACACACATTAAAGCTGAACTTTGGTCAGATATAAAAGACACTTTTTGATGCCACTGATGTATTTTCTTTTCCAGTCCCTGTACATCAGAGCTAAAGTGTGAGAAGAGGCAGCACAAGGAGTCAATCAATTCATTTGCTGACAAGGCGCATGCTGATAGGAGGTAAAAGCGTAGAGATGTTGTGCTTCTTTTCTTTCCAGCTTTCAATCACAGGCTGGAGCAGTGTTCAGGATGACCTGAGCTCAGCATAAGTGGATTTAAACAAATAGAATGTATTGCAGAGGAAATCCCTAGATTGATACTAAATATTGCATTTAATGTTCTATTTTTTTTAATATTGTTATTTTTGGCTGGAGTTCTGCTTTAAATGTGATATATTTATAAAAAAAAACACACACACAGCAAAGATACTTTCCAACAGTACCAAGAATAGATGCACTTAAAATGGAACTCCAACCCAAACTTTTTTTCTGGCTTTGCAAAAAGAAATAGAGGAGGGGGAGGTAGTTTAGCTTGCTACCCAGTTTAAGAGCTTGACAAAGGTTTCCAACAGTAGAGCTTCACCCAAAAGGCTCCTCTTATCTGCCTCCTTCCCCCCTCTGCTGCCACATGTATCACCTTTTGGGGAGGGGCGGGGGGGGGGGGGTACCTGATTTTGACAGATACCCTTTCCCACTTCCAGCTCAGTTCATCCTGGCACACTAAGCCAAAAGTTTGCCCCCCTCCTCCCCCCAGAGCTGGCCCATTCACAAAGTGCTGCTCACTACTTTGGACATGCACAGTAGGAGCCGCAAGGCTTCAGTGTTGGTTTCCCTTAGTCAGGATGATGGTGGCAGACCCGATAGCTGATTAAAAAATTGGCTTGAGTGAGTATGCCGCTGGACCCCTGGACAGGTAAGTGCCCTAATATTAAAAGTCAGCAGCTACAGTAATTGAAGCCGCTGACTTTTCATTTTTTCTGAAGGAGTTTGGAGCTCCTCTTTAATTTGTTCTATGGATTGACTCTTTATAATAACACCATATCATCAGGCTAAAATGAGGGCCCTATGAGTAATACTCTACAGTGCTGTCTTATTTATCCCTGGTTTCTCATGACCATGCTTCTATATTTTCTGGTGTTCCATATGAGGTGTCCAACAGATAATGCCAAATATCACTAGCGCAAAGAAGGCTATTATAAGATTTCTTAGAAAATAATTAAGCTATTGCGCTAACTAGAACCCAACTGTCATTTAACAGGCACATAAGAGTGGTAGGGAACACCAGGTAAAGTGGATACAGCTCCTTTCAGATTAGGCCTTGAGATCTATTGCACATAAAAAAAACAAGCACAAGAGGGTCACTCCATCTAGGTGTAGCGACTTATTTAACCACTTGCCAACCGCCTAACAACTATTTACTGCGGCCGCTTACAGGCAAAGTGACGTAGCCCTATGTCGCTCGCCCACGAGCCTGTAGGGGACGACCGAGGGCGCGCTCCCGCCCCCGCTCATTCCCTGGGAAGCCAGCGCATGTGACCGGCGGCTCCGATGGCCGCCAGCCACTTGCGATCTCCCGCAGGAGAGGGAGAAAGACAGACGGCTGATGTAATCACAGAGGCTATGTGATCCTGCTATGTAGGATCATATTTCTCTGTCATTACATCACAAACCCCGCCCCCCACAGTTAGAATCACGCCCCTAGTGACATACTTAACCCCTTGATCACCGGTAAAATTAACCCCTTCCCTGCCAGTGTAATTTTTACAGTAACAGTGCATATTTATAGCACTGATTACTGTAGTAATGTCACTGGTACCCCCAAAAGTGTCAAAAATTTCAGTCAGGGTTCCGATCTGTCCGCCGCAATGTCGCAGTCCTGCAAAAAAAAATCTCAGATCACCGCCATTACTAGTTAAAAAAAAACAATAAAAATTACATAAATCTTTCCCGTAGTTAGTAAACGCAATAACTTTTGCGCAAACCAATCAAAATACGCTTATTGCGATTTTTTTCCAAAAATATGTAGCAGAAAACAAATTGGCCTAAAATGTTCAAAAATTTTGATTTTTACATTTTTTTTGAGAATTTCATATAAAAAAATTTGAAATTTATGGTTATTTTTTCAAAATTGTTGCTATTTTTTTGTTTATAGCGCAAAAAATAAAAATTGCACAGGTGATCAAATACCGCCAAAAGAAAGCTCTGTTTGTGGGAAAAAAAAGGACGTCAATTTCATTTGGGTACAGCATTGCACTACTGCGCAATTGGCATAAAATATGGTGAATCACCAAAAACCATAAATGGACAAATATAAATATAAATACGTCTGTGATAACGCCTTGGAGGAGGGTGAAACGCGTCAACACAATTTCCGGTCCTACGCTTGCTGTGACATCATTTCCGGTAGCGTTGGAACGCACGCTGGGACCAGGGGAGCCTGCAGCACACGCGATCTGAACGATCTCTTATACCAACTTAATGACTACACCAGCCTGCTTTTTATCATGCGAAATGCGAGTGATCCATTTTATGTTCTGAATAAACGTTTTCATTAGCAATATCACACTATTGTGAGCCTTTCCTTCCGCATATGGTCCCTATCCTGCTGAGTCTATTGGAGGTCCCTAGGTGGTTCTAATCAGCCCAAAGGATAATTGCCTGGATTCCTTACTGGACTAAGCCTGTGTGACCCTTACACAATATTGTCTAGGGGTCCATTTTGTCCGGTAAGTGTACTATCCTGGGGGAGAGGAAAGTCACTATTTGTCACCACACCATGGCAGCATGATTTTGCACAGAATTTCCAGCACTTGAGCACCTTTTGTGGACTATCTTTCACTGGCTACTTGCTGAAGCACTTTGGATTTTTATGCATTTTGGATTTTATGAATTTTTGATTGACTGTTATTATTATTTTTATGGACTTTTGTATTCACCGCACAGGGTGTATGACACTGTTTTTGTATTGATATTCATTGCACAGGGTTTTAGGATATCTGTCTCATATATTTATATTTATATTTGTCCATTTATGGTTTTTGGTGATTCACCATATTTTATGCCAATCAAAACCATTTTGCGCTGTTCTTTTGTATCATCACATTTTAGAATCCTTTTGATTTTTGCACAGCAGCACTTTGAGTTGCACTTTCAGCACCTACCATAGCACAGCATTAATTTCTATTTCTATTTCACTACTGCGCAATTGTCCATTAAAGTCACGCAGTGCCAAATCGCAAAATAGGGCCTGGTCTTTGAGCAGCCAAATGCTCCGGGGCTTAAGTGGTTAAAAAAATAGAAGACAATAAAAATGTGCTCAGTAGTTAAAGGGGATCAAGGCTTGTCATAAACCCATTAAGACCTCCATAGGATCACCATGAGGCAGCAGAACTCTGCAGGCATGTGGCTAGCTGAAGCAAAGTTCTTGAGGGAAGTACAACTGTCAGGCTTCAGGCTGGAACATAAGTAACAGCAGCTGCCAGAAGTGGCTCCAAGCAGCACCTTGGCTGGGTGATAATGACAGGAAGTGGAGGGGGTGTTGCTGCATGTTTTAGGGCAGTCAGGAGTGCCCCTTTATCAAACTATAGTTTGACATGTACTTTCATCAAGAACTCTGCTTCAACTAGCCACATGTCTTCAGAGCTCTGCAGCCTTACGGTGCTGAAGGTCTATATGGGTTTATAAAAAGCCACCTTTAACTAGTGAGTGCATTTTTATTTATTTTTTTTAATAAATCACTACACCTAGATGGAGGCGCGCTCTTGTATTTGTTGTTTATTACAAGATTTCTTCCCTGTTTTCTAGACCTGGTTGTTGAACTTTTGAATACTCAACAGATCATGATCTCTAAAGCCAAATGGAGTGTAAAATTGTAAGTTTTGTTCTTTTGTTCATTACAGAATGCAACATCTTAAATACAGTACAATGAAATAAAATGTATGTTTTTTTGCTTTCTATTCTTTTCTCATGGTGGTAGGTGGTCTTTTTTCCTGTCCTGAGTCCAGGCCACCCTAGGGTGTCCATTATGGTCTGAATTGACAGGAAACATTTTTTTTTTACTTTTTTTGTGTTGAGTTAATGATATGGATTATATATGCATATCAGGAAAATCAAAATAAAGTTTAAAGTCAGCAATGGTAGGCTCCAAGTTTTTATCAGGAAAGAGCTCTTTAAAATTAGATTATTATTTTTTAAGCAGTACCAATGCTTATTTATGTACAATTTTTAGAACAAATGCACTTAACAAATACACTAAATCAGCTTTTCTATTTTGGCCTTGCTGAACCTTTTTGATAAAAAGCTTTTTTTCTGAACAGTTATTTCCAAGTATTCATGAAGGTTATGCCATTAAAGCCTAATGAAAATTGTATCAGCATATATTTTTTTATTAGTGAAATAACAATTCAGGGACAGGAACATTCAGATACCATAAACTGGTTTACCATTGCAGGCATGTTAATTGCCTTTTGGTTCAGAAATATGGCAATGTTATATTGTGCAGTGATATCTAATGTGTAAAAATAATACATTCATAAAGGTGTTAAGCAGATTATAAAAATAAAAGCTTGGCTTAAAACATTACTACTGGATTACATTGCACAGAAGGGGAGCTTAAATGAAAGTCCCTTCAAGGGAAGTATAGAGAATTTAAAGTTACCGATAAGGCTGAATCCGATGGCTGTGAAGTCAGCTTCTTCCTAAAAGAAACTTAAGAAACTTATTAAGATAACATCAGGTAATTTATGGTGAGGTTTTTGCTGAGATTCCAGATAAAGTACAACTTTGTGATGTTTTTCCATATACTTTATGAGCATATATTTATGAACTGGAGTGCCCTTATGCTTTCAATCAGCTGCCTACCCTCAATAGACTTGCAAGAAGAAAACTTTATATTTTGATGGAGTTTCTCCTTGTGCATTGCTTCGGTACAATTATTTGCACTACATGTACTTTTTTAGGCTAGGAAACAAAGCAATTTTGTTCACTTTACCTGTACATTAACATATACAGAAAGCTATAGTATAATAGCTTAAACATAACTGTCTCCTTGTTTCTGATGCTGTAAAATGTTCTTGGCTTAGCACAAATACATGCTACTTAAAAGAGTTTTCTCAGTTAAAAAAAAAAAAAACTTTAGTTGCTTAAAAATATGTTCCATGATTTGCATGCCTTTTGCTAAATGTACTGTTTATAAATATGTCCTTACTTTACTTTTTTGGAAAATGTTTTTATGTAAATGTGGTATATGTTCAGATGGTAAGATTATCTTATATATGAAGGGAAGAATGATATCATGTTGTGGATTAATGTAAACCAAGGAGTTTCACATTTTCTTTCACCCTGTACACTTTTTTTTTTTGTTCGCTCTCTTACTCTTATAGCACATCTCTTTAGCAATCCCTCAATAGCAGTTGACTGGTAATCAGACTATTGAAGCCAAAGTTAGTTCTTACACAGTGACTATAATTTATCAAAGAAATTATGTTTAAACATTGTGTTTGAAAAATTGCTGGTGCCGTGGTAAACTGTAGGTGTGTACATCTGCTAGTGGTGAGACACAAGCTCTTTGTAAATGTGGAAGACTATGTTATTTCACCAATGCTTACTTCTGCATTCTCTGCTACCCTCTTTCAAAATTGATCACTCTGCATCTCTCATCTAATACTGCTCACCGCTGAAACTTTTGCAGCCTGAAGTCCTCTTAAAGAGGAAGTAAACCCTCCTCTGCAACTTTTACATATAGGTAAGCCTATGATAAGGCTTACCTATAGGTACTGTAAATATCTCCTAAATATGTACCGTTTAGGAGATATTTACCTTACATGCAGCCAGTGACATCACTGGTGCATTCGCTCTGAAGGAATGGCCGCTGGTGCTGTTCCTTCAGAGCCCTGTGTCGTGACCGTCGGCTCCCGCGCGCGCAGGAGTGACGTCACCGCGGCTCCAGCCAATCAGATGGCCGGATGCCGCGCCCCCGGAAGACGGGCGTCTGAACATGTCGCCCGTCATACAGGTAAGCGGGCAGCACGGCGGGGGCTCGTTCTAAGGTAAGTATTTCATAATTAAAAAAGATTGTGAAGGCGCCCAGCCCTATTTAAAAGATATTTGAACCTGCTGCCCTTTTAATTGTTAATATAACAATAAATAGATAATAAATATATGGTAAAAGGCGCTGGTAATCTCTAAAGTGCTGTGTATGGATGCTTAAATAATTTGAATTAAAAAACTTTTTCACCAAATGTAAAAACTTCAATAAAAAACAATAAAAAACAATTGTCTTGAATAATAAAGTGCAAGTGCTTACAAGCTACTGTGCAAAAATTTACATAAACCTTTTAAACAATATTAATTGTGTATCCACAAATAATTGTTACAAACTTAGTGCATCTATTAATAAATTAATGTGATCACAAAATTTTAAAGTGATTAAGGTGAAAACTGTGCTCAATAAATATTTATAGTTTAGTCCAAGTCAATTCATGCAAAAAAATTTTAGTAATATAATCGCTTGGATCTGTAGTGCTTCAAGTGTAGGAGAGTGTCACTCGTTGCCTCTTACCAGATAGGGGCAGGTCGCAAGGACCCCCAACGCTTGTGATCCCTTTCACTAGGTGGATCAGACCATTAATCGACTCCTGTCTCCAGAGTATCCTGCTCCTATTCATGCGTCACTCATACATAGAGTATACGATCCGTATGTGCATGTATAAAGATATATAAGATAGCCGGACAATAGTGTAATACTGTTGGTTTTTTAATCAACATACACAAAAAACAAATAGATGGCGCATAGACACGCGAAATGCATTGTGGTTACTGCTGATACCCGGAAACAGGAAGGAAGGGCTTTTTGACACACAGGCTGAAATACAAGCCGATTGCCGCATGTAAACAGGGAATAGGAGACGCAAAGGGGATACTGCAGATCCTTGGAGGACTCTTTTTCCTGATATCCGCAAGCAATCCATACAAATTGCCCAGTGCCAGGAGGGCACAACAAAATGTAAGAAGCCATCTATTTGTTTTTTGTGTATGTTGATTAAAAAACCAACAGTATTACACTATTGTCCGGCTATCTTATATATCTTTATACATGCACATACGGATCGTATACTCTATGTATGAGTGACGCATGAATAGGAGCAGGATACTCTGGAGACAGGAGTCGATTAATGGTCTGATCCACCTAGTGAAAGGGATCACAAGCGTTGGGGGTCCTTGCGACCTGCCCCTATCTGGTAAGAGGCAACGAGTGACACTCTCCTACACTTGAAGCACTACAGATCCAAGCGATTATATTACTAAAATTTTTTTGCATGAATTGACTTGGACTAAACTATAAATATTTATTGAGCACAGTTTTCACCTTAATCACTTTAAAATTTTGTGATCACATTAATTTATTAATAGATGCACTAAGTTTGTAACAATTATTTGTGGATACACAATTAATATTGTTTAAAAGTATTTCATAATGAGCTAGTATGCGATGCATACTAGCTCATTCTGTGTTTCTCTTTCAGGTTGAAAAAAAAAATGTTAATGGGTTTACAACCTCTTTAAGTCCTCTTTCCCTAATTCTCACAGCTTACCTGGAGTGTAAATAGCGTAGGTAGGTCTCCAGCTGCTTCTGGCAGAGGCACCAGGAGCTATGGGCTCTATGCAGCAGATGGTGAATTTGATGGCCTGGTGGGGGCAGGGGGGGGGGAGCTCTGAGCCTATCATTGACAACCACTGGTGTAAAGCAATATAAAGGTAACAAGCTGCTGGCTGTGCTTAAAAACAGGTGGATTCTCCGGACGTAGGAAAAAAAGCCCTTGTCCCTCAACAATGACACAAGGTGCCTTTCAGTGTTAATAGGGGGGCAAATTTGGTACTGGAAGAGGGGACTGTCACTTTCCTAGCTTTTCCTGGTCATAAAGGAATGCATTGATAAGGGTTTAATTTGAATCATTTGAATTCTATAGAGGAGCCCTATGCTATATTCTTTTTTATACATTGTACTGTAACTTCACATGCAGCTTTAGGCATCCCCAAGCATATAATTTCAAGCATTATATGTATTTTCAATGTTGTCCTAAGCTTCATTGATAGATAAAAGAAAAAAAAAGACATGGGGGTTCCCCCATGATTCATACCAGGCCCTTGAGGTCTGGTATGATCTTAAGGGGAAGCTCCACACAAAAATCAAGAAAAAAAGCACGGGGTATTGAGTAGTAGGGAAGTTGTCCCTCTTTAGGGTTATTTAATTGTCAAATATAATTTTGTGTCTCATTTCTAGGTGTTTTGTAAAAAAATACAAAAATAAATTACAAACAAATATTTTTGGGTTATATTTAAGGTTTTAAGGGTTATTGTTTTAGGAAAGATTTTAGAAATAATGTATATTTTCGTATGATATTTTTTAAAAGGGTATTTTAATTTTTTTATAGGGTTAGCAGTGTGAACTTGTTGGCGAAACAGCTAAAGCAGCCCCTTCAAAGCAGAATATTACTGCATACTTATGTATGCAGTATATAGTTAACTACGCAAAAAAGGATCAGCCTGTCTCCAGACACAGCTGACTGGCTCACCTTTGTAAAAAAAAAAATAGTCCTGGATTAGTGATGAGTTTCAAACCACTGCAGCTGATGTTAATAATTGCATTTTTTCCAGCTACAGAGTCATTCATATATCATAAAGCATTACCATTTCCAACATCACTGTTGGCTTGTAACAATTGCTATCTTCTAACACTGCTGCTGGCCTGCCATCCATGAACATCTCCTGCCAGAGCTGCAGACCTGCCCACATAATCATTTTTTTTAAAGGTATTTTATTAAGAAAACACACAAACACAGGTAACAAAACCAGTACAGGTACAGGAGTACAGCACAAGATGTAGAAAAATCATACAGTTCAGAATGCAGGCAGACAGAACTATAGCATACCAAATAGAACAAATCAAACAGGAGTTGCAACCAATGAAGCCAACCCCCCTGCACCCCCTCATAGTAAGTTTTTTTTTTTTTACATTCTTTTATTAGAAACAAACAGTAGCGTAACCCTTCACACAGTATAGAACTTCAGTAAAAACATAGGTACTATCCGACCATCCATAAACATAGAGCAAATCTGCTGATACAGCCCCTGCAAGAACAGCAACATCGAGAAGAAAATCCCCAGGAGAGGAGAGAGAGCACAACAGAAACGGGACCAGTGGAAACTCCCCCATACATAGTTCAAAGCCCCAAGGGCCTAAACCTCAGATGACCCCAATACCGATTCCACCCAGGAGGACCATATTTTATGAAATTTTTTTGGGCAGCCCCGAGCCAAATAGGTAAGCTTATTCATGGGGAGGGCATTATTAACCAATTCGACCCAGGCGACTACCGTAGGCTGCGTGTCTTGTTTCCATCTCAGAGCAATCAGTTTTTTGGCATAGAAAAAGAGAATGCACAACAGGGTTCTCTGGGACTGCCGAAGACCCTCCTCCTCCAGATTGCCGAGAAGGCATCTATCAGGGGAACAGATGTTCGGAAGTGCCAATTTTTCTTCCATAAAAGTACACACCCCTTTCCAAAAGGACTGAATCACCGGACACGACCAAACCATATGGAAGAAGTCCCCCCCTATCCCCCTGGCAGCGAGGGCACGATGGGGAGGGAAGCCTCCCCATCACGTACAAGCGATAAGGGATGTAATAGATTCTGTGTAGGTAGTTCAATTGGATAACCCTATCCCCCGCAGCTATCAGTCCATGTGACTGAGCACTGAGAAGATCTACCCCAATGTCCAGCTGGGGTAGATCTGCGTGCCACTTCGCCTGCAAGGCCGCCATTTTCCCTCCCCATCACCAAGAAGCAACCCATAGTATCGAGAGATGAGTTTAGCGTGGTCGGGACTCATCAGTTCCTTCTCCAGCCGAGTCGGAACCAGGTGGACCCCTCGAAGTCCAAATTGCGCTGCCACCGCATGCCTAAGTTGTTGGTACAAAAACCAGCATGTCGAGGGAACCCCCAGCTCCGCCCTCAACTCAGTGAAGGTCTTAAACGTGTGATTCACAAACAACTGATGAGTGTATTTCAGATCAAAGCCCGCCCAATGCCTAGGGTCTTCCAATTTATACAGGTCCTGCAGTCCCGGGTTATACCATAGGGGGGCGTTGGGGGATCCGTTAAAGGGGGAACCCCCCACCCTAGTATTACACATATGAGTTATCTTGCATGACATATGGATAATCCCAGCCCCTGCCCCCGGATAAGGCCCCTTCCTATATAGTGAATTCAGGAGCGCCTCGTACGATCCCATTACCGCCGCCGAGGTGGTAACCGCTGCATTCGGCAGATCAGGGAAAAACCAGGCATGAACATGTGTCAGTTGGGCGGCTAAATAATAGGCTTGGAGGTCCGGGGCCGCCAGACCCCCAGCTTGAGCAGGGAGTTTTAGCGTGCCAAGGGAAATCCTCGCCGGTTTCGCCCCCCAAATAAAAGACAGCAGCAGGGATTCAATACGAGCAAACAACCGTTTGGATAGATACACCGGGGCCTGCCAAAATAGGTAGAGGAAATGGGGTAAGTATATCATTTTGAATATATTAATCCTACCCATCAGATTGAGTGGCAGCTTGCCCCAGGTGGACAGAGTCTGCTTCAACCGCTCAGTCGGAGGATCAAGGCCTCCGAGTAAGCTCTATACCACTCGATCGGAAAGCCGTCCAACCCAGGCGTTTTATTAGCTGCAAAAGAGGAGATCGCAGCCGCAATCTCCGTTGTAGTAACAGGTCCCTCAAGAGACAGGCTATCCTCCGTCTCCTGTGGCACCACAGGGATGTCCTTCAGATAAGAAGCCAAGTCCTCCTGAGAGTAGGCGGCCCCAGAGGAGTATAAGGAGCGAAAAAAATCCAAAAAGGCCCCCTCAATCTCCGATTCCCTCTGTGCACAAGCGGTGCTGGCCATCATATACAGCAGAAATGGCCGTAACCGGATGCTCAGAGCGAGAGAGATACGCTAATATCTTACTGTTTTTATCCCCGTACTCAAACACCCTTTGCTTCTGGTAGAGCAATTTTTTCTGAGTCTTCTCTAGCAAAACTAGATCCAGTTGCCTAGCACTATCCCTCCACAAGGCATAGTTAGCGGAAGTGGGATTCCGGATGTATTCCACTTCAGCAGCCGATGCCTCCGATTGCAGAGATTCCACCCTCCATGCCCTATCCTCCCGAAGTTGTTTAATCACACCGGCCATTGTACCCCGCATGGCAGCCTTAAATGCATCCCACACGATAGCCCTCGGAGGCCGTCTCCTGATTGACCAGCCAAAAATGGGTCATCTCCTTTGCCGTAATGTTAAAAAAATGTCCTCATTAAGCCACAGGGGGCTAAGGCGCCACAAGTTGTATCCAACCGATGAGGAAAGGCTAAGCTTAATCAACAGCGGAGAATGACCCGATATGGCCCTGGGCAAGTAGGAGACAGACAGTAATCTCGAGAGCAAATCAGGAGAGACAAAACACTAATCAATCCGAGAAAGCATTTTATAGGAGGCAGAATAGCAAGAGAACTCCCTACCTGACGGGTTCCTTCACCTCCAGCAGTCCACCAGCTGGTATTTCTCCACCGAGGCCGCTAGGGAGGAGGAAGCCGATGCATCATCCGGACATCTGTCCAAAGCAGGTGACATCACTGCGTTAAAATCTCCCGCAATCAGGAGGGGGCCCTCCGCCACCTGCAGGAGTTGAGCCATCACCTTGTCCCAAAAGGCCAAAGTGAATGGAGGCGGGATATAAAGAGACAAAAATGTATAAACCACATTATCAATATGCAGCAGAACAATGACATAGCGCAGCAGAACAATGACATAGCGCCCATAAATATCTGTAACAACATGTTTCACCGAGCATTTAAGTGACCGAGTAACTAGGATGGACACTCCCCTGGCATGGTTAGAGAACATGGAATGAAAGCCATGCGCCACAAACGCCCTTTGGACCCAGTCAAATGCGTCTCTTGGAGAAATATCACTTGAGGCTTACATTTGTTCAGATAGTTAAACATCAAGGCCCTCTTCACCTTGTCATTCAGGCCCCTGACATTCCAGGACAGTACAGTTAAAGTGTCCACAGCCATTCCAGCAGGAATATCACTCCCAGTCTGATCAGCCCTCCCCGGGACCATCCAGCAGAGGGCAGCTCAACAACAGAAGTCATAGATAGCACCATATAGGAAATGTAAGGCATAGGAAGCACTTGTGAAGGGTATAAAACAGCCCCCAACCAAAAAACGAATCCCCCCACCCTGCCCGTAGCCCCAACTTGCCCGAGCTTGAACCCCAAACAAAACCAAGTCAATAAAGAAGGGTGGAAAACAGGCATAAGGGGTGTTCCTAGAGGGCTACCAAGTACTCGAACATAAGTAACGTAGCCATCCGAGGCAAATGAACAGGAGAAGAAGATATCCGTTGATCAATCGACCCATACCTCTCCACGAGTGCAATATTCCATCAAGTTAACAGATCCGCAATCCAGGGAAAGAACCCAAAAGGAAAAAAAAATAAAAGGGGGAACTTGCTGTCCTTGGATTCCTTCATGCTCTGCCCAGGGAGTCAAGCCATTGATTAGCCTCCGCAGGATCCAAGAAGAATTGAGTCTTGCCCTTATACACCACACATAGTTTAGCAGGATATAACATACTGTAGGGTAGTTGTCGTTCTCGGAGCCGCTTTTTGACATGGACAAACGCAGCTCTCTGGTTCTGGGTGGCCGCTGAGAAATCCGGAAAAATAGTAACAACTGCATTATTAAAGCGAAGATCCGGTGACTCCCTGGCCTTCCTCAAAGCTGCGTCCCTATCCCTGTAATGGAGGATCCTTGCAAGCAGGGGCCTGGGCCTGGCACCTGGAGCCAGGGCCTTAAACGGGACCCCATGGGCCCTTTCAATAGCAAAGAGCGGAGAGAACGTGTCAGGCCCCAGTGCTTGCTTCAGCCATGATTCTACAAATGTCTCCGGGTTCCTACCCTCCGCACCTTCAGGGAAACCCAGGAAACGGAGATTATTACGGTGGAGACGATCCTCCATGTCCCCCAACTTTGCCGCCTGAACTTTTTGTTCCGCCTGAATGTCTCTAAGGGCCGCAGGGATAGGGAAAACATCGTCCTCCACCACACTAATGCGCTGTTCAGCAGTAGTAACCCTCTGCCGGATCTTATGGACATCATCCTTAAGCAGGGAAAAGTCTACTCTGAGGGCATCTCTATGTGAGGCAAGGGACATGTGGCAGGTCTTAATGGCCTCCATAATTTGGGTCAGGGTAGGTTCCGGTACCTGGGAGGTGTGATGATCCCCATGCTCCGACTCGGGCCGAGCTGCTGGTGACAACGCTGGCAACTCCACACTGTCCCCCATCCAGGATGTCTGTGAGGCAGCAGCGAGCGCGCTGCCCGGGGAAGATGACCGGGCGCCATCTTGCACCTGCATCGAGGGACCCGGATCGCGATTCACGGGAGATACCGGCCGGTCTCTGCCGTACTTGACCATCTTGGCAGTAGTCCGGAGGAGGTAGGGAGGCTCAGAAGACAGTTTGGAGGAAAGTCAGGCCTCGGATGACGCAGGATTCTGTGTCGGATTAATGGTCGGCAGCGGAGCTAGGAAAGAACGCTCCTCACATCCCGGGAAGTCGGCCACGTCCCCCCCACATAATCATTTAATCACTTGCGCCCGCCCACCATACATATACTGCGGCACTCTGCTGCTGCTGGGCAAAGCGACGTACCCCTACGTCGCTCTCTCAGGCACCTGTGGGGGCGAGCGCGCGCCGTCGGCAGCGCGATCCCACCCCTGCTCATTCCCTGGGGAGCCAGTGCGTGTGACCGGCAGCTTCGATGGCTGCCGGCCACTCGCGATCTCCCACAGCAGAGGGAGAAAGACAGACGACTGATGTAAACACAGCCGTCTGTCATTCTCCCTTAAATTATCACAGAGGCTATGCGATCCTGCTATATAGGATCGCATGTCTCTGTGATGATCTCACAAGCCACACCCCCTGACAGCTAGAATCATGCCCCTAGGGACACACTTAACCCCTTGATCACCAGTAAAGTTAACCCCTTCCCTGCCAGTGTCATTTTTGCAGTAACAGTGCATATTTATAGCACTGATTACTGTAGTAATGTCACTGGTACCCCCAAAAGTGTCAAAAATGTCAGCTAGGGGTCCGATCTGTCTGCCGCAATGTCGCAGTCCCACAAAAAAAATCGCAGATCGCCGCCATTACTAGTTAAAAAAAAAAGACCTAAATCTTTCCCATAGTTAGTAAACGCAATAACTTTTGCGAAAACCAATCAAAATATGCTTATTGCGTTTTTTTTTTTTTTTACCAAAAATATGTAGCAGAAAACAAATTGGCCTAAAATGTTAAATAATTTAGATTTTGACATTTTTTTTTCGAGAATTTCATACAAAATAATGGGAAAAATATTGTTGTTTTTTCAAAATTGACGCTCTTTTTTTGTTCATAGCGCAAAAAATCAAAATCGCACAGGTGATCAAATACCACCAAAAGAAAGCTCTGTTTGTGGAAAAAAAAAAAAGGATGTAAATTTCATTTGGGTACAGCATCGCACTACTGCACAATTGTCCATTAAAGTCACGCAGTGCCAAAATATGGCCTGGTCATTGAGCAGCCAAATCCTCCGGGGCTAAAGTGGTTAAAGCTGCCTATACAGCTCACAGTTCTTTGACGCTGTCAGGGTGCCATTGCTAATGATTCTAGATTTCCTTTACAGCTGCCATGCATTTGAATTAATTTCTGCAGGGTCATTACTGCACAACACTTCAATTTTTACTTTGTATAATGCTGCTCTGGGAATATCAGGGTGCCACACCTAATGTTACTGCAGTTTTTTTTTTTTTTTTAATGTAAGGTCATTCCATAATGTTTGAGGCATAAAAATTGGAACTACCCCTATTTTATTCTCTAGGGTGTCTGCTTTCAGAAAATATATAATGTTTGGGGGATTCAATGTGATCTTCAGGGCTTTTAAGCATGTGTGCAAAAAACATTCAAAAAGGGCTCTGGCAGCAAAATGGTTAAAAGTACTTGCTGCAGGCTAGATTATGTTCTATGTCTCCCATTTTTTCAGCCTTTTCCTATGTTCCATTAATCCATAGAATTTGGGGCTATTGGCTCTCTGAAATTGATGTCTGAAAATAATGCCCTGCTGCTTGATTACTTCCATACACCCCCAGTAACCATGCCCCTCCCCCAGCACATGCCCCTGCCGTGTATCCTAGGCTCCGCTTGCCCATCTGCAGGCCCGGGACTGACATAGCTGGTGCTGCTGGGTAGAGGGGAGGGAGCAGGATGGACACACATCTTCTCTTCTCCCCTCCTTGTTGTTGACGCAGAAAGCGAGGTGTTTGACGTCACTTTTGGGTCCACCTCTCAGTGTCCCTGGCAAAATTGTCCCCGGGAACAAAATTAGTTAAAACAAAAACTGTTTAAGTTGTAAAAACCTAAAGTTACACACAATCACATACCCCCTCGCTCCCAAAAATCTTTTTTGAGGCCCTCACCCCTACATATACGCACGTATGAACGTAAATGCACATGTCGTCTACACTTGAAAAAGAGAGAGCAATATTTCTATCACCAGATCTCCTCTATAACATTAAACTGATGACCTATAGGGGGCTTTTAAAATGTCACCTATGGAAAATATAAGGTACTGAAGTTTGCCACAATGTCACCAAGTTGGACATGTTGGGTATCTATTTACTCGATATAACCTCCTCTTTTATATTTGACCATACATTGGGTGATTTATTGTGTTTGCATGCCCTAAAATTAAAGTGATTTTAAAGTCTCATTTATTTATTTATTTAGTTAAATAACAAACATGTTATACTTACCTGCTCTGTGCAGTTGGTTTTGCACAGAGTGGCCCAGATCCTCCTCTTCTCGGGTCCCTCTTCTGTGCTCCTGGCCCCTCCTGTTTGTTTAGTGCTCCCAAAGCAAGCAGCTTGTTATGAGGGCAACCCAACTGAGTCACAACTCTGTGTGTCCATTTAGACACAGAGCCGTGAAATGGCCCCCCTTCTTTCCCTAGGTTGGCTAACTAACTTTGATTGACAGCAGCGGGAGCCAATTGCGCTGCGCTGATGTCTCAGCCAATGAGGAGGGGAGTCCAAGGTAGCTGAGACATTCCTGCAACATAGCTGGAAAGAGATTGGCTCAGGTAAGTATTAGGGGGGCTGAGGGGGGCTGCTGCACACAAAAGGTTTTTTAATCCTAATGCATAGAAGGCATTAAAGGGTAACTCCACTTTCGTGGCGAAAAAAATAGCATATAGAGATAAAAACAATATAGCATGTACAATTGCGACACAAATCATATTGTAAGTGAATGTTATTAAAAATGACCTTTCCTTTTCAATCTGTAACTGTTGTCATTTTCTGGAAATGCAATGCAATATGGCTACCTGGAGCTGTTCTGTTCACAGAACATGTACTGACCACACCCCAGAAACATAATTTCCTGCTTGTGTGATTGGCTCACCAATTTTCCCAGAAGTCTGCCTAATATACAAGTCAAATTTCAGGCATCCCCTGCAACAAAAATTTCATTTTTGGTGAAATAATTCCAATAGGATCACGTCTAAAGGGATGCAGGCCCAGCAGCTTTCTTCATTAGAGCTTTGCAGCTGCCAAAGCTGTTAGATAATTATGAAACCACTCCCATTAGACCCACTCAGCACAGAGGCACAAAGGAACAAACAATGATTTTTTTCAGAATGACTAAGGCTGGCCATACACTATACAATTTTCTTGTTCAACTTTCCTTTAGATTTACCAAAACCATGTAATATAGGGTCAAACCTAAACACTTTCAATTTGTATGCAGTCAGGCAGGCCCTTGCACTACGTAGTTTAAGGTAAAGGCCCGTACACACGTACCGATCGTCGGCATACAAACGTCGGTGGACGAAGGATCTGCCGATTGTACGCGTGTTAGTATGGTGCCTCCGACAGATGTCTGCGCACAATCCGCGGACAAAAGTCTTTCTTGCAAACATGAAAATTTTTGTATGCCGACACCAGAACGGACGATTGTTCGCCTGTCAGTACACAATTCGGCCGACACACAGCTACAAATCCCAACACGCATGATCAAACCAAATGAGTTCCCGGAAGAATTTTCTCTAGTAAACTCAACATTTTATTCAGAAAGAACTTTCGGCTCGCGGAAGTCCAAGAAATAGGTGAAATGCGGAGCACATGCTCATCTTGATAAATGTGAGAAGAAGGAAGATGCTGCTCATAATGCCATACTTTTCTAATAAAAAGGCATGTGTTCTGTTATGATGAAGATAATGTTTGTCTATTCTATCTGTTTTATCAAATTTTAGAATTAAATAATTTGAACTCTTCACCATTATTTTTGTATTTTCACACCAAAGATCTAACTATTGATATGACCCTTTATTCTTGTATGAATTAATGTCTAAAACATATTTTTCAGGTTATGCACAATATTAAACATGTTAACAAATTCAGATAGGCCATTTTTTATTTTCATTTTCTTTATTTTTTGTATCTCAGCAAAAAAAAAACAAAGCAAACATCAATACTTTCCGTATAATAAACTAAACATAAAAAAGGTCCATTTGGACAAAATTAAACTAGAAACTGGCAAACAGGGGTAAAATAAATAATAGGGGGTTACAAAAATTAAAGTTGCTGGTAACTGAAATCAGGTTGCCATGAGGGCAGGTTTGGATCCTGCTGGCCATATTGCCACTGGCCATGTGGCATTTGGCGAGGTGGTGGGTGTTGTGGAGGTGGAGGTGGAGGTGGAGGTGGAGGGCACGGGTGCTCCTGGCATGCATGGCTGTGCTCAGTAAGTATGCCGTTTTCAGCCTTTTGCAGCACATCGAGGATGATTTTTCTGGCATACTGACACTGCCTGAGGTCCACCTTATCCAAAATTTTTGCCGTCATGTTGCCGAAGGACTCATTGGCCTCCGGTTTCCGACGTAGGGCTATGGTGGCCTCCTGGATAAACTCGTCGGTGATGTCATCCACGTGCTTCCTCTTTTGCCTCCGTTTGGCAGGAGGAGGTGGTGGTGGAAAGAGTTCAACAGGCTCCTCAGGCTCCGCAGGCTCCCCAGGCTCCTGGCTGCAACCTGGCTCCTCCTCAGTGACACTTCCCTGTTGATGAAATGAACAATTGATTAGAATGTTATAGTGTATATAAAAATGCATGTTTGTTATATTATTGTGAACAAATAGCAGACTTTACATACAGTGGCGTATCTAGGGTCTCCAGTGCCCTTGTTGAGGAGCTGTATTTGGCAACAACCCCCCCCCCCCCAAGATCAATGTAAAACTGTAACCCACCCCCCCAAAAAAAAATTTAAGGGCATTAAAAGTTTCTAATTTGCCCCTTGTTTGCCCAGTGTAGAGCTCTCTAGTGGGCAATCATTGTCTCAGGTGTGAAAAAGAAAGAGAGGGTTGAGAGATAGAGAGAGGGAGAGAAAGAGGGGGTGTGAGAGAGAGAGGAGGGGGGTTGCAGAGAGAGAGAGGGGCCTGAACTTGCAGAGGGCTTGATGTAGGGCATTGAGGGTGAAGCAGTGCAGGGAAACAGGAATAAGGAAGCCACCTGCCTTGCTGACCCAGAGTGAGAGACCAGAGACATGGAAGCAAGGATGGATGGATCATTTGCAGGAGCTGTTAGTTTTGTATTAAAAAAGGTTGAGCCAGAGGAATGCTGAGGCTACAGCAGTGTTTGTTAGGACCAGAGGTGTGCTGGGGATGCAGCAGTGTTTGTAAGACCGGAGGGGTGCTGGGGATGCAGTGAGAGGCAGTCTCAGTCTCCTGGTCTTTTGGCTCAGCTGCTCTCAATGTTTTACACCTGCATGAAGCAGCTCTCAATGTTTTACACCTGCATGAATCCGCCTGCAAACTGGGGGTTCTGGGGTGTGCAGGCTGAGTGGATTGTTAAAATAAACAATAAAACAATGCCAATGTTTTTGTGACCCACCCCCCTTGGCCTGCGCCCCTGGCGGTTGCCTGTCATGCCAACCCCTTGCTATGCCCGTTTACATAAAGGGTCAATTATGGTTTAGCTTATAATTTTGTTACATGATTACATTTTAGCAGACAATATATTGTGAAATGCCATACCTGAGTAAAACTCTCCTCCAGGAAATCCTCATCCTGGCTTGGATCAACCGACACTGAGCCCTCTGCCGAAGTAGAAGGCAGTGTTGAAATTGACAGCCTGGATTCCATGGTGTCTGCCAGGAATCGCATGTTATCATAGTACCACAGCCGTGGTACATATACATTCCGTGCACCTGCTCCAGACTGGGTGGACTCCTCTATTTTTTTTAACTCCCGCCTGTAGGCAGTGCGAATACTGTTTATTTTTTTGCGGATATAAGTAAAATTTGCCCCAGGACAGACGGGCTTGTAGAAGGCCACCAAATGTTCCATGGCCTGTTTTCTGAGTTTTCTATTTTTATAATCTGCGGACTTGACTTGCCACAAACACGGCAGTTGCCTGAATTCATCAATGAAACTGATGAGAAAGTTGTGGGTGGTGAAATTGTCCACCATATTGCAGGACAGTATATGCCTGCAAGACACAAAACAACACAAAACATATTAAAATAGCATGTATTTTGGCACATAATAAAGATATTCCTAATAAAAGCTGTATAGGGCCCAAAACACACACTTTCTATTAAAAGAGTCGTACCTTTGTTTGTGGGGAAAAGTCGTGATTCGCCGCTCGATCGTGCTCCAACTCTCGATATGTCCGCTAGCGAATCGTCGGCCGAACGATCTGGCGTCCTTTAAATACAGCGCAGGCGTCAACTCCTCCTCCAGTGGCGGGCTTGTGCAGGGGTGTGTACGTGCCGAAGATCAGGCCTACATGCGGCACTCACACCTGAGGCAGTGGAATAATCATTGTTTAATTACGAACCATGTCTCAACAATCTGGGAGCTCAATTAGTGGGGGCCGAAGTGATTGGGCCACCCGAAAATCAAGGGCTACACCCATGTCAAAGCCAGAAATGGTGGAGATGGTCTCCATTTTAGAAAAAATGGATTACGATGGAAAGTTGGCAAATTACGATCGGCCCAATGCCAGGAAAGATGGCATCATGGACAAGGTGGTGGCCTGTTTGGTCAAAAAATTCGGTGTCGAGCGATCGAAAGATCAGATTCGGAAACGATGGTCTGACCTCAAACACCGTGAGCAGGATCAGCTTTCCCAAATCCATCGGATTTTGAAAAAAAGTAAGTTTTATTTTTTCTTTATTTTTTTAATCATGCAATATGTTTTTTATAATTTGGTGTATGTTGTATTAACATGTCTAGATTATAATGTCTATGTAAAAAGTTAGATTACTCATTTTAGTTGTCATGTCGTGATTTGATCGATCTATTGTTGATGTTTTAGTATATGACATTAAAAGTCAGGAAGCCATAGTTAAAAATATATGTATTGTGTTGCAACGAACGTTCTTTCCTGCACGAATCTTCTCAGCAAACATTCCTATTAATCACAGATTATTATTCAAACCTTTAAATAGGAGAAAAACGTAAACTCCGTGCCAAACTATGGGAAAGGAGGAGGAGAGGTTTGGCAGCTCCATCGGCAGTTGTGGAAGAAGAGGAGGACATGGGCCCAGATGGTGGCACAGATTCCACTAAAGGTAATTGGTTCCTATGCACTGTCAAACATTAATGTACCATATTTTTCGTAGATAACCATGTACATGTCTTCATATTTGTTACTAAAAGAGCTATCAAGCAGGGCACCATGTCCTAACAAATGTACCTCTTGTGACTTTTATGATATGGCCAATGTTTTGTATTATGTAGATGAAGACATTATGCCTGAGGTGATTCTGGTGGAGCCAACAAGTGACCAGACACCAGAGCAACAAGAAGGTTGGTAGTCACAGATTTTTGTGTAGTGGGATCATAGAAATATGTGTATTTGCAATGATTGTTTAACCTTATATTCTTGTATTCCCTTACAAATTTACATTGCAGATGTTGCATCATGCCAGGATGTGGCATCCCCAGCCATGTCAGAACCCCGATCTCCTGGCAACTTGCCAAGCAGCATGGAAGCCACTTCCGAAACTGTGGAGGAACCAGGACCAAGTGTCCAAGAGCCAATTGTGTGCCCACGTAGGTTTTTTCAGAATGATTTTTATCAGTGTTATTTTTAGCCTCCAATTTACAACACTAGTTCCCTATGGGAGCCTCTTTATTTGAATGGAAGTCGCACCGTAAGTCGGATCAGGATGCTCTGACTTGCGGGGCCACTTGCGTTGTGAAGATTTTTGAGGGGGAACTACACCAAAAAATTGAAGAACCCACCGTGGGTGTCCCCCCAAGTTCACAACCAGGCCTTTTGTGTGTGGTATTGAGTTTGAGGGTATGCCCACAACAAAAAGACAGCGTGGGTTACCCCCAAAACCCCTACCAGACCCTTATACAAGCATGCAGCTTGTCAGGCCAGGAAAGAGAACGAGCAAGCGGACCAAACACCCCCTGGACCACAGCAGGACACATGCCCTCAACATGGGGGGGTTTTGTTGCTTTGGGCCAGGGGGCCTCTGCACCGCACACCCAAAAGCACCTTACTCCCATGTAGAGGAGGACAAGAGCCTCATCCCCACAACCCTGTCTGGTGGTTTTGGGGGGTCATGTGGCCAGGGGGTTCCTAGGACTTTGGAAGCAACCTTTAACAAAGGGTGGCCCCCAGATCCCAGACCCCAATCACTATGTGAATGGGTATGGGGTACATAGTACCCCTACACATTAACCACATAAATGGAAGTGTATGTGAATAACGACAGGAGACGTTTATGAAATGTTCTTAAAGATCTTCATCCGGTCTTCTCCACTCTGCTCTTTGGATCTTCTCCTCTCCAGTCTTCTGCTGTCCAATCTTCTGCTCTTATGTTGTCTGCTCTTTTGCCCTAGGCTCTTCTTCTTCCTCCTGTCCTCCTCCAATGCTGTTGCCGTGCATTCTGCCCGTCTCTGGTCTCTGCATCTTAATATATATACATTACAACCATGCCCTCACAATGACGTCATCATGCGTTCACACCCCTAATGAATATATAGTAAGCTCAGGAGACCGGCAGAATCATCAGCAACAGCATTGGAGGAGGTCAGGAGGAAGATGAAGAGCCTAGGGCAAAAGAGCATAAGAACAGGGTAGGTATTAACTCGAGAGGAATTTAAAGATTACCTGCACACCAAATGTTTCTATATTATGACCTCATGTAGGTGATTCACATTGACTCCGTTGTATTTTATTTTCCAGATCATGTATTACATACTTGCACATTGGCCAAATTGACCCGTGAGGCTCTTCAATGCTGCTTAGACCTCGAGCAAATAAAAGAGACTGCAACGGCATTGCAAGGAAAGATGCGTGATTTTGTGGACATGCTTGCCAAATTTTAAAAAAAATTATTTTAAAATTTTTTACTGTTTGTATTGGGATGTTCCCATTTTTATATAATATTTTATGCCAGTTTTATGACACTCAGATGTTAAAGAGTGTACCCAAGTTTGGGAAAAGCACTTTCCAACACCCTAACCCTAACCCTAACCCTAACCCTAACCCTGTGAATGTTTGATACTAAAACATTTTTACATTCAACAATGTGTGTTCAATTCTTTATTAGACTTTCGTTGGGGGGTCGAGGTCTAAAGCTGTGTAAAGAAGCACTAAATGTATGATGGCTGTCCTATTCACATATTTACATGTTAATGAAAGCATTTTGGACACTGCCATATGCAAGTTGCTGGAGGTGTCAATGAAATGTTAAAGATACCCCCAGTTTTAACGCATATCACAGTGCGATCTGACATTTCACACAGGATCGGATCACACAAGTTTGAACGACTGTGCGATCCTATCCTGATGCGGCTGAATAAATGCATCATGTGCGACTTTTGTGCGAGTGCAGTGCAAATTGAGCCATACAAACTGTATAGCTGATTTTCGCATGAACATCTGATCGCATGTAATAAAGGAGCAGTGCGCTACGATATTACATGCCATCAGATGTGCAGTGTGAATTGAGACATACACTTTGTATGGCTACATTCGCACTGAACACGCATACAAGTCGCACATGACCCTTTATTTCTGATGTATCTGGATTGGATCGCACAGTGCTTAACACTTGTGGAATACAATCCTGTGGAAAAAGTAAGTGGCGGGTCACCCTTATGCAATGCTGGAAGGCTGCAAAGTCGCAGACTTCCCGCATCGCATAAGTGTGACTCAACACTCAAGGTACTAGCAGTCCTAGGATTCAATATGGCATTGATATTGCCAGTAGCAATCAGTGTAGGGAGATCAGTGTAATCTATAGTGTATTGCTTGTTCGTTGCTCTAGTTCACTTTCCATTACCTATATATATATAACACTTTGAGATGAACAATGATCAAGTTTCACATAACACTGACATATCCTAACATTGGTGGGCAGTGAGAAGGATGTCATAAATGAACACAACATAACAGGTGTAGGTACTTTGTTAATACCCTAATGTATTATCTGAAATATATAGTATGGGCAACTTCTGGACAATGAACACCAATATAAGGTGACATTAGATGAACCTTGGGTGTGACCTAGTTCTCAATGTGACAGGGTTTGTGTACATTTTGTGGGGTGCAGAAGGCCCTTGTATTTACACCACTGGCTAAAAAATAACACATGGCCATCATCACTTTGGATCAGCTGGTGAGAGACTACAGTCAAGAAACACACTGATGAATGTATTAACCCTTCCAAAGTCACACATATATAACACATGATTAACCCAAATAATTGTGTTTGGCATATGTGCCCAAATGATTATAATCCACAATACAGAATCATTGCAATTTTTGTTTAATGTGTTGAAAAATAATATATCTCTGACATTTATCTTGTGTGTCCAATCTTTAACAAGATTAATGTGTTTGTGACAGTGATTGCTGCCAGGACACAGCTCCTCTCCCCACGAAATAGTCCAGATATTCCTGGCGGATCTGACGGGCCCTGTGTGATGCCAATGCTGACCGTCCAACTTCCATTGACGGCATGGACTCCACTTGGTTAGAAGGTTGGGCCTCTCCACTTGTACCTGGCATAGCAGGGTCAGTATCCAGTTGCTGCAATACATAATTTTGTGCATTCCTGCGTAGGAAGTTGTGCAAAATGCAGCAACACAAGACCACATTATCCACTTTGTACAGTGCCAGGTTTATGGACGTCAGGAATATCCGGAACCGGTTGGCCATTATCCCGAAGGCATTCTCCACAACTCTGCGAGCTCTGGACAACCGGTAGTTGTAAATCCTTTGGTCTGGGGTGAGGTTCCTCTGAGGGTAGGGCTTCATGAGATGCTCCCCAAGCGCAAAAGCCTCATCTGCGATAAACACAAAGCTCATACCCTCAACAGTTTGCTCCCTGGATGGCAGGTTCAGAGTGCCGTTCTTTAGACGACGAGCGAACTCCGTCTGATCAATAACTCCCCCATCCGAATTGCGGCCATTTTTGCCAATATCCAAAAAAATAAACTCATAGTTTGCATTAACTATGGCTAGCATGACTATACTAAAAAAACCTTTATAATTATAATAAAATGTGCCGGAATTCGGAGGGGGGACAATGCGGACGTGCTTCCCATCAATAGCACCCCCACAATTGGGAAAATTCCACTTCTCCAGAAATTGATCAGAAATCTCCAGCCATTGCTCTGCGTTTGAAGGAAACTGTGGGGAAAAAAAAAAAAAAAAAAATTAGTGCTTGAGCACATCACATTATTAATTACACACACAGTTGTCTGTTAAATGCTTATGCAACTTGCTAAAAAAATATACAACAGGAAGGCAAAGGTTTGGATATGGGGATGTAACATCTACATACATTTATTTTCAACCTCCTATTGTTCTTATATTGTAAAGGGCCATACACACTAGAAGATTCTCTGAAGACTTTTTCGTGCAGATTTACCTTTTCTATGTAGTGCAAGGGCCTACCAGATTGCATAGGATTTGAAAGTGTTTGTTGGACCTCATATTATTTGGTTTTGGTAAATCGGAAGGATAAATTGTTCTGACAATCTTCTAGTGTGTATGGCCCATTATACTCACCAGCTAGAGCTGAGATTTACAAACTACGGCCCTCCAGCTGTTGCAGAACTACACATCCCATGAGGCCTTGTAATTCTCTGACATTCACAGACATGACTAGGCATGATGGAAATTGAAGTTCGTGAACAACTGGTGGGCCATAGTTTGAAGACCTCTGAACTTGAGCTTTGGTATATGCTGACTTTGAGATTTAGCATGTGGGTGGGGGATGGGTAAGTAAAACTGGGCATTTATACATCAATAAGGGCTTGTGGTCAGTGAAGGTTTTAACATCATTACATAAACATACAGAATCATAGGTGGGAATGGATGGACTGATGTATTTTAGATAAATCATTAACTAGGTACTAAAACATTGGCCAAGGAATAATTGTTTGAGGGAAAGCAATAAAATGACCCAAATTCAAAATACTGTTAACAGGCAATGCGTTTAGGGACACATAGGAGAGAATGGTGGGGTGGTTAGTGGGTAATTTTACAAATGGTTAAAGATAATCTACATCTTTACTACTATGTGCATGCGGACAGAGGGTAGTTTACAAATAATGGCCTGTGTCAATTGCTGTACATCCAAAAACATCATAATTCGGGTGAAACTAGTAATACATGTAATGTAATGTAAAAAATCAAACATACCTTGATATAGTCCTTCTGCAAGACCTTGATGATGGCAGAGCAGGTCTCAGGGATGATGATACCAAGTGCTTGGGGGGAGATGCCTGTGGTGAACTTCAGATCCTGCAGGCTTCTCCCTGTTGCAAGATACCTCAACGTCGCAATTAACCTTTGCTCAGGAGTAATTGCAAGCCGCATACAAGTATCCTGCTTCAGAATATAGGGGGACACCAGGGCAAGAAGACGGTAAAAGATGGGATCCGTCATCCTCAAATAATTCCTGAAGTCATCAGGATTATTTTCCTGGAGCTCCCTCAGCAAGGACATATGAGAAAATTGATCACGGTTAAGCAACCAATTTTTCGTCCAGGAGGTCCGCTTCTTCTTCCTATTGCTCGTACGTCGTCTCAGAGCCAAAACTCCAACACTAACGACAGCAACGGACGAATTCACGGTCGCCATAATAAATTCTCGAACGATGTCTCGGAAAATAGCGAAATGTCGTCAACCAAACAAATGCTACCGAAATCAGCGCGAGATGCCCAGAAGGGTCACGGCCAAACACTCACTTCCTCTTTTGTAGCGGCGAACGTGCGTGGAACGTAGTGACGTCATTTTCTGTCGGAAAACAAATGTCCTGGGCAAGTTTAGAGCACTTTTCAACAGACAAACAACAAACACACCAGCCGCGAACATTTGTAGGACGTTCTGTCGGCCGACGATCGGTACGTGTGTACGGGGCTTAAATCTAAAGGAAATTGAATAAGAAAATTGTATAGTGTATGGCCAGCCTAAAGGTAGGAATCTGCAACAAAGTTTGTTAAAATCCTTGTAATGTTAAGTAGTGTTGAGCGAACACGGACTGTATTATTCGTGTTCGTACCGAATAATTGGATTTTTGTTACCCGAACACGAACACGGACACTTTACTGTATATTCGGGTAAAAATCTGTGTTCGGTCGTTTTATTTCCGGGTTTTGCATGCTTTGGCACTCTTTTCATGGCGGGCTTTCAACAGCCAATCAACAATCGTTTAACTGGTGTGCCTTAAGCCATCCCAGCCATGCCTGCAAATGTCTCAGTAGCTGTGATTGGCCGTCTGAAGCATGTGACCAAGTCTTTATAAGTTCGAGGCAGCCGCAGCGGCGTCATTATGCTGCTTAGATCAGGGACAGAGCACACATCAACGTGCTGGCTGCTGATTAGGGAAAGATAGGCAGGAAAAAACCATTTGTGTCTGGATAGAATTGAGGGACAGGTCGGAGTGTTTAGGCAGGGCGAGTTGTAGGCATTTTAGGGATAGAGTCTGCTGAATTATAGGGACAGTGTCTTCTGCAAACTACAATCGATATTGCTGTGTGGGGGGTGGGGTCTGCACTCAATCCTGATCTACGATCTCTTCTCAATCCTGTTAGGGAGAGGCTGCTGCTGAATTTTAGGGTCAGAGTGTTCTACAAACTACAATCGATATTGCTGTGTGGGGTGGGGTCTGCACTTAGTTCTCCTGATCTACGATCTCTTCTCAATCCTGTTAGGGACAGAGTCTGCTGAATTTTAGGGAAACTGTGTTCTACAAACTACAATCGATATTGCAGTGTGGTGTGGGATAGGAGATAGGCAGGTGTCAGTGATCCACATCCATTTTTCTGTGTGTGGGCTGCAGTGAACACAATCTTTTTGGGGTGCAGTGAACACAATCCTTTTGGAGTGCAGTGAACAAAATCTTTGTGGGGTGCAGTGAACAAAACCTTTGTGGGGGTACAGTGAACACAATCTTTGTGGGGTGCAGTGAAGACAATCCTTGTGGGGTGCAGTGAAGACAATCCTTGTGGGGTGCAGTGAACAAAATCTTTGGGGGGTACAGTGAACACAGTCTTTGTGGGGTGCAGAGAAGACAATCCTTGTGGGGTGCAGTGAACAAAATCTTTGGGGGGGTACAGTGAACACAATCTTTGTGGGGTGCAGTGAACAAAACCTTTGTGGGGTGCAGTGAACACAATCTTTGTGGGGTGCAGTGAAGACAATCCTTGTGGGGTGCAGTGAACAAAATCTTTGGGGGGTACAGTGAACACAATCTTTGTGGGGTGCAGTGAACAAAACCTTTGTGGGGTACAGTGAACACAATCTTTGTGGGGTGCAGTGAACAAAACCTTTGTAGGGTACAGTGAACACAATCTTTGTGGGGTGCAGTGAAGACAATCCTTTTGGAGTGCAGTGAACACAATCTTTGTGGGGTACAGTGAACACAATCTTTGTGGGGTGCAGTGAACAAAACCTTTGTGGGGTACAGTGAACACAATCTTTGTGGGGTGCAGTGAACACAATCTTTGTGGGGTGCAGTGAACAAAACCTTTGTGGGGTGCAGTGAACACAACCTTTGTGGGGTACAGTGAACACAATCTTTGTGGGGTGCAGTGAACAAAACCTTTGTGGGGTACAGTGAACACAATCTTTGTGGGGTACAGTGAACACAATCTTTGTGGGGTGCAGTGAACAAAACCTTTGTGGGGTACAGTGAACACAATCTTTGTGGGGTGCAGTGAACAAAACCTTTGTGGGGTACAGTGAACACAATCTTTGTGGGGTGCAGTGAAGACAATCCTTTTGGAGTGCAGTGAACAAAATCTTTGTGGGGTACAGTGAACACAATCTTTGTGGGGTGCAGTGAACAAAATCTTTGTGGGGTACAGTGAACACAATCTTTGTGGGGTGCAGTGAAGACAATCCTTGTGGGGTGCAGTGAACAAAACCTTTGTGGGGAACAGTGAACACAATCTTTGTGGGGTACAGTGAACACAATCTTTGTGGGGTGCAGTGAACAAAACCTTTGTGGGGTACAGTGAACACAATCTTTGTGGGGTGCAGTGAACAAAACCTTTATGGGGTACAGTGAAGACAATCTTTGTGGGGTGCAGTGAAGACAATCCTTTTGGAGTGCAGTGAACAAAATCCTTGTGGGGTACAGTGAACACAATCTTTGTGGGGTGCAGTGAACAAAATCTTTGTGGGGTACAGTGAACACAATCTTTGTGGGGTGCAGTGAAGACAATCCTTGTGGGGTGCAGTGAAGACAATCCTTGTGGGGTGCAGTGAACAAAATCTTTGGGGGGTACAGTGAACACAATCTTTGTGGGGTGCAGTGAACAAAACCTTTGTGGGGTACAGTGAACACAATCTTTGTGGGGTGCAGTGAACAAAACCTTTGTGGGGTACAGTGAACAAAACCTTTGTGGGGTGCAGTGAACACAACCTTTGTGGGGTACAGTGAACACAATCTTTGTGGGGTGCAGTGAACAAAACCTTTGTGGGGTACAGTGAACACAATCTTTGTGGGGTACAGTGAACACAATCTTTGTGGGGTGCAGTGAACAAAACCTTTGTGGGGTACAGTGAACACAATCTTTGTGGGGTGCAGTGAACAAAACCTTTGTGGGGTACAGTGAACACAATCTTTGTGGGGTGCAGTGAAGACAATCCTTTTGGAGTGCAGTGAACAAAATCTTTGTGGGGTACAGTGAACACAATCTTTGTGGGTTGCAGTGAACAAAATCTTTGTGGGGTACAGTGAACACAATCTTTGTGGGGTGCAGTGAAGACAATCCTTTTGGAGTGCAGTGAACACAATCTTTGTGGGGTACAGTGAACACAATCTTTGTGGGGTGCAGTGAACAAAACCTTTGTGGGGTACAGTGAACACAATCTTTGTGGGGTGCAGTGAACACAATCTTTGTGGGGTGCAGTGAACAAAACCTTTGTGGGGTGCAGTGAACACAACCTTTGTGGGGTACAGTGAACACAATCTTTGTGGGGTGCAGTGAACAAAACCTTTGTGGGGTACAGTGAACACAATCTTTGTGGGGTACAGTGAACACAATCTTTGTGGGGTGCAGTGAACAAAACCTTTGTGGGGTGCAGTGAACACAATCTTTGTGGGGTGCAGTGAACAAAACCTTTGTGGGGTGCAGTGAACACAACCTTTGTGGGGTACAGTGAACACAATCTTTGTGAGGTGCAGTGAAGACAATCCTTGTGGGGTGCAGTGAAGACAATCCTTGTGGGGTGCAGTGAACAAAATCTTTGGGGGGTACAGTGAACACAATTTTTGTGGGGTGCAGTGAACAAAACCTTTGTGGGGTACAGTGAACACAATCTTTGTGGGGTGCAGTGAACAAAACCTTTGTGGGGTACAGTGAACACAATCTTTGTGGGGTGCAGTGAAGACAATCCTTTTGGAATGCAGTGAACAAAATCTTTGTGGGGTACAGTGAACACAATCTTTGTGGGGTGCAGTGAAGACAATCCTTGTGGGGTGCAGTGAAGACAATCCTTGTGGGGTGCAGTGAACAAAATCTTTGGGGGGTACAGTGAACACAATCTTTGTGGGGTGCAGTGAACAAAACCTTTGTGGGGCACAGTGAACACAATCTTTGTGGGGTGCAGTGAACAAAACCTTTGTGGGGTACAGAGAACACAATCTTTGTGGGGTGCAGTGAAGACAATCCTTTTGGAGTGCAGTGAACACAATCTTTGTGGGGTGCAGTGAACAAAACCTTTGTGGGGTACAGTGAACACAATCTTTGTGGGGTACAGTGAACACAATCTTTGTGGGGTACAGTGAACACAATCTCATACTTCTGAAGCTTTGAGGGTGCTGCCTGTTCTATACTCCTCCTCCTCCTCCTCATCCATCCTTTTAGGTGTACAAACAATAGTAATTGGGGCCTAGTGTGCTTCTGTACGTGTGAAAAACATACACTTTTTTTTGATCATATTTCCTATTCCGCTATTCAATAAAAACCTTTGGGGCTCAATTAAATTGCGGAATAGTCTGTGTCGGTACGTGTGAGATCCACCTTTCCAAGTTTTTGGGGTTCATCTCATACTTCTGAAGCTTTGAGGGTGCTGCCTGTTCTATACTCCTCCTCCTCCTCCTCCTCATCCATCCTTTTAGGTGTACAAACAATAGTAATTGGGGCCTAGTGTGCTTCTGTACGTGTGAAAAACATACACTTTTTTTTGATCATATTTCCTATTCCGCTATTCAATAAAAACCTTTGGGGCTCAATTAAATTGCGGAATAGTCTGTGTCGGTACGTGTGAGATCCACCTTTCCAAGTTTTTGGGGTTCATCTCATACTTCTGAAGCTTTGAGGGTGCTGCCTGTTCTATACTCCTCCTCCTCCTCCTCCTCCTCCTCCTCATCCATCCTTTTAGGTGTACAAACAATAGTAATTGGGGCCTAGTGTGCTTCTGTACGTGTGAAAAACATACACTTTTTTTTGATCATATTTCCTATTCCGCTATTCAATAAAAACCTTTGGGGCTCAATTAAATTGCGGAATAGTCTGTGTCGGTACGTGTGAGATCCACCTTTCCAAGTTTTTGGGGTTCATCTCATACTTCTGAAGCTTTGAGGGTGCTGCCTGTTCTATACTCCTCCTCCTCCTCCTCCTCATCCATCCTTTTAGGTGTACAAACAATAGTAATTGGGGCCTAGTGTGCTTCTGTACGTGTGAAAAACATACACTTTTTTTTGATCATATTTCCTATTCCGCTATTCAATAAAAACCTTTGGGGCTCAATTAAATTGCGGAATAGTCTGTGTCGGTACGTGTGAGATCCACCTTTCCAAGTTTTTGGGGTTCATCTCATACTTCTGAAGCTTTGAGGGTGCTGCCTGTTCTATACTCCTCCTCCTCCTCCTCCTCCTCCTCCTCATCCATCCTTTTAGGTGTACAAACAATAGTAATTGGGGCCTAGTGTGCTTCTGTACGTGTGAAAAACATACACTTTTTTTTGATCATATTTCCTATTCCGCTATTCAATAAAAACCTTTGGGGCTCAATTAAATTGCGGAATAGTCTGTGTCGGTACGTGTGAGATCCACCTTTCCAAGTTTTTGGGGTTCATCTCATACTTCTGAAGATTTGAGGGTGCTGCCTGTTCCATACTCCTCTTCCTCATCCTCCCTTTAGGGTAGGAAAAAATTTAATCGGGCCTAGTCTGTGTTTGTACGTGTGAGATACACAGTTTTTTATCCTATTCCGCTATTCAATACACACCCTTTTGGTGTAAAAAACATTAAATTGCGGCATAGTTTGCATATTTGACTGTGAGATACACCCGTGCGATACTGTTGTTCTTTTGTTCCGCTATTCAGTAAAGACCTTTCTAGGGCAAGATCTTAAATTTCAGAAATATGAGGAGAGCGTCAAATAGGGGCCGTGGCCTGGGTCGTGGTGGTGCTGCTGCTAGAGCTCCTGTTGCAAGGAGAGGACGTGGTCGATCTGTGCCAGCTACACGCACAAGTGAAACACCTTCCTCAAGTGTGAGTAGGCGACAGAACCTGCATCAGTATTTGGTAGGGCATCATACGCCCCTAGAAGTGATGAGGCCAGAACAAGTGGAGGCGATAGTAGATTGGTTTGCTGCTGACAGTGCCTCCAGTTCCTTCACATTGTCTCCCACCCAGTCTACTGCAGAAAGGTCACAGTTGGCACCTGCAGCCGATGTCCAACCGTCTTTCACCTCACCCCCTTGCAAATCAGGCAAGCAGTCTGAGCCCCAAGCCATACAGCAGTCTCTTCTTCTTTTTGATGACTCTGTCAGCAGGGTTTCCCAGGGCCATCCACCTAGCCCTGCCCCAGAAGTGGAAGAGATTGAGTGCAGCGACTTATTTCTCAAGATGAGTACATGCAAGGATCATCGCAGCACGTCTCCGATGATGACGAAACGCAGGTGCCAACTGCTGCGGCGTTCAGCATTGTGGAGACCGACAAGGAGGGCAGGGGTGAAGACTGGGTGGAAGATGATGTGGAGGACGATGAGGTCCTCGACCCCACATGGAATGAACGTCATGCAGGTGACCTGAGTAGTTTGGAGGAAGAGGCGGTGGTCGCACAGAGCCACCAGCACAGCAGAAGAGGGAGCAGGGTGCAGAAGCGGAGCGGCCGTGCCCTAGACACTACGCCCGCTACTGCCCAACGCAGCAAGGGAACGAGCGCACCAAAGTCAGCTCAAAGGAGTTCTCTAGCGTGGAAGTTCTTTAGAAAATGTGCTGATGACAGGACACGAGTGGTTTGCACCCTGTGCAATCAGAGCTTGAAGCGAGGCATAAACCTTCTCAACCTGAGCACAACCTGCATGATCAGGCATCTAAGTGCAAAGCACGAGCTGCAGTGGAGTACACACCTTCAAAACCAAGAAACGTCTCTGGCTCATCCTGCTTCCTCTTCTGCTGCAGTCTCGGCCGCTCCAGCCACATCTGTAGTGATACCGGCACCTGCCACCCCGCAAACAGACGATCTGTCAGCAACACCACCACCTGGGTCACCAACAACCATCTCCACAATGTCCCGTTGAAGCGTTCAGATTTCCATCTCCCAAACACTTGAGAGGAAGAGGAAGTACCCCCCTACCCACCCGCGATCCCTGGCCCTGAATGCCAGCATTTCAAAATTATTGGCCTTTGAAATGCTGTCATTCCGTCTGGTGGAGACGCACAGTTTTAAAAACCTTATGTCGGTGGCTGTCCCACAGTACGTCGTGCCCAGCCGCCACTACTTTTCCAGGCAAGCCATCCCTTCCCTACACAACCAAGTGGGGGAAAAAATCAGAGGTGCACTGCGCAACGCCATCTGTGCCAAGGTCCACCTAACTACCGATACGTGGACCAGTAAGCACGGTCAGGGGCGTTATATCTCCCTAACGGCACACTGGGTAAATGCAGTGGCGGATGGGCCTGAGGCGGATAGCAATTTGGCGCATGTCCTTCCACCACCGAGGATTGCAGGGCGCTTCAGTTTGCCTCCTGTTCCTAACTCCTTCCTCATCCTCTACCGCCTCCTCATCCGGACAGCGTAACACCTTCACCACCAACTTCAGCACGGCCAGGGGTAAACGACAGCAGGCAGTTTTACAACTTGCCTGTTTGGGGGACAAACCACACACCGCGCAGGAGTTGTGGAGGAGCATGGAACAGCAAACAAATGAGTGGTTGCTGCCAGCGAGCCTCAAGCCCGGCCTGGTGGTGTGCGATAACGGGAGAAATCTCATAGCAGCTCTGGGTCTAGCCGGTTTGACGCACATCCCTTGCCTGGCGCATGTGCTGAATTTGGTGGTGCAGAGGTTCCTTAAAAACTACCCCGATATGTCAGAGCTGCTGCAGAAAGTGCGGGCCGTTTGTGCGCACTTTCGGCGTTCTCACCCTGCTGCTGCTCGCCTGGCAGCGCTGCAGCGTAACTTCGGCCTTCCCGCTCACCGCCTCATATGTGACGTGCCCACAAGGTGGAACTCCACCTTGCACATGCTGGAAAGACTGTGCGAGCAGCAGCAGGCCATAGTGGAGTTTCAGCTGCAGCACGCACGCGTGAGTCGCTCTGCGGAACAGCACCACTTCACCACCAATAACTGGGCCTCCATGCGAGACCTGTGTGCCTTGTTGCGCTGTTTTGAGTACTCCACCAACATGGCCAGTGGCAATGACGCCGTTCTCAGCTTAACTATCCCACTTCTATGCCTCCTTGAAAAAACAATTCGGGCGATGATGGAAGAGGATGTGGCACAGGATGAGGAGGAGGAGGAGGAGGATGAAGAGGTAACATTTCAAAGGCTTTCAGGGCAGTCATTCGCAAGGGGCTCCGAGGGTGGGTTCCTGCACACACAAACGCCAGGGACACAATTGTCCAGCAGGGGCACAGTTCTGGAGGATGAGGAGGATGAGGAGGAGCTGGAGGAGGAGATGGAACCATGTTCACAGCAGGGTGGCACCCAGGCCAGCTCATGGCCATCACTGGTGCGTGGCTGGGGGGATACAGAGGACACGGACGATACACCTCCCACAGAGGACAGCCTTTCGTCGCCTCTGGGCAGCCTGGCACACATGAGCGATTACATGCTGCAGTGTCTCCACAACGACCGCCGAGTTGCCCACATTCTAACTTGTGCTGATTACTGGGTGGCCACGCTGCTGGATCCCCGTTACAAGGACAACGTACCGTCCTTAATTCACTCACTGGAGCGCGATCGCAAGATGCGCGAGTACAAGCGCACGCTGGTAGACGCGATGCTGCTGGCATTCCCATCTGACAGCGGGGCCACAGTGGAAGCACAAGGCAGAGGAGGAGGAGGTCGCCAACTCAACCAGGGCACCGCCAGCACCTCAGAAGGCAGGGTTAGCATGGCCGAAATGTGGAAAAGCTTTGTCAGCACGCCACAACAAACAGCAGCACCAGCAGCTCAGATGGAACGTCTTAGCAGGAGGCAGCATTTTACCAACATGGTGGAGCAGTATGTGTGCACACGCCTACATGTAGTGAATGAGGGGTCTGCCCCCTTCAACTTCTGGGTCTCCAAATTGGGCACATGGCCTGAGCTTGCCCTTTAGGCCTTGGAGGTGCTGGCGTGCCCTGCAGCCAGTGTATTATCTGAACGGGTATTTAGCACGGCTGGGGGTGTTATAACAGACAAGCGCAGCCGCCTGTCCAGAGACAATGTGGACAAGCTCACGTTCATTAAAATGAACCAGGCATGGATCCCACGGGACTTTTCCGTACCTTGTGCAGAATAGCAATGGATACCGACCTTACCCAGCCATTGTTCCATTTTTGCTCTTTCTCACTCCTTTGGGGTGTACCCTCATTTAAAATTTGTGAAAAGAAGCAGTGTTGGCTACCTCGTCCTCCTCCTCAGGGCCAGATTAACGTAGGGGCTATTGGAGCTGCAGCTGCATGCAGGCCCCTACCTTTTATATAGGCCCCGGGTTGGCCATATTCACTGTGACCGCTCTTCTGTCACTTGTAAACACAGAAGTCTGGCTTCTATGCTCGCTTCCCCAGGCAGCACCCTCAGAACCTCCCCACACAGCGCGAAGGCCGGACAAGGAGGGACAGTTGCCGATGCATGGATGTGTTTATGGGCTTCAGAGACAGCATCCCATGTTGAATTAGGCATGCATGGCTGCACCCTTCCTCCTCTGGGTGCATGCCAAGGCACGGCCCTTAAGGCCCTTCAAAATCCTCAGCACCAAGACCATGATGCTCTTAATCCGGCCCTGGTCCTCCTCCACCGCCGCTTCCACCTACACCGCCCATAGGTGTGCGCAGCCTATTGCATTAGGGTGTGCACCCCAAAGTTGAAATACACATGCATGTGTTTGCCTACATGTACATGGCCCCGATACATTACTCTCCCTGCTGGCAAAGAGAAATAGAGCAGAGCAGGTGCGAGGGAGATCTTTCCCATCTCCTCACTGGCAAACAGAGCGATAATGCTATGTGCCCTAGGTGATTAGGGTGTTCCCAGGTACACCAGGCACACCCTGTGCGCACGCCTATGACACCGCCACATCCACCACCACCTCAACCTCCCTCCTACTCCTTATGGGCCTCGTCCTTCAGAGATGAAGAACATTGTTTTATTTTTCTGTTTTTTTTTTTGTTGTTTTAAGTTATTTCCCTATCCACATTTGTTTGCAGAGCACTTGCCATGCTCTTAACTACGTTTTGCTGCCATTTGCAGCACTCTAGCCCTTTCCATTGGTGTTTTAGAGCCATTTTAGTGCCTTAAAGTTCGGGTCCCCATTGACTTCAATGGGGTTCGGTGTCCGGGAAAAGTTCGGTAAAAGTCCGGGACACGGACCCGGACTTTTTTTTAAAGTTCGGCCGAACCCGTCGAACACGGACATCTAGGTGTCCGCTCAACCCTAATGTTAAGAGATCACCCAGAGGGGAATGTTTTTTTCTCAACAAAAGTGGAGTTACTTCTGCCTTTACAAATCCCTTTAGTGTATTGTTAATGTAATTTAGCATTTCCAAGATCTTTGCAGTAATTTCGCATGACATAAAAAATTTGAACTATCACTATTTTCTTCTCTATGGTGTCTGCTTTCAGAAAATATATACTTTTTGGGGGGTTTTATGTAATCTTCAGGGCTAAAATTATTTTTTTAACATGTGTCCAAACAATGCAAAAACAGCTCTGGCAGCGAACGGGATAAAGGAGCTTGATTCAGGCTAAACCATGCTCTTTGTCTCCAATTTTGAGTTTTTCCCTTGTTCCATTTGTCCATAATATTTGTGGCTATTGTCTCTCTACTGGTCTGGTCTCTTCACAATAAACTCTGGCCTGGTAAAAGTGCTTACATACTGTACACATGGTAAGGAAAATATTTTGTTGGCTTGACAGTGGTTATCATTTCGGTGCATTCCAATGCTGGTATTTTGATTTCATTCTTCCTGTTAAAAATGCAAGTACATTTTTATTTTGAAAAAAAAAGAAAAGAAAATGTTGCAATATTCTTTCTTTTTTAAAAAGAGAAAATTAAAAACTTTATAATGTTCTTTGTCTTTAAAAGCTGAATGAGATGAGTGTTTCATCAAATGAGGCTTTTCAGAAATTCATTAAAATGACACTCATGTAGTGAGTATACTACTCCTTTAATTTATATGATAAAACTCCACTTTCCTTTTTATAGATGCTCAGAAGTTAAATGAACATGTGGCTTAGCAATTGAGATCCAAAATAAATTGTAGATTTTAGCATGTGCAGTCTGTGTCCTCTTACTTCTATCAGAACCAGAAAAATAAAAATGTTTTTTTTTTTTTTTTTTATTCCTTCAAATATAACATTGGGATGTGGTTTTGCCGATGTGGTCTACAAGAAACTGTAGAAATATTATCTATGCTTAGTTTGGTATATTACTTCTACAGTATTAGAGTCTGGTAAATATAGATTATATTTTTTTTGAACTCTCACAAGATAAATGTGGCAGTAAGGTCTAAAATTGTTTATGGAAATATTACATTATTTGTGTGCAGCATATTACTTCTATGCTCATTTCAAAACAAAAAACATTTACATCGTTTTTTTTTTTCTTTTGCTAAAATGCAAAATTAGGATGTGGTTTTGACAACAAGGCCCCTTAGAAATGGTTGAAATAAAACCAATGCAGTGTGCACAATATTCTTTGTTTAATATGCTAAGAAAATGCTCCTATGTGTCCCACTCCAACTGATTTAATTTTGACTGTACAATATTTCTGACCAAAATCTCTGACATAATCCAGTGCAATTTTTTATTTCTGAATAAAAAAGTGCATCATATCCTACTCCTCAAAGTGGGCTACTAAAAAGGCTTCCATGCATATGTAATATGTCTGCTTTGTATCTAACTCCCATACAATGTTTATTTCTGGATCAAGTGGCAATGGTTACAGGTTGAGGGTACTTTTTTTTATCATTTAGAAGTGTAAACTTTGCAATAACTTTTATATCTGTTCTACCTACTACTTTAGTTGCCCAAATATAATGTAAAATTAAAAAAAAAATGATTACACATTCAAAGTAAGTAATAGCAGAATGCTAGGCCACTGACATGGAGAATATTAAAGCTCTGTAAAACAGCATGTAGCTTAAAGACATCTCTATAGCATTTAATTTAAATAATTGCTGTTTTGTCCATAACATTTTTTTTTTTTTTTTTTGCATTGGTACATTTTACCTAAGAAGTGGACAGCAACCTGTGCTCTTTGTTTTTCAATCGCTTGCTTATCAGCCTTGCAAACTGAGAAAAATAAACTTTAACATTCACCTCATGTTGACTCCAGTGGGGTTTACATTAATGGCTAAATTCACATTTAAGTTAAAAAATAGTAAATGCACATATTTTTGTAAGCAAAAAATGTGCATTTGTTTCTTTTTTTTCCCAAAAGCCTGCAAATGATTGCACCCGCGATTAGTGGATCTCGCTATCTCAGGCTTAAAAAGCTAGAAGAAGATTGAATGGTCATTGAGAACTACAAAATGTCTGCAGATGGGACTTGACATTTATTTATTCATAGATCTCTATGAATGAAAGAGGCAGCTGTGTGGGCAGGGCTCCACATAGCTGTGCCAATTTTAAAGGTGCCAGCAGCTGTGGGGCAGAGGAACCCATTAGAAGAAAAATGGGAAGGAGCACCACTCATAAGGTGACCTGTGTGATCCTCTGCTGCTGTATAAATCTGGGTACCTGCCTGGTCCTCAACCAAGTCCACAATGGCAAAAGAAGAGAGGTGGCAACACTTCCAGTAAATGAAATCAGTTTGTTTGTTTGTTGTAAATCCATGAAAAACAGAAACATGTCATGCATGTCCAACCCATGGAAAGACAGCAAAAGTGTTTCACACTTATGTCCTTAATGGGGCTGTAAACCCTTGTTTTTTTTTTTTAAATAAGAAACATGCTTATTCTTACCTGCTCTGTGCAATCATTTTGCACAGAGCAGCCCCAATCCTCTTCTTCTGGGGTTCCCCTGCCAGCACTCCAGGTCCCTGCTTTTCATCAGGTGCCCCCATGGAAAGCCGCTTTTCCTGGAGGCACTTTGTGCGTGCTCGCTCCTGAGTCCCGCTGCTGCCTCCATTAACACAGATGGCGGGACTTGGCCCCATCCCTTGCTCTCGTGTCACTAAATTTTATTGACCGCAGCAGGAGCCAATGACTCCTGCTGCTATCAAGCTGTCTAATGAGAAGAGAGACAGCGGCTAGAGCCTCTGCGTTCATGCACTTTGCTAGATTGGATCTCAGGTAACCAAAAGGGAGGTCTGGGGGGAGCTGCAGCACAAAAAGTTTTGCTTTTTGGTGAAAACATTGAGGCTTTACAACCACTTTCAAATGCCTGCTGTCTTTGGGGGGGGGGGGAACTCGGGTAGTATGGGTGTTTGGACCTTATTACATGTTACGCCTGTATTTAGGGCGTAACATGTTGCTGTTTGCTAAAGGTGAACCAGTATGGTGCACATGGGGATTTCATCTCCACATTCATATATATATATATATACCAACATGATCTGAGAAGAGTCTGCTAATAGCAGACTGATTTGGGTGAGAATTTTTTTTTCATCCTCTATTGACTTCAATGATATTTGCATTAACCCCTTCCTGCCACTGCCTCCTGGATTTTAGGAGGTGGAGGCCGCAGTTCTGGTCATATGACCACTGTGATTGACTGGCACAGCAGTTACATGATCAGAAAGCTCCCGATCGCAAGTATGCATTGGGAGCTTTCTGGTCCCCATCAGTGAGTGTGCTGGGAAAGCACAAGGTGGGCACTCTCAACAAAGAAGTGTGTTTACATAGGGACACATATATGTAGCTTCTCGGCAATACAGCTTCATCCACTGGGAGGCTGCATATGTGCCATGTCTGTGGGAAGAGGTTAAGTTCGCAATTTTTGACTTGATGGCAGAAGCTGCCCTCAAATCAAACCAAACCCAAACAGATTCCCTCACCACTATTCAGGAGAAGACCGTCATAACAAATGTGAAGCATGGTTTTGCAAATATTCTGGTTTGGGGTTGCTTCAGGCCCTGGGCTACTTGCAGTCACCACATCAACTATACATTCTGAATTATAACAAAGTGTGCTTGATATGAATGTGAGGCCATCTGTCCAAAAATTATACATTTAACACGATAATGATCTGAAACATACTAACAAAATCACAAAACATTTGCTCATAAAGTAGAAATAGAGGTTTATGGACTCTTCTAGTCAAACCCTGATTTTAGTTCCATTGGAATTTTGTAGGGAGATTTTGAAATGGGTAGTTTGTACAATAAAAACCTACACACATCCTGCAACTGAAAGTGAAAGTAAACCCCATTCATGAAATTTGACCAGGGCATATACAGTATATCTGTAATGTTTACTTATCTCTCTCCAAAGCCTTAAGTCCTGTGTCTTTCTGCTGCTCCGTTCCTCTGTTATCAGCATGATAAATTCTGAAAAGTTATTTGACACAGAAGAGAAAAGCAGCTGTAAATTTGTGTTGGGGTGGGTGCATAGTGAAAGATTAGCAGAGAGCTGGTCTATTCACAACACAGCTCTGCATGTTTCTTCCTTCCTCTGCCTGTGTGGAGGGGGGTGTATGCCTTTCATCCAATCAGCTGTCACATAGTGTATGCTAAGACTCCACACCCAGTGCTGGAACAGGAATAAAAAAATTCTAACACCATGTTCACTTTCTAAACAGTGTAGAAAGCTCAAGACAGCAGATAGAGTATACAAATAAAACTTAGTTAGGGAGATGTATTTCATCTTTGTGTAACATATGAGGCTGTTCACTTCACTGGGTATATATGAGGGTTTACATCCACTTTAAGTAATTTTGCATAATGTATATGTAGAAAAAGTTACTGAGTTGATGTAATAGATTGGTGGACAGTTATACAAAATGCTAATTTATGCTAAAGGGGAACGATGCCAGTTTTTGATGAGAAAGGTGTACTTTGTCTATAGTGCACAATATAATGTATATATTGCTATCTCTCTTGAATAATTGATTAAAATGCAAATATTCTGTTGTATTATTGCATCCATGAATCTGTCATCGTGTCTGATGTGGATTAGATCGCTGGATGAAGCAATTGACACTGGATTATAACGAGAGACACTAAAGCAGAACTAAAGTCCCACTTTCAATCAGTACTACTACCTCTTGCCTACTTATGAGTAGGCAGGTTCTTTATTGAAAAGAAACATGCAATGACTCCTCTGCAATAAAATAAAAGTACCTGCCTGCTTGCAGTCTGCTTTTGAAATGATCAAGTTCAGCTCAGCTTACTTTCCAGCACAACGCCTGTTTGCCAGAATGATGCACCCTGCACATGTTTTCCACACACATGTTTTCCCACACACTTACCAGCCAGCCTGCAAAAAGACCAAATTGAACCTGTCTAGAAATTTACGTTAAAAACAAAAATGTTTAGTTTTCACACATTTGCAAATATATACATAAAATGGTTGTTTTGCAGGCTGGCTGCAAACTGTCCTGGCAAATCTTTTCTTTGTTTGTAATGTGCATTGTCCTTCCATGTACATCTTACTGTAAAGGTTGGGGTAATTGACACTTTTTTGTACAGTTGGTTGAATTGGGTGCTCTTGCTGCGTCACGCGCATCCCTGTGCCTTTAAGGAGGGGTAGGCACAGGCACACATGCCTTTAATCCATCCATTGCTATATGTGCTCCTATTTAGGAGACTCTGAATATTATAGTTAGGACTGCACTAAACAGAGGACCCTTGCTGTGGGTGCTGCAGCTTATGCATACATTTGCAAATGTTTGCAAGCAAAACCAGTTTTTAACATAAATTGTTAGACAGGGTGAATTTAATTTCTTTGCAGGCTGGCTGGTACGCGTGGTGGGAAATCTTTTGTTTGTTTGTGGTGTGCATTACCATTCCATGTGCACCTTACTGTAAAGGCTAGTTTTAGGTTGGGGAGATTGCTTGTTTTTTGTACTAGAAAACACCAGTTATGAATGTACCTAAGCAATAAAAAGAAGCTGTTTTGTTCTAAAGGGATTTCTGCAAAAAACATTTTTGAGTATCCAGCTTTCCCTGTGTTTGAAACCAATTAACAATAAACACCAAAGCATTTCAAATATTCACACTTAAACTCCCTACTGTACCCAAAGGCAATTAAAAAACAGTTAAGTACTTATTTCAGCTTGTTATGTAAGTGAATTTTATATGGGTGTATACAATACAATTTTCAACTATTTCATATAGTTTGGTGGCTCATAAATGTGTGAGATTACCCTTGCCTGGATGTTGTGAAAGAAAAGTAACAAACCTTAAAAGCCCATGTTGTACCCTGTCAGTTCATATTGAATGAAGTAATGCTGTCATGAGAGAATTTTACAGCATTGCCGCTAAAGCATTTAGAATAACAGCCAGAGAAGAAACTGTTAATTCCTTAAGCAGTCTGCTAAAGCAAATGCCATGTGCTAGAGTGTCAGTCTTTCACAATGGTGGACAGATGAACATTTAACAAAAAATACAGCTATGGCTGCATGAGCGAGCAAAAAGCTAAAGTAGGATCGCAGCCTTGCTACCACGTATGTGTGTAGCAACTATTCAATCTTGCTTTTGGTCAGCGTTCTGTTCGATTCAGGTCTATTAAGCATGCTTTTTGACTCAGTAATACTGACATTTGGTAGTTATAAGATGTATACCATGTACAGGTAGCTGGTAACCTTCTGCTTGAAAAGCAGCCAGTCAGCATACCCAGCTGGTGGATTTTCAAAAGCTGAAGCCACACCCTAAACTGCATGAATCTAATGTTCTTATATTGAGCTGCTATGCCAGATCAGTGACAGACATCTAGAACTTCATAATTAAGTGGCACTTCCATTTAGGTGAACGCCAAGTAGCGCAGCCCTGGTGGATTTGTAACAGCAATAGTAAATCCACCCCAGTCTGTCTGAATACAAAAAACATCATTTCTCTTTTTCCGATCGACTGCAACTATTATTTTTAAATTCCATAAAAGTTTATCAAGAAATGAAAACAAAAATGAGACAGAGAGAAGCAAAATATACCAAAAATCCTTGTCATATAAAAGGCATATTGCATATATAACAGTACAGCATTAAAGACAACAGGTGGCAAGTTTAAAAAAAAAAAAAAAGCAGATCTTATCCGTCTAAGTATTCATGTCATATCAAATGAAAGACATTTTTCTAATTGAGTGTGGAGCAACAAAAAAAGCTCTTCAATATAATGCCAAAGAGAGATATGCAACAGATGTTATGTTGGCTTAGGTAGAGCATGGGATTGATAACTTAAGTGACCAATAGCATTTATCTAATGCAACCATCTTTGTGATATAGCAGATATACTAGTAGAAAAAGAGGGGTTAAGTGGGAAAGAGGTCCAGAAGGAGAAGAAGTGTGGAAAGAGGGGAAAGTAAGGCATAGTGAAGGGATGATGGGGGATAATGAAGGGGATAATGAAGGGGGAATGGGGGGAGGGGGAAGGGATGGAGTAAAGAGAAAAAGGATATTGGAAAAAGCAAGCACCTTCTGCCTCGAGTGTACCTGTTCTGCAAGTATATTTGTTAATATCTAGGATATCTCAAGGAAAAATGTAAGTAATGAGAGCTTGGGTAACGTAAAGTGTTGTACAGGAACATCAGGTGGTCCCTCACTTCAACATATGGCCATAATAGTTCGGTAGTCCTGGGAGGATTGGAAATGAATCCAACAAACCCAAATTTTAGGTAGGATTCCAATCGATCCTGCGAGATAGTAATCCGTTCCTCCATTTCCGCCAACTTTTTAGCCTGAGAAACCAATCTTTCAGAAAGGTGGAATGGGTCTGTTTCCAAAACACCGGAATACACATAATTAATCATCATATGCATGGATAGAGATTTGTGGTACAGGGGACCTGATATGGTAATGAAGAAGGTACTGATTAGGAGAAAAGTCTACAGGAAATGTAGCTATACCGAGCACAAATTTGTGAACCTGTTTCCAGAATGGTTGGAGCAGTGAACAATGGCACCAAAGGTAAAGCACCGTCCCAGTCTCTCTTCCACATCTCCAACCAATCAGGAACCTGAGGTTAGATTTTGTGTAAGTAGGCAGGGGTTCTGTACCAATGAGTGAGCACTTTATAGTTGTGTTCTTGTTTTGACACATTCATCAGGCCTTGTGAGCGGAACATGTATGCCCTTGCTGTCAAGGTTAGATCTACTACAAGGTTCCAGAGTAAGCACAAAGATAAAGGGAGATAAAGGGCATCTCTGTCTTGTACCGTTGTGGATAGGGAAGGCGACAGGTAAATGTAACCCTCGCCTGTGGGTTGGAGTACAGGCTAAGTGTGCATGAGCACATAAAAGCTCAGAAGGCTGTCATGTAAACCCAGGCCACTCTGTCGAATGCCTTCTCTTCTATCTGTGGAGAAAAAAAAAACCCTGAACCGGAGCAGGATAGTTAATGGTGTATGATAATATCTTTTATGGTATTATCATGAGCTTCTCTCCCAGAGACAAAACCTACCTGATCCAGCAAAATGAGGGACGGAAGGAGGGGTAGCAGTCTATTAGCAAGAATCTTGGTGAAAATCTTCACATCCACATTTAAAAGTGAAAGTGGATGATAATTTTGGACTTGGGTGTCATTTTTTTCCCTTCTTGTGAATGACTGTTATATGCACTTCCAATAATTGTGAAGGGGGAGAAGGATATAGTGGGAAGGAGTTAAAGGTGCATAAGAAGTGGGGCATAAGTGTTTCCGAGAATCTCTTGTTGTATTGGGTAGGAAGACCATCTGGGCCCGGGCTCTTACAGGGTTTCATTTGTTTTAGTGCTATAGTGAAATAGGTTTCTGAAGATCCTGAGCAAAGCTTGTAGGTATATGGGGTAGACCGTGAGAGGCCAGATGATCTTGGATGAGTTGTTGACGTGTTATTTGTCTAGTGTCACAGGGGTTGGAAGTGGTAAGTTATATAACTGGGTATAATAACTCACAAATTGCTTTGCGATATTGTCTGACTTATGGTAGCATTTACCCCTTTTTTCTCAAATAGAATGAACATTAATTTGGGCTTTCTTACCCTGAAGCAGTCTGGCTAGCAGTCTCCTTCTTTTGTTTGATAAAAATAGCATGTCTAATTCATGCTACCAACAGCACTTGCACCATAAATTACTAAAGTGAATGACTGTGCATATTAAACAAATTAAATAATATAGAAAAACGTATTGAAAAAATCCAGTGAATAACTGTTCATAAAAATGTCATTCCTAAAAGAACCCAATGATCCTCATGCGTTATGCGTGTCCAACCATATGCCCAATCAACATAGAAAAAATTCATGAACAGCAGTGCACTTCTGACAGTCCAATTAACAAATAGTCCATAGAAAAAGATTATAGGGTGATCTGTGAATTTCAAGAAATAAGCCTTCTACCAAAATTCTTCCCAATAAGTGATATGAAGCAGCTCATGTGGCACCTCGTGAAGCCAGAGAAGTGTACAAATTGCCAACTCACCAGATGTTGTTGATCTTTCTTGCTTTATAGCAATAAGATCAAATTAGGCTTGTGTGGTCACCTTGACCAAGGAGAGGTGTTCCCAAACCAATCCTCCTGTCTCCTTTGCTGATACTCCAAAGCATGGGTATCATACAGGGACAAGAGCGGAATCCACATAGTGAACGCAGCTAAAAGAACTGGGTAACAGCAAATCAATATGCGAAAAACCACTGTTATCCCCGTGCGGCTTCCCGCATTTGTTCCGGGGATCAGAGCAGTGAGCGGCACGCCGCAAACAACAGCATGTGTTCCTCCCTCGTCGTGTGACGTCCCCGCGTGCATTCCAATTTTTCGCGTTTCTTCATCAAGTATGACATCTTCAGATATTGATTCATCAGGTGAAAAAAAAGGATTTCTTAAAGGATAATAATGGCCAAAGCTTTTTTGATCACACTTTTCCAATGGATCAAAGAAGTGAAGTTCGTTCTGCACTCCTGTGACCCAATGTCACTGAACTCCTGGCTCAGGAAAGATCCTGACCATATGGTTGGGATCCACCAACATGCCTGAACCAGCACCTTGCTCAGCTTCTCAGTGATCTGTTGAGAGCCTGAGCCAGCCCCTCCTGCCCTCCTCCACAGCCCGGCGCTCCAGTGAGCACTGGAGGGGAGTGCAGAGAGCCGCTGACTGACAGGAGAGAACTGAGTGATTAGCAGTGTTTGATCACTTAATTCTCACTGCAGAGCTGGTGGGGGACAGGTGCAGTCTCACATTGATGTTGCATCTACCTAGGTGAGTATAAATGTTTGTTTGTTTTTTAAAATCCCAAATTTCTCTTAAAACTTGTAAAACAACCTAGTCATTCTAGCTTGCTAAATTGTTTAAGGTTCATCAATATGGAAATCAAAGTAAATCTGTTTGAAAAAAACTCCTACCCTCTCCAAAGCACATTCCAGTGTCTACACTCCCCTTTACTGCTGCTCCTTTGCAGCCTATTGCCTGTAACTTACATGCTTGCATCTTCCCTGCAAAGTCACCTGAAATTCTCAGCAGTTGCACACTGAATCCTATGCTTCCCACCACCACATGTTAGACAGAAACCACTTTGCAGCAGAGCCTAACTGGTTCATAGTTCATAAACCCCTATTGGTAATCAAATCACTGCTGTGCAAGAAATTATTTAAGAATAACAAAACAAAGTGCTGGTATGGCTCATATTGGTAGAAACATTTGGCTTTGCATTTTATTAATCAGTAAATATTGCAGTATGCTCTATTTCAAATGACAATTTAAGTATTGACATACATTACGTCTATAGACCCAGTCTGGTCACCTGCTAACTTGGCACCATATATAGACAGCTTAACTCTTGAAGAAAACTCAAAAGTTGAATCCACTTTTTTAAAGTGTAAGATGACAATGACTTTCCTAAGCTCTGTTTCTGTAAAGTACTAATAATGAACATGGATAAACCAGGGAGGATATATCTAGAAGTAAGCTAACCAGCACTAAACAGGAGGAGAAGACAGAGGAGGATAACAAATGCATCAGTAAACAAGCTGTAGTGGGCCAAAACAACCACCAGATGTCAGTCTACATCAAACAAAGATAATCTGATAGAGTTCAATACAACACACAAAATATATACATAAGTGGGACAGAGCACAGTACATAGCAGACATGACTAGCAATATTGACGTGTTTAATTTGCTTTTATAATTCTTTCCTGAAAAACAATAAACCTTAAAAAACAATTTCTATGTACCATATGAGCCATATGTGGATGACAAATACTCTTTTTAAACATATTTGAAATGACTGGACTGTAGAACCAAAGCCAAAGTCAAAAGATAAAGTCCAAAAATAAAGTTGTAAAACATTTTTTATCACTGTCAGTAAAAACAAATATGTATTTGTCAATTTGTGTATAGGTCCTTTCTGTTTTTTTTTTTTATTTATTTTTTTATTTTTTTAGTGTGAAGCTTCAGTTTCCTGTAACCCCTGAATTCTACACAAAAAAGGGGTCCCTAGTCTTCTTACTGAATTTAGGAATTTCTTTATATCATCCAGGGCATCAAAGACAGAGACAAATGTCCATAAAGCACCAATATGACACGTCTGGTACACACCTGGGACAATACTGAAATAGCAGACAAGGTAATGATTATACAACTTCATTTGCAAGATGTAAGAGAGCGTGGGTGTATAATGAGTAAAATAATTAATTTTCTGTGAAGAACTCTTTTAAAGTATAGATTTAAGTAGGATTGTATTCTTGAAAGTCAACATTGATTATTTATATATATATTTATTGTTTTAATGCCATTGATTAAATGTGTGATTTTTTAATAAGAACTGGAGTTATTGTCTGGTAAAGAAATAAATGTTTTTTTTTTTTATTTTTGCCCGAGAGCAATTTAGCATGACTTTTTAAAGTGTTATTGGTTATTTAAACAGAAGTCCATTGCGTTAAGGTTTATGGAATAAGCTCAACTGTGGCACAATGATTATTACTGTGTTACATAGGCATATCCTTTTTGAAAATTGAAAATGTTGGATGTTAATTTAATTGGCTTAAATGGAAAGAATAAAAAAGTCGAGTAACTTGTTTCCCTATTAACATAAGTGTGTTCTAGTTCTTAATTACATCTAATTCTAAAGTATAAGGTACTAATCATCCTCTGTTTTTTCATACTTAGTTAATGATCATATAATTACTACTTCAAGAAAGAAATGAAAAGATAAGAGACAATTAAAAAATGTTATGAACCTTTAAAAATAAAGATAATGAGAAAGTAATAACTCCATAAACATTTTATGACATGACAACATGCTGATTTGAAATGATTCTTTCAAATAGGGGTTAGTGCACCAAGCAAAGCTTTTTTTTTTTAAGGCCAACTTACAAACTTTTGTTTAAAAAGGGCAGGGGCTCCTGGGCACTGCCATGGAAGAAATTAACCAATGAAAATATATTTTTTTTAAAATACCATACACCAGGGAACTGGTCTTTTAAAAGGCAACATTATGAATACATTGTTCTTTTAAAAATATATGCTTGGGGTCAGGGCCGGGACATAGGGTGGGCAGGAGGGACAGCTGCCCTGGGCGCAATGGTTTATTGAAAGGATGGGGGCGGCTCTGACCCTAACCTTAAGGGAATGGGGGATGCAGTTTGGCATCTTTGCCCTGGGCACAGGAGGACTTTGTCCCGGCAATGCTTGGGGTACAACTTACACCTTTATTTGAAGTGTAGAAAAATACATATTGCCGCTAAATGACAGTTCCCATCCAGTGAGTGATATTGGATATTTATTGGAGGACATTGTTACTTTTTTATTGAATGAGTAAAAGTGGTACATTGTACCCCTTACACATTCATGTAGGCATGGGAAAAAACAGATATTGAAGACCCTTATTTTTTAAAGGGGGTTTTTATATTCCACCACATTCACCAAGTCAGTCATGTGGGGATGAGGTCCTTGTTCCCACCAACATGAGGATAATGTACGTTGCAGGGGGAGTGACTGTGCACCCAGCTCCTGCAAAATACCCTTCCAATGATGATGGCCTGGCATAGTTCAGGAAGGGGGGCTGCATGCTCACATATAGTTGGTTAAGATTGTGAAATGAGGCCTTGGGAAGCTGTAATTTAGATGAGGTAGTAATACTGCTATGAAATTATTGAATTCTGGATACAGCAGCTGGAGGTTTGGGTGGATGGGTGAACTCACCCACTGTGCTCAACACAAACACACTTGTCAGTGATACAGCTAGGGAAGGCCCTCAAGATTGCAAATCCACATGTGGGCTCAGAGTAGACTCCTATTCAATCTTGTCTATATGAATAAAAGATCAAATACTGGAAAACTCCACACAGCACAATGCTCGCATCATTTAAGGGAAACCGATATTGACAAAGTTGTAAAAGAAGAAGGCGCACAAGCCTAGTGCAATACTTCTTTATAAAATAAATATAACCAAATGCCAATGTACCCACAAAAGTACACAATCAAGTGCATATAACAGGTCCAGTTCCAACCCAGGAAATGTGTACACAAAGGGGGCACAGTTTATGCATTTCAAGGGCAAATCCCTGACCTGAGCCCAGTGACCACAATATATATGTAGTAGTACAGAAAATATCAAAGAGGAAGGAGCCATTTGTTTCACAAAGCTCTCAGTACCCATTAACCCCTACAGGGCGGCACTACTGAACTGATAATACTAAAACAGTATTGCCATGGTGAGCCCTGGTAGGTGGATCAGGAATGTGTCATAAGCAAGGTGTGCAGCAGTTGTAAAAAAATTACTGCACTTAGAGTCTAGCTGACAAAATAGAATGCAATGTAAGACATAAGTATGCATAGCTTACATTTAGTATAAATTCAACAGCAAAAGAGAGGAGAATTATAAAGATCAATACATCATTAGAAATCATAAAAACACCACACTCCCACTATATCTTCCTCTTTCACAAGCTGTAATACACAGTGTCCTATTATTTCACAAACTGTAATGTTCTCTACCAAGTATCACCAATATAGTATATCTGAACATATTTATCTATCCACTTCATTTCCCATTTTATTCATAGAAGAGCAGTTGAAGAAAAAGAAAGAGGAAAGAAAGCAAGGGAAAAAAGGGAGAAAAAAAAAAGGAAAGAAATTAGGTAAAAAGAAAAAAAAAAAGAAAAAAAAAAACACCCATTATCGAACTATTATCTTCCTCTCCGCGAGGAGTACTCAACACACATAATGAGAACCAGATCGAAAAGATACTTCCACAACTTATGACGTCAAGAATTCTCCATTCTGTTTACATCTTCTATTCTATGAAGCCAATCTGAAACTGAAGGGGGCTCTTGTTTGCTCCAAAAAGAAGGAATACAAGCCTTAGCTGCATTAACCACTTAAGCCCCGGAGGATTTTCCTGCTAAACGACCAGGGGGTATTTTGCGATTCGGCACTGCGTGACTTTAACAGACAATTGCGCGGTCGTGCGACGCTGTATCTAAACGAATTTGGCGTCCTTTTTTTCCCACAAACAGAGCTTTCTTTTGGTGGTATTTGATCACCCGTGCGATTTTTACTTTTTGCGCTATAAACAAAAAAAGAGCGTACATTTTGCAAAAATAACAATATTTTTCACATTTTTTTATATGAAATTCCCCAAAAAAAATGTAAAAATCAAAATTTTTTAAAATTTTCGGCCAATTTGTTTTATGCTACCTATGTTTGGTAAAAAAATCGCAAAAAGCGTATTTTGATTGGTTTGCGCAAAAGTTATCGCGTTTACTAACTAAGGGAAAGATTTCTGTCATTTTTGGTGGTTTTTTTTTAACGTGTAATGGCGGCGATCTGCGATTTTTTTTTGCGGTACTGCGACATTGGGGCGGACAGATCGGACCCTTGACTGACATTTTTGACACTTTTGGGGTTACCAGTGACATTTCTACAGTAATCAGTGCTATATATATGCACTGTTACTGTAAAAATACACTGGTAGTGAAGGGGTTAACTTTATTTGGGAGGGAGGGGCTGTGTGTGTCCCTAGGGGCGTGCTTTCTACTGTGATTGGCTGTGGCTTGAGCTGTAAGGACACTGATCAACGGATCTACATAGTAGATCCATGTGATCAGTGTTTTTACAGCGAGGAGAATGACAGGTGGCTTGTTTACACAAGCTGCCTGACATTCTCCCTCTCCCCCGCCGATCGCCGAGTGACCGGCGGACATCGGGTTCGCTGGTCACACGCGCGGGGGGGGTCCGTGACCGCGCGGGAGCAGGAGCACGCCTCCGCGGGCGCGCGCTCGCTCCCCAGAGCCTCACAGGCGAGCGACGTAGACCTACGTCACTCTGCCTGTGAGGGGCTGACTGCCGCAGTAAATATACTGTGAGCAGTCGGCAAGCGGTTAATAAGATGGCACACAATCAACCTCCTATAAATCCTGAAAGGAATATCCGACATATGTAAAAGAAACAGGGCTGAGTCATCTACCAAGACGTAATCTGTGAATTTCTGTGCTATCATCTTAACTCTATATATCTATATCTATATATATATATATCTATATATATATATATATATAGATATATATATCTTACCTCTAACCAAAAAGGTCGCAGTTTGGGACAGGACCAAAAAATATGAAAGAATGTTCCCTCTCCTTCTAAACACCTTCAACAGTCACCTGAAATATGTAACTGAAATTTGTGTAGCTTTTCAGGGGTTAAATACCATCTTGTCAAAATTTTAAAATGTATTTCTTGTATTTTAGTGCATATCGAAGATTTAGATATAATCCTCAGAATTGATTGTATCTTAGCAAGCGTAAACTCACAATTTAAATCTGATTCCCATTTATTCAAACAAATCAACCTTGGCTTTTCTACAGGTGTAATCAATAAGCCATATGAAACAGAGTGTATGTGGTAAGTTACCAGAATCAGTACAATACTTTTCAAATAATGTCAGGGCTGTTGGTAAATTGGTAAGCCAATCACACAAGCAGGAAATGATGTTTCTGGGGTGTGTTCAGGACACATTCTATGTACAGAATACCTCCAGGTAGCTATACTGCATTGCATTTTCAGAAAACTATACAGCGGCTGCAGATTGAAAAGGAAAAATAATTTTTAATAACATTCAATTGCAATATGACTTGTGTCACAGTTGTATATGCTATATTATTTTTTCTGTATTTGTTTTTTATATTACCCCACGAAAGTAGAGTTACCTCGTGAAGAAATGTAAGGGCTCTTTCACACACTCCGTCCGTTGGACGGAGTCCGTTTTTCTCAGCGGGGGATCGAGACGCCGATCCCCCGCTGAGCAGCAGGAGGATGACAGCTATGTCTCCACGCTGTGTGCGGAGACACAGCTGACAGTTCCCCATGCATCTCTATGGGGGAAATCGGATGTCAACGGACCGTCAGTCCGTTCTCACCCGATCCCATCCGATCCAATCCGCTGGACGGATGGAAAATAGGGTTTCCATCCATCCAGATTTGACGGATCGGATCGGGTTGGATGTCAGCGGACATGTCTCCGCTGACATCCGATACCCCATAGGAATGCATAGGGGGACCGTTCAGATCCGCCAAAAAAATGGACAGGCGGATCTGAACGGTCTGCCTGTGTGAAAGGGGCCTTAGTGTGCATATTTAAGGGTTTGGGTTAGATATTGGAGTTAGTGTAAGGGCCAAATATTTAAGGTTAAAGATTAGAAGTATGAAGTCTGCAGTGTTACAGATGGTAACGAGAAGGGTTTGAAGGGCTAGAGAGAATGACTTGAGGTGCTTCTGATAAAATACAGGTGCCGAAATACATTAGCAGGGCTTGAAGACACATTGGCACATACGGTACCTGATACTGATGGGGATAATAGATATTGGCATTGGGGTTGTGATCTGATACTATCTTCCCAAAGCTCAGTATACAGTATCTCACAAAAGTGAGTACACCCTTAACATTTTTGTAAATATTTTATTATATCTTTTCATGTGACAACACTGAAGAAATGACACTTTGAGTGTACTGCTTGTATAACAGTGTAAATTTGCTGTTCCCCTCAAAATAACTCAACACACAGCCATTAATGTCTAAACCGCTGGCAACAAAAGTGAGTACATCCCTAGGTGACAATGTCCAAATTGGGCCCAAATAGCCATTTCCCCCCCCGGTGTCATGTGACCTGTTATTGTTACAAGGTCTCAGGTGTAAATGTGGAGCAGGTGTGTTAAATTTGGTGTTATTGCTCTCACTCTCTCCTACTGGTCACTGGAAGTTCAACATGGCACCCCATGGCAAAGAACTCTCTGAGGATCTGAAAAAAAGTATTGTTGCTCTACATAAAGAGGGCCTAGGCTATAAAAAGATTGCCAAGACCCTGAAACTGAGCTGCAGCACAGTGGCCAAGGCCAAACAGTGGTTTAACAGGACAGGTTCCACTCAGAACAGGCCTGGCCATGGCCGACCAAAGAGGTTGAGTGCACATGCTCAGAGTCATATCCAGAGGTTGTCTTAGGGAAATAGACGTATGAGTGCTGCCAGAATTGCTGCAGAGGTTGAAGGGGTAGGGGGTCAGCCTGTCAGTGCTCAGACCATACACCATCAAATGGGTCTACATGGCTGTCATCCCAGAAGAAAGCCTCTTCCAAAGATGATGCACAAGAAAGCCTGCAAACAGTTTGCTGAAGACAAGCAGACTAAGGACATGGATTACTGGAACCATGTCCTGTGGTCTGATGAGACCAAGATAAACTTATTTGGTTCAGATGGTGTCAAGCATTTGTGGTGGCAACCAGGTGAGGAGTACAAAAACAAGTGTGTCGTGCCTACAGTTAAGCATGGTGGTGGGAATGTCATGGTCTGGGGCTGCATGAGTTCTGCTGGCCCTGGGGAGATATAGTTCATTGAGGGAACCATGAATGCCAACATGTACTGTGACATACTGAAGCAGAGCATGATCCCCTCCTTTTGGAGACTGGGCTGCAGGGCAGTATTCCAACATAACGACCCCAAACACACCTCAACTGCCTTTTTAAAGAAACTGAGGGTAAAGGTGATGCACTGGCCAAGCATGTCTCCAGACCTAAACCCTATTGAGCATCTGTGGGGCATCCTCAAATGGAAGGTGGAGGAGCGCAAGGTCTCTAACATTCACCAGCTCTGTCATGTCATCATGGAGGAGTGGAAGAGGACTCCAGTGGCAACCTGCGAAGCTCTGGTGAACTCCATGCCCAGGAGGGTTAAGGCAGTGCTGGCAAATAATGGTGGCTACTCAAAATATTTACACTTTTGACCCAATTTGGACAATTCCATTTAGAGATGTACTCACGTTTGTTGCCAGCGGTTAAGACATTAATGGCTGTGTGTTGAGTTATTTTGAGGGGACAGTAAATTTACACTGTTATACAAGCTGTACACTCACTACTTTACATTGTAGCAAAATGTCATTGCTTCAGTGTTGTCACATCAAAAGATATAATAAAATATTTACAAAAATGTGAGGGGTGTACATATGGTTTATGACTATTTGATAGTACTGGATGCACATACTGTAAGTCATATGAGTGTTCCCTGCTGCTGTAACTGCTTTCTTCATGAGCATTGCACATCTAATTATAAGAATGTACTGATTTGTCAAAGGGTTATCAATCTTTTTGGAACTTTTTGCGACTTCACAGCTGGCTGGCTGCAGGGGGAAAGGGCAACTTCTGGCTCAATTCGCCAGGTCATAGCTATGTTAGGGCGTTTGGATCATAAGAGTGGCTGAACTGGAATACACATTTTTATAACAGCATTTCCATTTGATGACTAGCTCTTCATGTTATCACACATGCATTCATGATCATTATAACTTATGGTCCAACACATTTGGCAAGAGGCGTATGCCGAGTGTTTTTGGCTGGTGGTGGATGCTTGTCTTTCATCTACATTGTGTAGCAAGGTTTCCAGGCCTTTGGCCTGATGTGGGTCTGCCTTTAGTACCAGTAATCCCTCCAGCCCATGTGAGCTGTGACCCTAGGTGTGACAACTGAAGCAACGACAACTCTGGCATCTTTGTTTGTGGTTTTTATTAGAATTAAGGGATGGGAGAAGGGAATGAGTGGGATACTCCTTGAGACTTGAACTAATTACACATGGGACTTTACTCCTGAAAATGCCCCTTGGCGCTTCCATGCCACCAGCTGGTGCTCACTAACGCTGAGAATACTTTGTAGAACACAGAATCCTCGACTTTTAATCCAGAAGACTCAGGATTGAGAACTGTAGAACTCCTGACACTGTGGTGCTGTATAAATCACTAAATACTGTACCCTGCTTTGGCCAGCTTGAGGTAGTATGAAGTTTAAGTCTTTATAGCTGTACTTGCAACTGACACACTCTATACAATTCAGGGCCCAGCTGCAGGTGCCCCCCTTTGACTTTAACTCTTCAGGGTCCACTGACTATGTACCCCCTTTGTAGCTTCAGGGTCCTAAACCTAGGTACCCCCTTTGCAGCTAGCTGACACTGGATCCCAGAACCTCTTCCGGAGTGGTCCCCTCTAACTTCAGGCAGACCCCCAGGGGCAGTCCTCAGTACTCACGACCTGTGTAGGCTTTCCTGGGACTGGACCCCTCTCTCTCTCCACAGGCTCTCGGCACACCGGATCTCCTCAGCTCAACTCAGCACTCCCTGGACACTCAGGCGACACCCTGAGACATCCACCTTCCTCAGACAGGAGGAGAGACAGCCGTACTCTCCTTCCTGGGACTCTGCTCCCGCCAAAGACAACGTGCCACGCACTTCCCCCCAAACTTATACCCACTCCCAGAATCCTTTGCAGCATAATCTGCCTTCTGGGGTAGTTACAAGCTGGGATGTGTCCCCAGATTGGGCTTCCCACACTGCCCTACGAGAAGCCTCTCACAGGAGCCAGTGGAGATACTTCTCCCCTCAGCAGGCACATCTGGAATCCCTGACACCCTAGCTAAATAAATCACAGCCCTGCTGTTAGGCAGACAAGGCCCACTATACATTTACCTAGCACCTACCTGTAGGGTGCTACAATTGCACAGTGCACTTTCTGGATGGTTGAATGCCATTTCAACCCATTTAAAGGATTGCTTGTGGTTCAAATGAACTTTATTCACAGATTTGTTTGTCTGTAATTCTACAGGCTGGTTTTTGCACTTTTACCTTTGTACGTTTGCCCTTTTCATATATGTTTATATATTTATGCAATTATTTTAATTTTTTAGCACTGCTTATTTTTTATATACCGTATTTTCCGGCGTATAAGACGACTGGGTGTATAAGACGACCCCCCTATTACATGATCTACCGGTAATACTTATACTTAGGTTACCTTGGAGATATTATACTTGGCGTATAAGACGACCCCCCATTTTTGGGGGATTTTTTTGAGGTTCAAAAGTAGTCTTATACGCCAGAAAATACAGTATATTGTTTACAAGTTGTTATCAGTTTATGAGGTTCCTGCTATTTTATTTAAAATATTGTGACTGAGCGCAGACTCTTTTAGGATTTAACCTATTTTTTACGCTGCCTATTATTATTTGTTGTCATTTGAATATGTTTTGTTAGGCAGCACATATTTAAGGTATTTACTGTATGTACCCTGCTTCTTGATGATGCCGCATGGAAGAAAACTCTTTCGAGGCAGGACTTCTGACTGGCACTTCTGATACATCACTTCCGGCTCCAGGCTTGAGCAGTACATCGGTGGCTCTTGTTATCAATCAGGCTGTTTTATCAGTGCCAATGCAGGCACTATTAAATGAGAGCATGTTTTATTTAATTTCATTGCTTATACATTAAATAAACCCACTACACTATACTAGTGGTTTGATCCCTTTGGTTTCTGTGACTGAATTAAATGGAGTGCATGACAGCTGGACGCTGACACCTCATCTCCCTGGGCGCCAGAGAACACTGCATATATGAATCAAGTACATATTGACCTTCTTTCTTAGCAAAGAGGTCTAGGAGGTCTGGCAAGGGATTTAAACATCATTCCTCATGTGTGTATGTTTATTCTGGTGGAGGACACACTGAAGAACCCAACCCCTTGAAGACATTTACCTCTTGATGCCGGCCACTCACATATATGCCGCCGCTTGGAGGGGGGGGGGCATCCAAACGAGTGGCTGCATACATGCGGCTCTTTAAATCAACTTACAGGCTGATGCATACTAGCGATCGTGAGCTTTCCAATCATGTGAACGCAGTGACAGCCAATCACGGCAGTCATATGATCAGAAACCCAGCCTCCCGATATCTGAAACCCCTTAAAGGGCCGGGAGGTGCCAGTGCTAAGAGGTTAGGTGGAGACTGTCACAAGCGTATTATTCATATGGACTGATTTATACATTGCTTCACTGATTTCACTTTATCCACCTTTTGATTAAGGGGATTGATTACTAATTTTTACTTACTAATACTGCTTTTCAGTTATGTATTATATTCTGTATTTTTCACATATCTATTTATGGTATATGTGTATACAATCACTTATATATGGTATACTGATACATCTTTTTAGGGAAATTAGTAAACAAGAGAGTTGGTAGTTTATGTTGGTATTCTGTTACTAGTAAGGATATTTGGGATATATATATTTGTTTATGTAGGACCCCCTATTTAATTCATAACTAGTGCATCTATTTATACTGAGGAGGCAGCTTAAATTTAAATACACTGTTGTGCGGGGTTTTGTATAAACGCGATTGTTACCTGTGAATCTGATGAGGAATTTATTGCTTGCTCCTTATGTACATTTTTGATCAAATATATTGACTGACTGTCACAGCTTTCAAACACAGTAAGCCTTTTTCTAGGTCCCTGTACCACTCACCCTGCACTTAAATAAACATATTTGTTGCTTGGGCAGAGTATAACTTTATTCTTGATTAGTTGGGGTGGGAGGTTTATAGTTTAAAAATTTACAGGAGCACCAGAGAAGATGGGTTAGTCTAATTTTACTGAAAGCACACCTGTTTAGGCACGTTGTATGTTGAAATAAATTCTACTGCATCTTGATAAATCAGATTTATAGAGAGGAAACAAAGTGAAACTGGAAAGAGCACAGTTAGGGGCAACACCATAAGAAAATGATAGTAAACGCAAAAACAAACATTATATTGCAGCTTACCAATTCTTAGATGGCTGGATTCATTTTTTTTTCATGGTTTCTATCTTTTAATTTGACTTGGTGATCTAACCAGGAAGTCTGTTGTTTTTCAACAAAACGAGCTGTCCTGTAGTTATATTTTCCCAGTTACAGTTAATCAATCCATATTTTATAAAGGTTTTATGTTTTATGTCTTACTTTAGATTGATTGTAGGTTAGTGTTTGAGGATACAGGAGAGAATAAATCAAGAATAAAGAATAACACTACCTATCTTCAAAAAATCTCCCTTCTGGGTGATCTATGTACATTGAAGGGGTTTTAACAAATTGTGTTACAGATTCCTACCTTTATAGTAGTTATTTGTTTGTCTGTGTCCATGCAAACATGAATGTAAAATAGATGCAAAATAAATGTGAATGGGAGTGATTTCATAATCATGAATCAGCTGCTGCACTTGCCGGGTTCTAATATGGAATTGTTCAGGGTCTGTATCCCTTTAGAGATTAATTCCTTTTGACAAAATTACATTTTTGCTGTAGGGCACGTCCAAAATCTGTCTTGTATCTTAGGGCAAACTTCTGGGAAAATCCTTAAGGTAAACACACAAGCAGGAATTTACATTTCAGGGGGCATTCTGTACACCATCTGTGTACATAATGCCTACAGGTTGCCATATTGCATTGCATTTAACAGACAATTACAATGTTGCAGACTGAAAAGGGTCATTTTTATCAATATTTATTTACAATATGACTTTTGTTGCAATGGTATATGCTATATTATTTTTGTTTTTGTTTTGTTTGTTTTTTTCCCTATGAAAGTAGAGTCACCATTTAAATCTGCACATTTATATGTCATGAAATTTTGTACTAATTGAAATTCCAAGATAATAACCTACTATTTTTTTTTTTTCTTGGAAAATAATATAACAAAGGATATGGCAGAAAGTAGAAACAAGAAAAGAAACCAATCAATTGGATGGTCAGATATTTTTAAAACTGCTAAATTAACCAATAGAATGAAATGTCTCTTTTCAGTTCAGTTTCTATTATTAATGCCTTTTCATCGTGTACTGTACATTCAGAATACATTAACCTCATTAAGCCAAAATAGGTCATTAAGAGACAAATTTTGTTATGGATGTGCACTTCAGAAGCTAGATTTTCAGCGATGCTAAAAGAAAAACAATTTATAAGTTCTTCCAGTAGGCAGAGTATAACATAATTTAAGATGTATTAACTTATGATGCTCTCACTGTGCAGGTTTGCTTTCAAATTCCCAAATCATCAATTATTTCAAATAAAAACTGTCAGCGTATTAACTAAGAAACAAGATCTTATCAAATTCAATTCTGGATTATTTATAAGAGAATACTATTATATCATTAAAAATGATTGGACACTCAGCTGTAAAAGTTGCTAGAGAGGTCTTTCCTTAGAATCTGCTCCAGATCTTACTTGTTTCTTTTCAAACTATTTTGCCAACAAGTCTTGGAGAAATAGAAAAGAAACCAATGTGTAAGAGGCTGATAGTTTTTAATGGTATTATTATTATTGTTATTATTTTTATATTATTCTGGATTTACATCGTGCCAACAGTTTGTGAAACACTTTACAAAATAAAAGGAGACAGTAAAGTTAAACTACAATTTGAGATGAGAGTTAAGAGGGCCTTGCTTGTAAGAGCTTACAATCAAAAGGGAAAAACAAGTGATAAAAAAGGTAGTAACTATGTGGGGATGAGCTGTTTGGTAGGTAGACAGCTTCATGTAGGGAGTTCCAGAGAATGGTAGTGGAGAATTCCTGGGTGTGAGCATAGCAATATGTGTCTTGGGAGGTCTTGGGAAGAGTGAAGAGGTCAGTTTGGGGGATATTTTGAGATGAGGTTGGTGACATAGCTGGGGGGAAGTGTTTTGGATGGCTTTGCAAGTTTCTGTTAATATTTTGAATTGTGTTTGTTGGGACATCACAACCCAAGGGAGAGATTTGCAGAGAGTGGTGTCAGATATTTAACTGTAGGTAAGGTAGACAAGTCTGGGAGCATATATATATATAAGAGACTGAAGTAGAATAGTCTGTGTGGTGGTATACCAATGAGGAGAGAGTTGCAGTAGTCAAGATGAGAGATAACAAGTGAGTGTGGATTTTGGTTAAGAATGGGGGTATTTTGCATAAGCAGCTAGATTTGGACAGTAAATATATGTTTTTTGAAATGAAAAAAGTGCGCTGGAAATATAAAGTTAAGCTGCAACCTTAGATCCAATAAGGAAACAGTAGTGATAAATGAAAAGCAGGTGCGCTAAAACGTATGAATAAATAAATACCAAAACTGGTGATATTACAATAAGAAAAAGGTGTGTCACGCAAAGGTGACTGCACTCTAGTGAAAAATCACAACAACCAAAATAAATCTTATAGTGGAAAATCACAATATAAATGTCCACCTATTCACTCTTGTGAATCTGTGACCAAAAACATACCAGGTGGGTGAATATACCTTAGTGGTGGTTTTTACAACAAATAAGCAAATGTATTATCAAAATATATTGTTATAGAGTAGACAGTAGGTGAGTGAAAATGGTGATAGTCAACAAAGTTCAAAATAGTCTGTGTTGATACTGAATGCAACTTCGCTTCAGCTTCACAAAGGTAAATTGTGCAGATATCCCATCACCACTTAAAGACTGGCTTCCCTTACCAAAGAAAATGTGTATTAGGGCGTGATATTATACAAATCCAAGTGCTCAGGTGAAGGGAGGGATCAAATGGAATTCTTCTCTCCTCTCCAAGAGGGGAAGGAGAAGCCTCTTACCAGAAAAACATATATATAGCAATATATAACAACATATAAACATATATAATAATATATCTGCTTGTAGGTAATCATCCACTATAGATGTCCTCCTCTCTTCCTGTTTGGTAGCTGGATAGGACCCCTCTAGTTGTTGGTATATGCCTCACAATGAACCATGTAAAAGATGGAATAGACTAATGGTGCAGTATCTCAAATCAAGTTTAATAAAATAGGTAGAAACACTTACAGCAGTAGTCTTGTATAGTGCATAAACAGACCGAGGGATGAGTGGGAGCTGCTGCCGCCTGCAGTCCGGACCGCGGTGATGTATGATGATGATGCGGCGCTCCTCTCCTCTAGAGAGGAGTTTTTTCCCTAAGTCAAAAAGGAGTTTTTCTTTTTTAAGCATAATTAAAATCACTGCTCCTGACCATTGTATAGCCTAAGGTTAAATCTCTTCCCCTCTAATCGCATTGTATGGCCTCGTGTCCTCATGCGTTCATTGCGACTGAACAGTTTTTTTTCTTTGTTGAGATCACCTTTGAGGTACTTGTAAATTGCTATCATGTCCCCTCTCAGGCATCTCCTTTCCAGAGAGAATAAATCAAGCACTTGTAACCGCTCTTCATAATTAAGGTCCTCCAATTTCCTAATCAGTTTAGTTGCTCTTCTCTGGACTCTCTCCAGCTCCTTCACATCCCTTCTGAGGATTGGAAACCAGAACTGGATAGAATACCCTAGATGTGGTCGGACCAGAGTTTTATAAAGTGGTAGGCTTATAGCTTTATCTCTGAAATACAGCCCCTTCCTTATTCATGCTAATATTCTGCCGGCTTTGGCAGCTGCAGCTTGACGTTGCATGATATTGCCAAGTCTATCTTCCACTAAGACTCCCAGATCTTTCTCCATTTTTGATTCCCCCAGGGGTCCCTCCCAAAGTGTATTGGGCGTTTATGTTTTTAGTCCCCAAGTGCAATACCTTACACTTCTCCACATTAAACCTTGTTTGCCATGTAGTTGCCCACTCTGTTATTTTGTTCAGGTCATTCTGTAAGATTTCTGCCTCACAATGTGAAGTTATTGCCCTACTTAATTTTGTATCATCTGCAAAAACTGAGATTGAGCTAATGATCCCGTCCTCAAAGCTATTTATGAATAAATTGAACAAAATTGGTCCCAGGACTGGGCCTTGGGGGACCCCACTTACCACCCCAGACAAGTCTCAGTACGCGTTATTTATTACCACCCTTTGGACACGGCCCTTTAACCTGTTTTGTATCCAAGAGCAAACCTTGTGGTCAATGCCTGCAGACCTTATTTTATAAATTAAGCATTTGTGGGGAACTGTGTCAAACGCCTTAGCAAAATCCAGGTACACCACTGGTCTCCCCCTATCTAGCTTACGGCTCACCTCCTCGTAGAATGTTAACAGATTGGTTTGACAAGAACGCCCTTTTGTACACCCATGCTGATTACTACTGATGATGTTGTTCTCTTCAGCAAACTCTTGGATATAGTCCCTTATCATCCCCTCCAGAAGTTTACATACTATTGACGCCAGGCTGACTGGCCTATACTTTCCCAGGACATGCCTCTGCCCTTTTTTTAATAATGGTATCACATTGGCTTTCCTCCAGTCACCTGATACAGTTCCTGTCAAAATACTATCAGCAAAGATCAGGAACAGTGGTCTAGATATAACCTTACTGATTTCTTTGAGTACTCTCGGTTGTACGCCATCCGGTCCTGGTGATTTATTTGTGTTAATGTTATCAAGCCTTTCCTTGATTTCTCCCTCTGTTAGCCATAGCGGCAAGTCCTGTGAAGTACTGCTAACCATACAGTCATGGTCAGTGTACCCCTCCTGTTCTTGTGTAAAGACTAAAGAGAAGAAAGCATTAAGCACGGTTGCCTTCTCTGTGTCCTCTGTAGCCATCCTCTGTAAGGTTCTGGCACTCTCAGTGCCTCCTATTACATTTATTCCGGGTGATTTCCATCTACCTAGACAGAAGAAACACATATAGGTGTGTTTCCCTTTAAGGCTGAAGCTGTCATCACCCAGCGCCGGACTAGATGGCTATTTAGGGCGTCGATTCTCACTCACATGTGTTCGTTCAAACACCAGTACCTGGATACTAATCTTGCTTGAAGCTTCCATGCTTGCAAGCTCTCCTCGCTGACGAACCTCGCTGCGCTGATCCCTGCATCCTGCTACTGGATCATCCGCATCTCCTGAGCGATCCTTCTGCTATCGCTATTAGTGCTAAGTACCCCACAGGGGAAATCTCTATAGACTTGTACTAGGCTTACACTATTTAGCTCTGCATAGCAAGGACTGTCTTTTACATCTGCATAACTAGATTGCTAGCTCTTGAGGCTACTGCTACTATTTCCTGCACTGGGTTGATCTCTCCTGTATGCACCTGCTACTCTGTCATCTGTTATCATACATGATCGCTAACCCTTCCTGCATCCATCTGCACTATCTCACCTCAAGTGTCTGTCACCTACCACTTCCACTCAAACCTATCCCTAAGACCTTTATCATTGTCTTACCACATGTATATAAAGTCACACTAGGAACCAGCTTAATTACTGTGTGTATTTACTGGCTGAAATAAGACCTTCCATACATGATGAGTCATTGAGGTTGGGATTGGTATCTCAGCATATCTCCTACATGACTACTGACGTGGAACTACTTCTGCAGCTGAAAATCCACACCTTATAAGAAACGCAAGGAGCGTTACAGATTGAACGAACCCAAAAAATGGATTCAGCAGAAGTAGCCACTCAGGTGACACAATTAAAACAGCAGGTATCTGCGTTAATACACGCACTTGCTGAATTGAAAAACGACAATCAGGCTCTGTCGCAGCAGGTAATTAGACTGACACAACTTACCTCTGCACAGTCTCCTGAACCCAAGATAAATCCCCCTTTGGTATTTACAGGCGATCGCAAAAAATTTCGCGAATTTAAAAACGCATGTGAGTTATTTTTTTTGCTAAAACCTCGTACCTACCTTACTGATCACATTAAGGTTTGTACTATTATTTCTTACCTATCAGGCGATCCTCGAGCCTGGGCAGATTCTCTTTTTGAAAAAAATGACCAGCTTCTCAACTCCTATGCCTTGTTCCTGGCAGAGCTCACTAGCCTATATGATGACCCCAATAGGCAGAGTACTGCCGATCTTCAGTTAAGATCCTTGAAACAAGGAAAAAGGCCTGTAGAAGACTTTGTCGCAGAATTCAAGAGATGGACCCTTGATTCAGGATGGAATGATGCATCTCTGAAAACCCAATTTAGGCTTGGCCTATCAGAAGCCGTCAAGGACGAGCTCGCCCGAGCAGAGATGCCAAAAACCCTGGATACATTGATACAACTCAGTATCACCATAGATAGAAGACTAAGAGAAAGGAAGTCTGAAAAAATGGAAATGCCATTATCCAGTTCTTCTCAGAATTCAGCTATTGACCCCACTCCTAAACCCGCTCCAGGTAACCACAGACCCCGGCTACCTTAGGAAAAAAGGAGACCTAGTAGATATGGTGATCCTGCCTGGTCATGGTCCGAGCCTGCCTCAAACAGTCGACCTTGTCACTCTGACACATCCCATTTGGACCCTGATCCTACAGAGATGGATGAGGAGCCTATGGAGATTGGTGCCATACATGCTAGGTTGTCCTCACAAGAAAAAAGAGATCACAGGAGAATCTGTGGCCTTTGTTTTTATTGTGGTGAAGGGGGACATTTCATTACATTCTGCCCAACCAGACCCCATAGGCCTAAGGCTCTCCCAATGGAGGCCAGGCGAATCCGAAGGGTCTTCCCTGAAAAACAGCCTGGAAATTATCAAGGCTGTTGCCAGCCCTGTCCCCGTTCTATATCAGTGAAGGACACCCAGAAATTAACAAATATTGGAATAGATATTCCTTCAACTCCAGTGAACTTTATACCACGTTCAAAAAACCCTCCTGTACCACCTCCTGAGGATACTCCTATTTTTGCAAGCACATTTCTGGCTTCCGATGAAAATACAGAGATTCTTGCACCTGACTGCGTACGTGCTTCTAATGGCACGGTGGTATGTAGGAAGGATCTGAGGATGTTTGAAGAAGCATTGGTTGCTAGGTCTACTAGGATTACTTTGGATGGTTATGCGTCCGATTCTAGTGAGGGGTCCATGTAGCAGACACCCTAACAACAAGTGATCCGATTCTCATCGGTTACCAACCTGATCCGATTTTTATATTGGCAACAAGGGATCCGATTCTCATCGGCTACCAACCTGATCCGATTTTCATATCGGCAACAAGGGATCCGATTCTCAGATCGGTTACCAACCTGATCCGATTCTCGTATCGGCAACCAGTATTATCCGATTCTCATATCGGCAACCAATTTTTTTTTTCTTCCCGATTTTCATATCGGCAACCAGTCTTATCCGATTCTCGCATCGGAGACCAGTCTCATTCCGATTCTCATATCGGCAACAAAAAAAAAAAAAAAAGAGAAATTTTTTTTTTTCCTTCCGATTTTCGCATCGGCAACCAGTCTCATGTGATTCTTATATCAACAACCAGCCTTAGAGGCCTTCCGGAGCCGGCCTTACGGGGGGGGGGTAATGTAAGGTTCTGGCACTCTCAGTGCCTCCTATCACATTTATTCCGTGTGATTTCCATCTACCTAGACAGAAGAAACACATATAGGTGTGTTTCCCTTTAAGGCTGAAGCTGTCATCACCCAGCGCCGGACTAGATGGCTATTTAGGGCGTCGGTTCTCACTCACATGTGTTCGTTCAAACACCAGTACCTGGATACTAATCTTGCTTGAAGCTTCCATGCTTGCAAGCTCTCCTCGCTGACGAACCTCGCTGCGCTGATCCCTGCATCCTGCTACTGGATCATCCGCATCTCCTGAGCGATCCTTCGGCTATCACTATTAGTGCTAAGTACCCCACAGGGGAAATCTCTATAGACTTGTACTAGGCTTACACTATTTAGCTCTGCATAGCAAGGACTGTCTTTTACATCTGCATAACTAGATTGCTAGCTCTTGAGGCTACTGCTACTATTTCCTGCACTGGGTTGATCTCTCCTGTATGCACCTGCTACTCTGTCATCTGTTATCATACATGATCGCTAACCCTTCCTGCATCCATCTGCACTGTCTCACCTCAAGTGTCTGTCACCTACCACTTCCACTCAAACCTATCCCTAAGACCTTTATCATTGTCTTACCACATGTATATAAAGTCACACTAGGAACCAGCTTAATTACTGTGTGTATTTACTGGCTGAAATAAGACCTTCCATACATGATGAGTCATTGAGGTTGGGATTGGTATCTCAGCATAACTCCTACATGACTACTGACGTGGAACTACTTCTGCAGCTGAAAATCCACACCTTATAAGAAACGCAAGGAGCGTTACATCCTCCCATCATCGTTAATTATGTGTGCAACATGCTCTGACCTCGTTTTTTTGCTGTTGATATATTTATAGAATTTATTAGGGGTTATTTTTACTATCCTTTCCTATTTGTCTCTCGAAGTTGATTTTAGCGATTTTGATTTTGTATTTACATTTCTTTTTTGATTCCTTGTATTGCTGGAATGCCGATAATGTGCCCTCCGATTTATATTTCTTGAAGGCCATTTTTTTTCCTAATACGTTTTTTTATATTACGGTTTAGCCAGCCAGGTTTGGCTTTGGCTTTTCTAAATTTATTTCCCATAGGAATGCACTGTGAGATACTTTTGTTTAATTTTTTCCTAAAGCATTCCCATTTTTCCTTCGTGGTCTGTGTTCCTAGGGTTTGGTCCCAGTTTATTTTCTCTATCATTAAGCACAGTTTGGGAAAGTTTGCCCTTCTGAAGTTTAGGGTTCTTATGTTCCCCTCTTTCCTTGCTATATTGTTATTTACACTACATGTGATCATCCTGTGATCGCTAGAACCCAAGTTGTCCCGGACTCCTACATCTGGCATTAGATCTGTGTCATTAGTAATTAATATATCCAGCACTGCATTCATTCTAGTTTGAGAATCCACCAACTGAGACATGTACTGTAGTCGTCCTGTAAGGTTTTCCTGAAGAGACGGGCCTTTAGTGAGTGTGCAGTCCCCTCTTCCCAGTCAATGTCGGGATAGTTGAAGTCCCCTAATATAATGACTGATACCAGCTTTGCCGCGTTACCCAAGAGTGCTAAAAATTCTAGCTCTACCTCCTCCCTTTGGTTGGGTGGCCTATAACAAACCCCCACAATTACTTTCCCCTTTACTTCTTCCCTTTGGAGTTCCACCCATACGGATTCTAACTCTGTACTCATCCCTTCCATAATGTCACTCCTCTCTACAACCTTTACACAATTCTTGACATACCCCTTCCCCTCTTTTTCCTTCCCTGTCTTTCCGATACACAGAGTACCCTTCGATATTGGTCAGCCAGTTGTGTAAGGGGTCGAACCAAGTTTCTGTTATTCCCACAAGGTATATGTCCTCCTCATGTACTAACAGTTCCAGCTCATCCATTTTATTAGCTAGGCTCCTGGCATTTGGGTATACCCCTCTTAGTTTTGTGGAAGTTGATAGTGAATAGTGCTTAATTTTATTCCTGTTTGGTCTGAGGTTTTTCCGCACAGACCCCCCAATGATTGACGTTACGGATCTACTTTTGCTGCTGACCCCAATAATATCTTCTGTCCTTTGCTTCCTCCTGACTGACTCTACCTCTGAGCCCCCCCCATCTCCTAGTTTAAAAGCCCCTCCAACTTTATGGCCATCTTTCTCCCCAATAGAGCTGTACCGCCCCCATTAAGGTGCAGCCCATCCTTACTAAAGAGCCAGTAGCCGACTGAGAAGTCAGCCAAGTTCTCCAGGAACCCAAACCCCTCCTTCCTACACCAGTTCCTCAGCCACTTGTTCAGTTCCCTAATCTCTTTCTGCCTCTCTGGTTTGGCTCGAGGTACAGGCATTATTTCAGAGAAAACCACCTTGGAGGTCCTATTCCTCAATCTATTCCCTAAGTCCCTGAAATCGTTCTTTAGGATCCTCCACCTTCCTTTTACTTGGTCATTGGTGCCCACATGCACCATGACCGCTGGGTCCTCCCCAGCCCCACCCAATAATCTGTCAACCCGATCCCCGATGTGCCGAATTTGAACGCCCGTAAACAACATACTGTTCAGCTACCACGATCATTTTGACAGATAGCCCTCTCTGTCCTCTTGATAATTGAGTCCCCCACTACCGCAACCTGTCTAACCTTTCCTGAGTCTCGGCCCCCCTCCTTCCTTGAGCTGCCGCTCCCCTGGCAGCTGGGGGAGGGCACCTGCTCCAGCACTGCCTCTCCTGAGCTGATATCCCCATCGTCATGCAACTTGGCAGATTTGTTGGGGTTTGCCAACTCAGGACTGACCTCCCTAGTGCTCTTCCCTCTTCTCCTCCTTCTAACTGTCACTCAACTGCCTACCTCTGTTGCCTGCGTCTCCTCTACTCCTCCCTCCTCTATGCAGGCCCCTGCCAGCACCTGCTGGGTAATGTCCAAGCTCCTTTCCAGGTTGTTGAAGCTACGCAGTGTTGCCACTTTGTTTTCTAGATCCAGGATCTGAGCTTCCAGAGAAACAAATCTTGCACAGCAGTATTCGCCCTCGATTGCTTCATCAAGGAACGCATACATGCAGCAAGAAGTGCACTGAGTGGCATCCCCAATCCTGTCAGATATTATTACCCTCTATTCTATGGGGAAATTGATAATACGACCTGCTATTTAATACCTACACTACCTTTATCTCCCTGGTACCAGATAGACTTAGAGCTAAACTAGAGAAACTTAACATAAATAAATCCCCGGGACCGGATGGCTTGCACCCGAGGGTTCTTAATGAGCTCAGCCAGGTGATTGCCAGACCATTATTCTTGATCTTTAAGGATAGTTTACAGACGGGTATGGTGCCAGCTGATTGGAAAAAAGCCAACGTGGTACCAATATTTAAAAAGGGGCCGAGATATATCCCGGGTAACTATAGGCCGGTCAGCCTAACATCAGTAGTCTGCAAAATTTTAGAGGGGATGTTAAGGGACCACATACAAGACTTTAGTAATGAAAATGCTATTATAAGTAGTAATCAGCATGGATTCATGAAAAATCGTTCGTGCCAAACCAATCTATTAACCTTCTACGATGAAGTGAGCTGCCACCTAGATAAAGGAAAGCCTGTGGATGTGGTGTATCTGGACTTTGCAAAGGCCTTTGACACCGTTCCCCACAAACGATTACTGTAAAAACTAAGGAAGGTAGGTATGGACCATAAGGTGAGTACCTGGATAGAGAACTGGCTCAAGGGGAGAGTACAGAGGGTGGTGATTAATTGGGAGTACTCGGATTGGGCGGGTGTGGAAAGTGGGGTCCCCCAGGGTTCTGTCCTGGGACCAATCCTGTTTAATTTATTCATAAATGATCTAGAGGAGGGGATATCTAGTACAATCTCAGTATTTGCAGATGATACTAAACTAGGCATGCCAATATCTTCTATGCAGGATGTGGAAACCTTGCAAGCAGACCTGAACAAAATAACGGGGTGGGCAACTACATGGCAGATGAGATTTAATGTTGAAAAATGTAAAGTAATGCACTTGGGGGCCAGAAACCTGAAAGCAAGCTACTCACTAGGGGGGGAACCTCTGGGTGAGTCTAGGATGGAAAAGGACTTGGGGGTACTGGTAGACAACAAGCTTGGCAGTGGCATGCAATGCCAAGCCGCCGCAAGCAAAGCCAACAGAATACTGGGATGTATAAAAAAGGGGATTCACTCCAGAAATAAAGAGATTATTCTCCCACTCTACAAGACTCTGGTCCTGCCACATCTGGAGTATGCTGTCCAGTTCTGGGCACCGGTCCTCAGGAAGGATGTGCTGGAACTGGAGAAAGTCCAGAGAAGGGCAACAAAAATAATTAGGGGAATGGAGGACATCAGCTATGAGGAAAGACTACAAGCACTGAACCTTTTCTCTCTGGAGAAAAGACGATTGAGGGGGGATATGATATCAATGTACAAATACTGTACTGGTGACCCGAGCATAAGGAACAAACTATTCAGAGAAAGGAGATACAATAAGACACGTGGCCACTCACTAAAACTAGAGGAAAGGCGGTTTAACCTTAAAGTGCGTAAGGGGTTCTTCACTGTAAGAGCGGTAAGGATGTGGAATTCTCTTCCACAAGCAGTCGTATCAGCAGGGAGCATTGATAGTTTCAAAAAACTATTAGATGGACACCTTAAAGACCACAACATACAGGGGTATACAATGTAAGGTTAAAAGCAAACACACACACGCATCATAGGTTGAACTGGATGGACTGATGTCTCTTTTCAACCTCACTAACTATGTAACTATGTAACCAAACCTAGAGTACTCACCAGTCGCTAAGGTACTCACTAGTCGCTAAGGTACCCACCAGTCGCTAAATTACTCATCAGTCCCAATGTCACAATGTATTCCCAGTTGCTAAAAGTTACTCCCAGTCGCTTACTTCCAGTCGCTAAAGGTTACTCCCAGTCGCTTACTGGCAGCCGCTAAGGGTTGCGATCAATCGGTTACTCCCAGTCGTTTACCCCCAGTCACTAAAGGTTACTCCGAGTCGCTTACTCCCCAGTCGCTTACTCTCAGTCGCTAAAGGTTACTCCCAGTTGCTTACTCCCAGTCGTTTACATAGTGAATGCAGGTTATAGGTTTAGTAACACTTTAAACAGAGTAATCAGAGCATAATTTATACTATCCTGTGTGCAGATCAATACTCACCCTCTCAGCACCTTAACCTGTAACTACTACCCAGGCTAGAACTTACTGGACTGTGTAATACAGCAGAGTTCCGATGTGCCACTCCGGTCCTGCCTACTTATTACGTCATACTGACTTCATCAGAGGCCTTAGGCTGGCCATACATTATACAATTTTCCTACAATTTTCTTGAAATTTACCTTCAACTATGTACAAAGGCATGCCTAATTGGATACAAGTGAAAGTGTTGTTTAGCTTTGACCTCATATTATGTGGGTTGTGGTAAATCTAACATAAAATTGTACAAGAAAATTGAACATGTATGGCCAGCCTTAGAGGTAGGGCGTATTATATTTTTAGTGCTGCACTGTTCTTTACCTAATTTTCATTAAGGGACATATTTACAAAGCAGTTACCAAACATTTACTACAGGTGAATCAATCACTGTAATTCAAATCATATGCACCAGGAAGATTCACTGCCCTAAAAGTTTGGTGAATTACATATTTACTGCTTTATAAATATGCCCAAAAGGCTTATTTAGGAAAAATGTGTTCTGCAATCTGAGACCAAAAATGGTCTACTAATGATGGTCAAGCAGAATTGTTTCTTTTGATGTCCTGTCCTATACAAACTGTCATTGACAGTTAACACTTACAGAATCAGACAGACATAGATATAACAATGGAGAAAAAAAATAGCTTTGTTTGCTATCACAGACAAATTCTTATTTAATGGGCCTCAAACTTTTTCATGTAAGAGATCACTTGGTAACTTTATTGAAGTAAATATGATAGCTTTCATCACTGGAGATTTTTCTCGGCCTTCAAATAAGTTTTGTTAACAAAACTCAGCATTATTGTATTAAAGATGGAACTAAAAGTCCCGAATAAAGCATCTGAGCAATAAAAAATAACTTACAGAAAGTTTTCAACTGATATTTATAAAAAAAAAAAAAAAAAAAACCTTTGATCTATGCCCTGTTGGATGGCCACAGACCAGGAAAACTAGAGCAATCATTTTTAATTGCCATTGGTCTACATAGTTTAAGAACGCTTCTCAACTGTACGGTCATGCTTTTTTTTATTGTGACATAATGTTAGGTAATTTTCTTAATCTCTTTTCAGAAAAGATGAGTTTTAATTCAAAAGTCAGCGTAACAGCCAAATAATTAGTAACCAGTGTGGTAAACCGTGTATTTGTGTGGTTAGCATAATTTAAATTTTCCAGTCTTTGGTGGAAACCCTAAATTGTTGGTTGCAATAACAACATTAGCTACTTATGTTAAAAAAAATAGAAAAAAGATAATCAGAACAAAAGGGGTTTTTCGCCTGTAGTAACCAATCATGTTTCTTCTCTTCTTCTTTGAGAAGACAAATCAGAGAATCTAATTTGTCATTATAGCCAACAACTCTGCCTTTATTTATTTTATTTTATTTTTTTGCATTTTTATAATGAGCATCGAGGTGATTGTAGCCATATTAGTGTACTTGCGACAGAGACAAATTGAGTACTGTCCGTGATACTTTTTTTATTTGCACTAACATAAAATTTTTCAGGACAAGCTTTCGGGGTCCCCTTCATCAAGGTCCAAGCAGTACTGATTCACAAAAGTTTTAGCAGAATGGTAAAAAAACAAAACAAAAAACAATCCCTAAGGCCCCTTTCACACAGGTGGACCGTTTAGATCCTTCTATCCATTTTTTTTGGTGGATCTGAACAGTCCCTTTATGCATCCCTATGGGGCATTGGATCCGATCCGTCAAATCTGGACGGATGGAAACCCTATTTTCCATCCGTCCAGTGGATGGGATCAGATGAGAATGGACCGACGGTCCGTTCCCATCCCATTCCCCCATAGAGATGTATGGGGAACTGACAGATGTGTCTCCGCACACAGCACAGAGAACAGCTGTCATCCTCCTGCTCAGCGGGGGATCTGCGGATCGATCCCCCACTGAGATAAACAGAGTCTGTCCGACAGACGGATAGTGTGAAAGAGCCCTAAGCCAAAGGAAAAAAAAAAAGAAAACCAAACAAACAAACAAATGTAACTGGCAATGGTAATAAAACTAGCATAGTTAGTGAGAGAAGACAGAGGGATAGCTATAGACTGGGGGGAAGGTGGGGGTGATAGTCACAGAGGGGGTCGTAAAAAAAGGATTATGAGTAGTGTTGAGCGAACACGGACTGTATTATTCGTGTTCGTACCGAATAATTGGATTTTTTGTACCCGAACACGGACACGGACACTTTACTGTATGTTCGGGTAAAAATCCGTGTTCGGTCGTTTTATTTCCGGGTTTTGCATGCTTTGGCGCTCTTTTCATGGCGGGCTTTCAACAGCCAATCAACAATCGTTTAACTGGTGTGCCTTAAGCCATCCCAGCCATGCCTGCAAATGTCTCAGTAGCTGTGATTGGCCGTCTGAAGCATGTGACCAAGTCTTTATAAGTTCGAGGCAGCCGCAGCGGCGTCATTATGCTGCTTAGATTCAGGGACAGAGCACACATCAACGTGCTGGCTGCTGATTAGGGAAAGATAGGCAGGAAAAAACCATTTGTGTCCGGATAGAATTGAGGGACAGGTCGGAGTGTTTAGGCAGGGCGAGTTGTAGGCATTTTAGGGATAGAGTCTGCTGAATTATATAGGGTCAGTGTCTTCTACAAACTACAATCGATATTGCTGTGTGGGGGGTGGGGTGAATCTGCACTCAATCCTGATCTACGATCTCTTCTCAATCCTGTTAGGGACAGAGTCTGCTGAATTTTAGGGAAACTGTGTTCTACAAACTACAATCGATATTGCTGTGTGGGGGGTGGGGTGAATCTGCACTCAATCCTGATCTACGATCTCTTCTCAATCCTGTTAGGGACAGAGTCTGCTGAATTTTAGGGAAACTGTGTTCTACAAACTACAATCGATATTGCTGTGTGGGGGGTGGGGTGAATCTGCACTCAATCCTGATCTACGATCTCTTCTCAATCCTGTTAGGGACAGAGTCTGCTGAATTTTAGGGAAACTGTGTTCTACAAACTACAATCGATATTGCTGTGTGGTGTGGGATTGGAGATAGGCAGGTGTCAGTGATCCACATCCATTTTTCTGTGTGTGAGCTGCAGTGAACACAATCTTTTTGGGCTGCAGTGAACACAATCTTTTTGGGCTGCAGTGAACACAATCTTTTTGGGCTGCAGTGAACACAATCTTTTTGGGCTGCAGTGAACACAATCTTTTTGGGCTGCAGTGAACACAATCTTTTTGGGGTGCAGTGAACAAAATCTTTTTGGGGTGCAGTGAACACAATCCTTTTTGGTGTGCAGTGAACACAATCTTTGTGGGGTGCAGTGAACAAAATCCTTTGTGGGGTGCAGTGAACACAATCTTTTTGGGGTGCAGTGAACAAAATCCTTTTTGGGGTGCAGTGAACAACATCCTTTTTGGGGTGCAGTGAACACAATCTTTTTGGGGTGCAGTGAACAAAATCCTTTGTGGGGTGCAGTGAACACAATCTTTTTGGGGTGCAGTGAACACAATCTTTTTGGGGTGGAGTGAACAACATCCTTTTTGGGGTGCAGTGAACAAAATCCTTTTTGGGGTGCAGTGAACAAAATCATTTTTGGGGTGCAGTGAACACAATCTTTGTGGGGTGCAGTGAACACAATCTTTTTGGGGTGGAGTGAACAACATCCTTTTTGGGGTGCAGTGAACAACATCCTTTTTGGGGTGCAGTGAACACAATCTTTTTGGGGTGCAGTGAACACAATCTTTGTGGGGTACAGTGAACAGAATCTTTGTGGGGTGCAGTGAACACAATCTTTGGGGGGTACAGTGAACACAATCTTTGTGAGGTGCAGTGAACACAATCTTTGTGGGGTGCAGTGAACACAATCATTGTGGGGTGCAGTGAACTCAATCTTTGTGGGGTACAGTGAACACAATCTCATACTGAAGGTTTGAGGGTGCTGCCTGTTCCATACTCCCCCTACTCCTCATCTAGCCTTTTAGGGGTACAAACAATAGTAATTGGGGCCTAGTGTGGTTGTGTACGTGTGATATACATACACTTTTTTGGGATCATATTTTCTATTCCGCTATTTAATCAAAAACCTTTGGGGATCAGTTAAATTGGGGGATAGTCTGTGTTGGTACGTGTGAGAGAGATCCACCTTTCCAAGTTGTTGGGGTTCATCTCATACTTCTGAAGGTTTGAGGGTGCTGCCTGTTCCATACTCCCCCTACTCCTAGCCTTTTAGGGGTACAAACAATAGTAATTGGGGCCTAGTGTGGTTGTGTACGTGTGATATACATACACTTTTTTGGGATCATATTTTCTATTCCGCTATTTAATCAAAAACCTTTGGGGATCAGTTAAATTGGGGGATAGTCTGTGTTGGTACGTGTGAGAGAGATCCACCTTTCCAAGTTGTTGGGGTTCATCTCATACTTCTGAAGGTTTGAGGGTGCTGCCTGTTCCATACTCCCCCTACTCCTAGCCTTTTAGGGGTACAAACAATAGTAATTGGGGCCTAGTGTGGTTGTGTACGTGTGATATACATACACTTTTTTGGGATCATATTTTCTATTCCGCTATTTAATCAAAAACCTTTGGGGATCAGTTAAATTGGGGGATAGTCTGTGTTGGTACGTGTGAGAGAGATCCACCTTTCCAAGTTGTTGGGGTTCATCTCATACTTCTGAAGGTTTGAGGGTGCTGCCTGTTCCATACTCCCCCTACTCCTAGCCTTTTAGGGGTACAAACAATAGTAATTGGGGCCTAGTGTGGTTGTGTACGTGTGATATACATACACTTTTTTGGGATCATATTTTCTATTCCGCTATTTAATCAAAAACCTCTGGGGATCAGTTAAATTGGGGGATAGTCTGTGTTGGTACGTGTGAGAGAGATCCACCTTTCCAAGTTGTTGGGGTTCATCTCATACTTCTGAAGGTTTGAGGGTGCTGCCTGTTCCATACTCCCCCTACTCCTAGCCTTTTAGGGGTACAAACAATAGTAATTGGGGCCTAGTGTGGTTGTGTACGTGTGATATACATACACTTTTTTGGGATCATATTTTCTATTCCGCTATTTAATCAAAAACCTCTGGGGATCAGTTAAATTGGGGGATAGTCTGTGTTGGTACGTGTGAGAGAGATCCACCTTTCCAAGTTGTTGGGGTTCATCTCATACTTCTGAAGGTTTGAGGGTGCTGCCTGTTCCATACTCCCCCTACTCCTAGCCTTTTAGGGGTACAAACAATAGTAATTGGGGCCTAGTGTGGTTGTGTACGTGTGATATACATACACTTTTTTGGGATCATATTTTCTATTCCGCTATTTAATCAAAAACCTCTGGGGATCAGTTAAATTGGGGGATAGTCTGTGTTGGTACGTGTGAGAGAGATCCACCTTTCCAAGTTGTTGGGGTTCATCTCATACTTCTGAAGGTTTGAGGGTGCTGCCTGTTCCATACTCCCCCTACTCCTAGCCTTTTAGGGGTACAAACAATAGTAATTGGGGCCTAGTGTGGTTGTGTACGTGTGATATACATACACTTTTTTGGGATCATATTTTCTATTCCGCTATTTAATCAAAAACCTTTGGGGATCAGTTAAATTGGGGGATAGTCTGTGTTGGTACGTGTGAGAGAGATCCACCTTTCCAAGTTGTTGGGGTTCATCTCATACTTCTGAAGGTTTGAGGGTGCTGCCTGTTCCATACCCCCCCTACTCCTCATCTAGCCTTTTAGGGGTACAAACAATAGTAATTGGGGCCTAGTGTGGTTGTGTACGTGCGAGATACATACACTTTTTTTGATCATATTTCCTATTCCGCTATTCAATAAAAACCTTTGAGGATCAATTGAATTGCGGGATAGTCTGTGTCGGTACGTGTGAGAGAGATCCACCTTTCCAAGTTGTTGGGGTTCATCTCATACTTCTGAAGGTTTGAGGGTGCTGCCTGTTCCATACCCCCCCTACTCCTCATCTAGCCTTTTAGGGGTACAAACAATAGTAATTGGGGCCTAGTGTGGTTGTGTACGTGCGAGATACATACACTTTTTTTGATCATATTTCCTATTCCGCTATTCAATAAAAACCTTTGAGGATCAATTGAATTGCGGGATAGTCTGTGTCGGTACGTGTGAGAGAGATCCACCTTTCCAAGTTGTTGGGGTTCATCTCATACTTCTGAAGGTTTGAGGGTGCTGCCTGTTCCATACCCCCCCTACTCCTCATCTAGCCTTTTAGGGGTACAAACAATAGTAATTGGGGCCTAGTGTGGTTGTGTACGTGCGAGATACATACACTTTTTTTGATCATATTTCCTATTCCGCTATTCAATAAAAACCTTTGAGGATCAATTGAATTGCGGGATAGTCTGTGTCGGTACGTGTGAGAGAGATCCACCTTTCCAAGTTGTTGGGGTTCATCTCATACTTCTGAAGGTTTGAGGGTGCTGCCTGTTCCATACCCCCCCTACTCCTCATCTAGCCTTTTAGGGGTACAAACAATAGTAATTGGGGCCTAGTGTGGTTGTGTACGTGCGAGATACATACACTTTTTTTGATCATATTTCCTATTCCGCTATTCAATAAAAACCTTTGAGGATCAATTGAATTGCGGGATAGTCTGTGTCGGTACGTGTGAGAGAGATCCACCTTTCCAAGTTGTTGGGGTTCATCTCATACTTCTGAAGGTTTGAGGGTGCTGCCTGTTCCATACCCCCCCTACTCCTCATCTAGCCTTTTAGGGGTACAAACAATAGTAATTGGGGCCTAGTGTGGTTGTGTACGTGCGAGATACATACACTTTTTTTGATCATATTTCCTATTCCGCTATTCAATAAAAACCTTTGAGGATCAATTGAATTGCGGGATAGTCTGTGTCGGTACGTGTGAGAGAGATCCACCTTTCCAAGTTGTTGGGGTTCATCTCATACTTCTGAAGGTTTGAGGGTGCTGCCTGTTCCATACTCCCCCTACTCCTCATCTAGCCTTTTAGGGGTACAAACAATAGTAATTGGGGCCTAGTGTGGTTGTGTACGTGTGATATACATACACTTTTTTTGGATCATATTTTCTATTCCGCTATTCAATAAAAACCTTTCTAGGGCAAGATCTTAAATTACAGAAATATGAGGAGACCGTCAAATAAGGGCCGTGGCCTGGGTCGTGGTGCTGCTGGTAGAGCTCCTGTTGCAAGGAGAGGACATGGTCGATCTGTGCCAGCTACACGCACAAGTGAAACACCTTCCTCAAGTGTGAGTAGGCGACAGAACCTGCATCAGTATTTGGTAGGGCATCAAACGCCCCTAGAAGTGATGAGGCCAGAACAAGTTGAGGCGATAGTAGATTGGTTTGCTGCTGACAGTGCCTCCAGTTCCTTCACATTGTCTCCCACCCAGTCTACTGCAGAAAGGTCAGAGTTGGCACCTGCAGCCAATGTCCAACCGTCTTTCACCTCACCCCCTTGCAAATCAGGCCAGCAGTCTGAGCCCCAAGCCATACAGCAGTCTCTTATTCTTTTTGAGGACTCTGTCAGCAGGGTTTCCCAGGGCCATCCACCTAGCCCTGCCCCAGAAGTGGAAGAGATTGAGTGCAGCGATGCCCAACCACTTATTCCTCAAGATGAGTACATGCAAGGATCATCGCAGCACGTCTCCGATGATGACGAAACGCAGGTGCCAACTGCTGCGGCGTTCAGCATTGTGGAGACCGACAAGGAGGGCAGGGGTGAAGACTGGGTGGAAGATGATGTGGAGGACGATGAGGTCCTCGACCCCACATGGAATGAACGTCATGCAGGTGAACTGAGTAGTTTGGAGGAAGAGGCGGTGGTCGCACAGAGCCACCAGCACAGCAGAAGAGGGAGCAGGGTGCAGAAGCGGAGCGGCCGTGCCCTAGACACTACGCCCGCTACTGCCCAACGCAGCAAGGGAACGAGCGCACCAAAGTCAGCTCAAAGGAGTTCTCTAGCGTGGAAGTTCTTTAGAAAATGTGCTGATGACAGGACACGAGTGGTTTGCACCCTGTGCAATCAGAGCTTGAAGCGAGGCATGAACCTTCTCAACCTGAGCACAACCTGCATGATCAGGCATCTAAGTGCAAAGCACGAGCTGCAGTGGAGTACACACCTTCAAAACCAAGAAACGTCTCTGGCTCATCCTGCTTCCTCTTCTGCTGCAGTCTCGGCCGCTCCAGCCACATCTGTAGTGATACCGGCACCTGCCACCCCGCAAACAGACGATCTGTCAGCAACACCACCACCTGGGTCACCAACAACCATCTCCACAATGTCCCGTGGAAGCGTTCAGCTTTCCATCTCCCAAACACTTGAGAGGAAGAGGAAGTACCCCCCTACCCACCCGCGATCCCTGGCCCTGAATGCCAGCATTTCAAAATTATTGGCCTTTGAAATGCTGTCATTCCGTCTGGTGGAGACGCACAGTTTTAAAAACCTTATGTCGGTGGCTGTCCCACAGTACGTCGTGCCCAGCCGCCACTACTTTTCCAGGCAAGCCATCCCTTCCCTGCACAACCAAGTGGGGGAAAAAATCAGGTGTGCACTGCGCAACGCCATCTGTGCCAAGGTCCACCTAACTACGGATACGTGGACCAGTAAGCACGGTCAGGGGCGTTATATCTCCCTAACGGCACACTGGGTAAATGCAGTGGCGGATGGGCCTGAGGCGGATAGCAATTTGGCGCATGTCCTTCCACCACCGAGGATTGCAGGGCGCTTCAGTTTGCCTCCTGTTCCTAACTACTCCTACTCCGCTTCCTCATCCTCTACCGCCTCCTCATCCGGACAGCGTAACACCTTCACCACCAACTTCAGCACGGCCAGGGGTAAACGACAGCAGGCAGTTTTACAACTTGCCTGTTTGGGGGACAAACCACACACCGCGCAGGAGTTGTGGAGGAGCATGGAACAGCAGACAAATGAGTGGTTGCTGCCAGCGAGCCTCAAGCCCGGCCTGGTGGTGTGCGATAACGGGCGAAATCTCATAGCAGCTCTGGGCCTAGCCGGTTTGACGCACATCCCTTGCCAGGCGCATGTGCTGAATTTGGTGGTGCAGAGGTTCCTTAAAAACTACCCCGATATGTCAGAGCTGCTGCAGAAAGTGCGGGCCGTTTGTGCGCACTTTCGGCGTTCTCACCCTGCTGCTGCTCGCCTGGCAGCGCTGCAGCGTAACTTCGGCCTTCCCGCTCACCGCCTCATATGTGACGTGCCCACAAGGTGGAACTCCACCTTGCACATGCTGGAAAGACTGTGCGAGCAGCAGCAGGCCATAGTGGAGTTTCAGCTGCAGCACGCACGCGTGAGTCGCTCTGCGGAACAGCACCACTTCACCACCAATAACTGGGCCTCCATGCGAGACCTGTGTGCCTTGTTGCGCTGTTTTGAGTACTCCACCAACATGGCCAGTGGCAATGACGCCGTTCTCAGCTTAACTATCCCACTTCTATGCCTCCTTGAAAAAACAATTCGGGCGATGATGGAAGAGGATGTGGCACAGGATGAGGAGGAGGAGGAGGATGAAGAGGTAACATTTCCAAGGCTTTCAGGGCAGTCATTCGCAAGGGGCTCCGAGGGTGGGTTCCTGCACACGCAAACGCCAGGGACGCAATTGTCCAGCAGGGGCACAGTTCTGGAGGATGAGGAGGATGAGGAGGAGGAGGAGCTGGAGGAGGAGATGGAACCATGTTCACAGCAGGGTGGCACCCAGGCCAGCTCATGGCCATCACTGGTGCGTGGCTGGGGGGATACAGAGGACACGGACCATACACCTCCCACAGAGGACAGCCTTTCGTTGCCTCTGGGCAGCCTGGCACACATGAGCGATTACATGCTGCAGTGTCTCCACAACGACCGCCGAGTTGCCCACATTCTAACTTGTGCTGATTACTGGGTGGCCACGCTGCTGGATCCCCGTTACAAGGACAACGTACCGTCCTTAATTCACTCACTGGAGCGCGATCGCAAGATGCGCGAGTACAAGCGCACGCTGGTAGACGCCATGCTGCTGGCATTCCCATCTGACAGCGGGGCCACAGTGGAAGCACAAGGCAGAGGAGGAGGAGGAGGAGGTCGCCAACGCAACCAGGGCACCGCCAGCACCTCAGAAGGCAGGGTTAGCATGGCCGAAATGTGGAAAAGCTTTGTCAGCACGCCACAACAAACAGCAGCACCAGCAGCTCAGATGGAACGTCTTAGCAGGAGGCAGCATTTTACCAACATGGTGGAGCAGTATGTGTGCACACGCCTACATGTAGTGAATGACGGGTCTGCCCCCTTCAACTTCTGGGTCTCCAAATTGGGCACATGGCCTGAGCTTGCCCTTTACGCCTTGGAGGTGCTGGCGTGCCCTGCAGCCAGTGTATTATCTGAACGGGTATTTAGCACGGCTGGGGGCGTTATAACAGACAAGCGCAGCCGCCTGTCCAGAGACAATGTGGACAAGCTCACGTTCATTAAAATGAACCAGGCATGGATCCCACGGGACTTTTCCGTACCTTATGCAGAATAGCAATGGATACCGACCTTACCCACCCATTGTTCCATTTTTGCTCTTTCTCACTCTTTTGGGGTGTACCCTCATTTAAAATTTGTGAAAAGAAGCAGTGTTGGCTACCTCGTCCTCCTCCTCAGGGCCAGATTAATGTAGGGTCTATTGGAGCTGCAGCTCCAGGCCCCTACCTTTTATATAGGCCCCGGGTTGGCCATATTCACTGTTACCGCTCTTCTGTCACTTGTAAACACAGAAGTCTGGCTTCTATGCTCGCTTCCCCAGGCAGCACCCTCAGAACCTCCCCACACAGCGTGAAGGCCGGACAAGGAGGGACAGTTGGCGATGCATGGATGTGTTTATGGGCTTCAGAGACAGCATCCCATGTTGAATTAGGCATGCATGGCTGCACCCTTCCTCCTCTGGGTGCATGGCAAGGCACGGCCCTAAGGCCCTTCAAAATCCTCAGCACCAAGCCCATGATGCTGTTAATCCGGCCCTGGTCCTCCTCCACCGCCGCTTCCACCTACACCGCCCATAGGTGTGCGCAGCCTATTGCATTAAGGTGTGCACCCCAAAGTTGAAATACACATGCATGTGTTTGCCAGCAGGGAGAGTAATGTATCGGGGCCATGTACCTGTAGGCAAGGAGAAATAGAGCAGAGCAGGTCCCAGGGAGATCTTTCCCATCTCCTCACTGGCAATGCTATGTGCCCTAGGTGATTAGGGTGTGCCCAGGCACACCCAGCACACCCTGTGCGCACGCCTATGTCACCGCCACATCCACCACCACCTCAACCTCCCTCCTACTCCATATGGGCCTCGTCCTTCAGAGATGAAGAAGAACATTGTTTTATTTTTCTGTTTTTTTTTGTTGTTTTAAGTTATTTCCCTATCCACATTTGTTTGCAGAGCACTTGCCATGCTCTTAATTACGTTTTGCTGCCATTTGCAGCACTCTAGCCCTTTCCTTTGGTGTTTTAGAGCCATTTTAGTGCCTTAAAGTTCGGGTCCCCATTGACTTCAATGGGGTTCGGTGTCCGGGAAAAGTTCGGTAAAAGTCCGGGACACGGACCCGGACTTTTTTTTAAAGTTCGGCCGAACCCGTCGAACACGGACATCTAGGTGTCCGCTCAACCCTAATTATGAGTGAGGAAACCCATATCTAAATTTAGGCCGTTATTTTTTGTGTCAAAAAGAAGTATCATTCATAATTTAAAAGTTTTCCTTTCCTGGATAGTTCTGAAATTCCATTTAAGAACTAAAACAATGAGGTCTTCTATAGTGTGGTCCGGTTGTGAGAAATGATGTCCCACAGGTGTGCAGAAACGATCGTCTTTATGTTCCTTGATGGTATGTCTGTGCAAATTCATCCTCGCTCGCAACTTCTGTCCTGTTTCGCCTACATAAGATCCTTTGCTACATCTTTTACATTGGATGAGGTACACAACATTACTGGAGGTGCAGTTGTATGATCCTGTTATATTGAAGGTCCCATTTGTGTGTGTGACACTTTTAGACAGATTGATCTGGTTGCACAGTTTGCAGCGTTTTTTGTGGCAGGGTTTGCTCCCATTATTTGTGACTTCATAATCAGAATGAAGTTTCCTGCTGATTAGTTTATGTCTGAGGTTGGGTGGTTGTCTGAAAGCCAGTATTGGAGGTTGTTGGAATATTCCTTTCAAAGTTTCATCTTCTGTTATGATGGTTTGAATCGTTGATTATCTTTTTTATCTCTTCTAGTGCTGGATTGTATGTGGTGACTAGAGGTACACGGTTATTTGTTTTTTTCTCTTTGTATTGGAGAAGATTTTCTCTTTGGGTTTTCAAGGCTGTGTTTATGCTGGTGTTGATGGTTTGGTTTTTGTAACCTTTCTTACGGAAGAAACTCCTTCCGTCCTTACTGGTGACACTAAAGTACAAGTTCCTATTTTAATATCTTTTGTATCTGAGAAGTTTTGGCATTGACTTGTTTTCCCTTGGAGTTCACTTCCATAAAAGGAACAGTTTGGAAGGAGGAATACATTGATACCCTCTATTTATTACTTTCTGCTAACGATAATACATTTAAAAGAAGAATCTTACATAACAGAGGATGGTGAATGCAGAAATGTTCCTTGCTTCTTTAGCTGGTTGCAAGCTTTCTGCAAATATGAAAGCATTATGGGTGAGAAACATCCTGAATGTTGCAGTGGTGTATTTCAACACATAAACATAATACTGGAAGCATTTAAAAAGTTTAACTGTTTATCCTTTTTTATCTGATCAAATGCTCAGGCAGAATCAGTCAATAAATATGATTTTGAAATATGGTACAAAAGATATAGACTTATGACTAAATGTGTTATCAAGTCAAAACAAAGCCTCACAATACTAATTTACAGTATCTACACCATGTAAATGAGGTCTTTGTTTTGGTATTTTATTAAAATGATTTATTTAATTATAAACAAAAGCAATAATAAAGGGTCATGGCCAATTAATACTCTAATGAACTGTGTATTTATTATTTATGAAATAATTCATTTCTGCCTATGTTCCCATTTATATACTGCATATATGATAAAAAAACAGATAAAAAACTTCAGTTTAAAAAATGATACCTGTATATAAATAAAAAGCATTTGCAATTAAATAGATCTCAGAGCATTAAAATGTCCCTTTAAATGAGTCTACCTGCAGGTTATATCCCTTCTAATGTTTAATACAAAATACAGAAAAACAGCTTAATACATGTTAAATACCTACAGTATATTTTACCTTCCAAAGAACTTCTATTTCTGTCCATCCATTAAGATTGTCATAACCTTGCCAGATTTATTTTCTTTTACTGCGTAAAGTAATATAACTAGTGCTTTGAGTTAGAGCCCACCCTGCCCCAAAGCACCCACCGCCCCATATTGAGGGCATGTGGTCTGGTATGGTTCCTGACCTACCAGGCTGCATGCTCGGATAAGGGTCTGGTATGGATTTTGGGGGGACCCCACGCCATATTTTTTTTTTAATTTTGACACGGGGTTTCCCTTAAAATTAATACCAGAACTTAAGGGCCTGGTATGGACTGGGGGGGACCCTATGCCATTGGTTAATTCTTTTTTTTTATCTGTACTGCTGGGAGCCAGCCATACATTTTAAATTTAGTTTAAATTACATTTTTTCCTTCAGAAATGTCAGTATTATTGCATCAGGCTCCATATATTGTACAGATGTGCCACTTTACAGGCACATTAAGGGGACCCCCAGGCATGATAGTTAAAGGAATTTTTTTTATTTCACTTTAAGCATCATTAAAATCACTGCTCCTTTAAAAACGATCATTTTAAAAACCCAGGTCCCCATACACTTTTTATGGCAATAACTTGCATATAAGCCTTTAAAATGAGGACTTTTGATTTTTCATGTCCGTGTCCCTTAGACTTTAACCACTTTAAGACCGGAAGATTTCCCTGCTTAATGACCAGGCCCTATTATGCGATTTGGTGCTGCAATAATTTAACTGACAACTGTGCAGTCATTCAACACTGTACCCAAATAAAATGTACGATTTTTATTTTTTGCGCTATAAACAAAAAAAGAGCGACAATTTTGAAAAAAAAAAAAAAAAACAATATTTTACACATTCTGCTATATGACATTCCTCAAAAAATTAAAAAATCTAATTTTTTTAACATTTTAGGCCAATTTGTTTTCTGCTACATATTTTTGGTAAAAAAAATCACAATAACCATATTTTGATTGGTTTGCGCAAAAGTTATTGTGTCTACTAACTACGGGAAAAATGTATGTAATTTTTATTGGTTTTTTTTTACTAGTAATGGCGGCGATCTGCAATTTTTTGCGGGACTGCGACATTGCGGTGGACAGATCGGACCCCTAACTGACATTTTTGACACTTTTGGGGGTACCAGTGACATTACTACAGTAATCAGTGCTAAAAATATGCACTGTTACTGTAATAATGACACTGGCAGAGAAGGGGTTAACACAGTGGGTGATCAAGGGGTTAAATGTAAGCCTAGGGGAGTGATTGTAACTGTAGGGGGTTTGGCTTGTGAGATGATCACAGAGACATGCGATCCTATATAGCAGGATCACATAGCCTCTGTGATCATCTGAGGGAGAAGGACGGACGGCTGTGTTTACATCAGACATCAATCCTTCTCTGTCAGCGGGGAGAGATCACCGGTGTCAGGCGGCAATCGGAGCTGCCTGACACACGCACTGGGTCCCCGGCTGACAAGCGGCGCTCGCTAGCCTCCTGAGACCCCCTGCGGTGGGGGGTCGTCAAGTGGTTAATAGGGTTCGCATGTTCACTAGAACTTTTTCCCTGTTCGAGATGTTCTGGTGCGAATTGAACAGGGGGGTGTTCGGCCCATCCATACTGTACTTTAACGTTTGTTGGCTTCTTCCTTGTTAAAGGAAAAATATAGCCAAGGCTTTTTTGGCTATACTTCTCCTGTGGGTTACAGGAGTGCAGTTTGTTCTGCACTCCCGTGACCTGTTTTTAGCTAACAGAATGCTAAATCCTGCTGTTGCCTGAGGTCACAGAGATGGTCTAGGCTCTAAAAACATCTTGACTTTATGGTCGGGAGCTGCCCAGATGCCTGGACCATCAGCTGGCTCAGCCTCGCAGAAAGCCGCTGACAGCCTGAGCCGGCCGCTCCCACCCCCTCCACAGCCCAGCACTCCAGTGAGAGCTGGAGGGACAGAGCATAGAGTTGATGACTGACAATCAACAGCTCTCTGCACGCTCAGGACTGAGAGCTGAGCGATCAGCAGTGTTCGATCACTCAGTTCTCAGCCTTAGAGGTGGCGGGGACAGCTGCAGCTGGGATTGCGGCTGCAACCATCTAGGTGCGTATGATTTTTTTTTTTTAAGATCCCCATACTTCTCTTTTAACATGTGAGCCCTGCAGCTCATTTGGTTGGCTCCTTATACTGCTCCTCCTTTTCCCAGTCTGAGTTCTGCTGTACAGAAGATAAGAGGCTGATCCACAGTCAAATGTAGGTACCTAGAATAATTTATTTTAATAATACACTTAATTATATTTTTAAATGAACACTCACAGGCAGCCAAAGCAGAGGAGCAGTTCTTGTGCATTCACTTAGGAGTTTAACTTGCTAAAGTCTTGACTTTTTAACAGATAACTTCATATCCTCATCCAAAAGAAAAAAAAGTCACTTTGCTCAATATTTTCTGTTATTTTAAATAAGGCCATATAGATGAGAGGAAAATAACTGCTTTATAATTAACCTTATATCGCCTTACAGTTATTTTGTTTAAAGATGAACTCCAGCGTCACCTGCCTTTGGCCATTCAGCTTCTGTGTCTAGAGTGTCTGAATTAGGAAATGTTCAATTCTCCCAGCATCATGAAAGAATTTAAGCAACAGCCTGGCTGTCATAAACACACTGGACCTCTGGACTACAGATAATTTGTTATAACTTTTGTGGTGTACTCTATGGGTGTTACATGCTGATGTAAGCTGTTCAGTAATGACTTCCTTTATAGGGATTGCTTGTTCCCAGAATTAGGCTTTAACATATACAAAGTGGTAGTTTGGCAATTTCAAATGATCTTAAAAAAAAAAAAAAAAAACATACGTTAGCTGGAATCCCCTTCAAAAGATGTTGTAGGTAGGTGTCAGATGATCACATTTGTGAATCGTTTTTTTTTTTATTTCCTTCCCCCCATTCTCACATGGTCCTGGATAGAATGTGTATGTAACTAGGGTGTATTTTATTACTTTTGATCTAACAAGCATGCAGACAACAAGGTTAGCTAATCACAAGTCCTCGCTGAGTCATCAGGAGGAGCCGCCCGCCACATGTAGGCCAGCTGATGGGAACTTCCTGTCTGTTGGCCTATTTTCAGTGGCCTTATTGGCCTGTTTGTTTCCTGGCTTTGGCTGGGATTATGGCTTTTGTTATGTGCTGGAAATAAAAATAGAAAGACAATGAAGCAATAAAAGTGAAGCCTTGTTGATAAATCTTGAAGGTTTATTAAAAAGGTACTTACAAAGGTAAAATAATTACAGGCATCCAAATGTTAAAATTCTGTGGCCGCAGCTCAAAAAGCGTACCGGTATCGCAGCGTCCCGTCTGACATGTTTCATCCAATTGGATTTAATCAGAGGCGTGGCTGAATGACGCCGGTACACATAAATATACAATAAAACCGGAAATGACGCTGACCATAAATGGTCATCTGGAACGCACACCTTCATTCCATGCATCCCGCCAAACAGGAAATTACCTATTATCAGGCCCCGATCCTTCACTGAGAGCATGAGGAAGTAAATAGTGCATTCCATCGGCCATCATTCGGAAGTGAATACCCCTTAAAGTGTACGGTCAATAGAACGTGGTAATCCTCAAACAAACAATTAAGAAAAGTGGACAGGCTCGGAGCGGAATAAATAAATATTTAAAAGCCCCAACACCTTAACCGCATGGAGTATTCACCACTCATTGGTAGATCATTGTGTGTCCCCCTAGTGGCCAACTAAGGAATCACAAACCAACACATAAATTGCAGATTACCATATTTCTAATCCCTTAACCAAAAAATATATAAAACAAACAAAATGGATAGAATGCTCATGAAAGAAAAAAATATATATGAATATGAACAGGACACTCACTCAACCCAAAACGAGCCTCTGAAGCAGCCGGGTTTCCCGGGAAAACTAGTCAGGCGGAAGCCCTCATGCTGGGCTCATCTGTATCCCCCCTTTTATGTTGTCGGTTTTTATTTGGAGCCGTGGAATGGCAGTGGATGGACATTTTGTGGTTTGTTACAACCCCTAAGAGGAAACCAGCTACATCAGAGACTAGTGATGAGTATTTTACTTTACAATGCTGCATTCATTTGAAATAGCTGAGCTCTATCTGTGTTTCTTGCATCAGGATTAGAATCAAGGCTATTCATGTTGCTTTTTCACATTTTTAGAAACTCCAATCCCAGTGGACGCCTTCGTAAGGGGAAATGCGTCGGGTGGAGAAGCCGCGCTATCACCACTCGCGGACCGGGCTGCAGAGCGGCCACGAACATTTGTTACCTGTCCATTTTTTTTCCCATCCATGTAAGTGTGTTTCTTTAATACATTCTCTTGTTAAGAAGATAATGCACTATTGCTTGCCTATATTTTCTTGATACATGGGGAGCTATCCTGCGGATACCTATTGGGAGCCATCTTAAAGCATAAGGTTTATGTTCAACACCTAAGAGGCAGGATTCTTTAAGGAACACCTATTCTTGGATAAACGGAGGAATCGAGACGTCAATCTTTAACCCTTCCTTCAAGCGATTGTTTATGTGACATCTGGTAAGAGTCCATTCACATTTGTTTGCACGGGGTGAATGATTTCTAGTCTGAAGATTCCTTGCGGTATTCCATGGTTTTTTTTTAACATCATGCATGCTCAAGTCATTAGTCGGTAAGGGTACCTTTTCCTCCTTCACAATTTGGTGACATGAGGGACCTGCAACCTGCAACCTGATTTATGAGCACTTCATCATTAAAAACACTTATTTGCACCAATTTTTTGGACTTTATTTGGAAATGTTTGCATTTGTCAACTTCCTGTTCTTGTCAACAGAGACTTTCACATACTTGTGTACTGCAAATGTCACATTTGATTGTATTTTTAGTTGTGTTTATGTTTGTGGATATACACTCTATTTTTTTTGTTCCTTCAGAAAGTACATATTTATATCAAGCGCACCTTATATCATTTTCCCATTGCTTTTTCACATGCTTTCTTTTTTTTCTACAAGAATGTTAATTTCAACTTAAGGTATATTCTCTGAGAAGCTGCAGAGGATTTCTTTGTGTTTTGCTCATTTTCCAAGGAAAAAGTTTTTTGTCAGTTGGAGTTTAACTGCATTTATACTTCATAATGACCAGCGAGCGGTGTCACACTTCAAGATTCTGTGAGACACAAGGATCCATACTGTATGTATGTTCTAAACCTTTTATTGCTGAATGTCTCCTCTGGACCACGTTGGATATATCATTTTATCTGTTCATTCAGCCAACATTACATGATTTACCAGCATATTCATGCATAAAAGAAGGACAGTTAGTGTTTTTAGATGTTATTTGTGAAACCTTGTTTACATGTATGTTTTAAAGTGGAGTTCTGGCCTCAAAAAACACTTTGGGCCATCCGCTTGCTCTGGTCTGTGTCGCCTAAAGAAGAAATGGATAGTTCCGATTTTTTTTTCAATTACTTACCTTGATATTAAAGAAAATATACTTACCTTTCTTCTACTTCCTCCCTATGCGGCCGCGGCCCACGCCGTCTGTTCCTGCTTGCATTGACTCCTCGGAGCTGGGCGTCATTGCTCCCAAGAATCAATGCGCCTGCACCGGCCCCACTCGTCAGTTCCGGTGCAGGCGCATCATTCCCTGCTAAACAGCTTCTGGGTATGCCCAGAAGCTGTGCAGGGATGACGCGCCTACACCGGAACTGACGAGCGGGGCCGGTGCAGGGCATTCTGGGACCAAACAGGACACCGAAAAGGACACCCTGGCTTCAGCTGCCCACACCTGAGATGGCAGCGCTGGACAAGAAATTTTCAAGGTAAGTATTTCTTCTAAAAGGTAAGTGTGACCTGGGACAGTTCAGAGGCTATTCATTATGAAATGCACTAGCCCTGACTGTCCTGGGGGTATTTTTATTGAAAAAACATTTCCGAGGCCGGAACTCCGCTTTAACCATGTTTGTTTGGTGAGATTAAAGGTTAATCAAAATTACCACTTGCAGCCCTGTCGCATTTACATTTAGTCCATTATTTTTGGTATATGTGTGGCTGACTTACGGTACCACAATCAAAAAACAAAAATAGTTTTTCACAATTTTCTTTATTTTCACATTATAGCAATACATTATTCTAGTTAAAGAGAAGGTTGAGCTGTTATCCATTTATTTATTTTTTCTAAACCCAAAGCATTAGCATTAGTATTCAAATGTTGAATGAAATTAACCTATGAGGGCATATCGCCGTCCCATGGGAGGAGGACGTTATCTATATATCTGCCCCAGAAGACCAATTCATGTTTCCTGTTAGAATAGATTACCTCCTTTTCCCACTTGGCCATGAACAGATTGGACATACTTGGGGCAAATTTGGCCCTCAATGCCTACTCTTCTGTTCTGAAAATAGTAGGAACCACCAAACCAGAAGTGGGAGATATCAAAGATGGGGACTCAATGGATTTTTGAGATTAAAAGCTTTACTCCTTTTGGGCGCAATGTGGACTTGGATGTCAATTGTTTCATTAATAATAGTTGAGTGTCCTGTTCATATACATATATATTTTATTATTTCATGACCATTCTATCCATTTTGTTTTTTTTATATTTTTTTTGGTTAAGGGATTAGTAATATGGTTATCTGCAATTTATGCGTTGGTTTGTGATTCCATAGTTGACCACTAGGGGGACACACCATTATCTACCAATGAGTGGTGAATACTCCATGCCGTCAAGGTGTTGGGGCTTTTAAATATTTAATTATTCCCCTCCGAGCCTGTCCACTTTTCTTAACTGTTTGTTTGGGCAGTGCTGGGATGAGGATCACCACGTTCGATTGATCGTACACTTTAAGGGGGTATTCACTTCCGAGTGATGGCCGCTGGAATGCACTATTGACTTCCTCATGCTCTCGGCTAAGGATCGGGGCCTGATATTAGGTAATTTCCTGTTTGCTGGGAATGGAGGTGGGAATTCCAAATGACCATTTCCGATCAGCACCGCTTTTATAGTTTATTTATGCGTACCGGCATCATTCAGCCACACCTCTGATGAAATCCCATTGGATGAAACATGTCAGGTGGGGACACCTGTAATTCTTTTACCTTTGTAGTACCTTTTTAATAAACCTTCAAGATTTATCAACAAGGCTTCACTTTTATTGCTTCATTGTCTTTCTGGTGGTGACTCTCTCATCTATGAGAGCATAGGCATCCCATTCCACATATCAATGACATCCTGAGGAGGAGTAGAGAGAGGAGGAGAGGAGCCGGATGAATGTTCATTTTTCTACAGCTGAATCGCCCCCCCCCCTCCTTTTCCTACGTGCTCCATATTTATGGAGCTCTGGTAAGCAGGCTCTGTAGGACATCTTGGTGTCGAGTACCATCATCTCACATAAATGCGGGATCTCATCTTTATGTATGGACATTAGGCATATATGTGCCTCTATTTCAGCGCTGCATTTGGACTTTTGTTATGTGCTAGAAGATTTTTGGCATGTGACGTAATGCTGTCGGATCTGGAAGGGGTGGAATCACATGTTGGAGCTTCAGGAGGCTGGTCCATTCTTTCTAGTGGGCATGTGCAGGCATCCCTTACAGATTCTCTAGGGGGAACACAAAGTCCACTTCCCACTATTTATTGGGACGATTGAAGACATGGCCTTCAGAAATTCTTATGTCCATGGCTGAGACCAGCATTTCACCTTGATTATTACATTATATTTTGGAGCCTGTGTTGTCACTACTAGCAGGATATATATTATGCTAGTTATCTACTAATGATGCCTACTTTTTTAGGTGGGTGTGCCCAGGGATTTGTTCCACCCTCTCTCCACCGAGGTTGCTGTATAATGGGCACTATTGCAGTATTGTTGAATTTGGTATTTGTCTTTGAACTGGCTTATGGTGGACACAAAAATACTACTGATATGATTGGTGTCTTTGAGCGTAAAAGGTTTTCTCATCTTCTAATTTACATTTGTGTTTATCATAAAAAGGTCCCCTTTTGACTTGCACCATTTGCTTCCAGGCTCCTTCATTCTCCAATAAATGTCTCCCCTTCTTTTGGATGGTTGACCTCAGTGGGCCCCCTTTGAGCATTCTATGTGGTTGATAGTGGTGACCCCAGTGTGATGAGTTGATGACCTCAGCACTTTTTATTAGATTTACAGCTGTGTTTAGTCTAAATACAAAAATACTTTGTAAGTAATTCCATTATTATTTTACCCTAATTATCTAAGCGTGATATTGAATGTTTTCTGATCAATATGATCTTATCTTTAGAATGTGGATTATACCTCTTTCGTCTATTCACCACTGCCACAATATCTGGTGAAGTTTACAGAGAGGATCTTCACTCTACAAAATTGAATACTGGTTATTAAGGATGGGTAAACGGTTCGGCCGAACATTGGCTGTTTGCCCATTCGACGAACACCTGAATTATCCGAATAGACCGTTTGTTTGGCCCACCGAATGACCTCAATGCACTGCCACACAGTGCATTGGAAGCCTTGATTGGCTGAAGCAATGAAAGCATTGCCCAATCAGGGCACAGAGCACTGTCAGATCCATGATTGGAGAAAGTATTGATGACCCTATCCAATCATGGCTCATTGCTCTTAGTCCGGCCTCATACTATAAATGTATTCTTTCAATAGCGGCCATTTGTAGTGTCATATTAGCGTGGAGAGAGATAGAACAAGGTTCTGTTCAGTGCTACTAGAGAGTTAGTGTGCTATAGTGTGCTATTCTGATTCTATTGTCAGTGCAGAATACCAGTTTAGTGTGAATCTAGTGATAGTTCAGTCAGTCAGAGTGTAGTGACCATTCATTTTTACATTAGTGTCAGTTTATTATGTCAGGGCAGTTATTCTGCAGTATAGTTCAGTGCATTAGTACACATTTAAAGAGGTATATTTCTTTGTGTTACTGCATGTTTAACATAATATATTTCAGTGCGTCACATGCCGTTTAACGCAGTATATTTCAGTACACATTTAAGGTAGTATGTTTCCGTTCATTACTGTGCATTTAACACAGTATATTTATGTGTGTTAGTGCTCGTTCAACACAGTACATATCTGTGAGTTAGTGCACGTTTAACACAGCATATTTCTGTGCCTTACTACATGTTTAACGCAATATATTTCTGTGCGTTAATGCATGTTTAACACAGTATATTTCAGTGCGTTACGTGCTGTTTAACACAGTATACTGTATTTCAGTGCATTAGTGCATGTTTAACACAGTTAATTTCTGTGCATTACTGCACGTTTAATGTAGTATATTTCTGTGTGTCAGTGTACATTTAACGCAGTATATTTTAGAGCTTTACTGCACGTTTAACACAGTATATTTCTGTGCGTTAGTGTACATTTAATGCAGTATATTTCAGTGCGTTATGTGCCGTTTAATGCAGTATATTTCAGTGCGTTAGTGCACGTTTAACACAGTAAATTTCCGTGCGTTACGGCATGTTAACGCAGCATATTGCAGTGTGTTGCTGCATGTTTAACACAGTATATTTCAGTTTGTTAGTGCACGTTAACTCAGTATATTTCTGTGCGTCACTGCACATTTAACACAGAATATTTCTGTGTGTTAGTGCACATGTAACGAAGTATGTTTCTGTGTTACTGCACATTTAATGCAGTATACTGCAGGGCAGTTTTACTGCAGCATATTGTAATGTGTTAGTGGAGTGTGTCTGTGTAGTGAGTACTCAGGTTAAAGTGCACCAAACACCACTTTTCTCTGTTTAGTGATGTTGCCGTGCTATCCAGGCACAGCATGCAGAGGAGGTGGTGGACTGGCTTACTAAACCATCCTTATCCAAGTAGAGACTAGTGTGAAGTCCACTGCAGTTTCCAGAGTGGCTAAATCTACCACCTTGTCCACAGCTATTCCTTCCATAGCCCCAGCATCAGACATGGAGAAGTAAGCTGAGTTGTTTGAACATAACATCAGCCACTTGCTTCGTGATGATACACAGCCATTACTTGATTCAGATGTTGGTTCTGAGGTTGAGGAAGGTAGGAACATGAGCCTACGAAGAGGGGAGAACACTGGTACACAAATTGGCAGCCATGTTCCCCAACCCACAGCGTATTGCCAAGTTGTCTCCAGTGGTAACGAGGATGGAAGAGAAGATGATGATGAGGTCACTGACACGACTTGGGTGCCAGATAGAGAAGAGGAGGAAAGTAAGGGTGAGGCACAATTCCAATGAGGTAGTCATCATGGAAGAATAGAGAGCAGCCACCCTATTCCATCACATTGTGGAGCTGTTATCTCCCAGGCCACTTCCCACAAATCAGCTGTCTGCATTTTCCTTAGCACATGTGCAGCCGATCGTCACAAAAGAGACGCAATTATGTTCCTCCTCCTTTCTCACCTCAGTCTT